>NC_137817.1:13341356-13668856 GCF_963921795.1 Nannobrachium achirus
TGGGCTGGCTTCCAATTTCGGGCTTTTGATCCGGTCGGGAGCGGAAGAGCTCCTACGTTTTTCTGTAGTCCAAAACGGACTACACTTTGGCCGGAAACAACGACCGGAAACAGTTTTAACCCGTACTTGCGCATGCGCTAACTACTTGCGCATGTGCTAAACTGGGTTGAAACTGTTTCCGGTCGTTGTTTCCGGCCAAGTGTAGTCTGTTTTGGACTACAGAAAAACGTAAGAGCTCTTCCGCTCCCGACCGGATCAAACGGCCCATTTAGTAAACGAAGACCAGGCTTTCTCTCAGGGGAAAGCCTGGTGAGGCGAGGTTATGTGTATGCAGATGTAGGGCTACACTATACGGTAGAAGAAAGTGGAGAGGCTTGATTCATCAGGCTGGCCTTCAATCTATGTTTAAATTAAGTTACTGAGTGAATGTGGAGTTGGCACTAAGTAAAGAATGTCTTTAATGGAGATCTGGCTATGAGTGCTACGGATGAAGGGAGGAAGGAGATTGTCGGATTGTCTAGTATTATAATCATGAACTTGTGACTTGGCCATAAAATATTCTTTGAAAGGTGTAGGAAGCATATTTGAAAGGTAATTGCATTCATAGATGAAAGAACAGGACTGGACTGTGTTACAGTAATATCATAGTTTAGTTTTTTAAACAGAGGAGCAGATGGAGCCAAATTGTTAGAAGAGGTAGCTATTCATACAATGTATTTTGAGTAATGAGTAATTTGTGTAAATTACTACCAACTCATAACAGGTTGAAGCGTCTGTTAAAGACATTTAAAACAAGGCAGGCTCAGCTGTCAGAAGCGGACTTGAGCCCAGCAGGGAGACAACCTCAAGCAAGCCGCAAGGCCAGTGAATGGCCGTGTTGAGCGGTGCAAGGTCTGCTTTTGTTCAAGTTGCACACCAAATCAATCCTAAATCATCCATCCTCATCAACACGCAAACGTTAGAGTGGTTAGAGTGTCTGCCCTGAGATTTGGAGTTCAGCTAGGGTTCATTCCCCCGACTGGGTCATACCAAAGACAAATGGGACCCAATGCCTCTCTGCTTGGAACTCATCATTAAGAGTTAGACCTTGCAACCTGCTAGCGTCATGTCCAGGGGGTGTACTTATACATCAAGCCACCTCACGCTACAGAAACAGAAGATAGGCTCCTGCCCTAAGGGGCCTCATGGCTCTGGAACCATTGTTTCCCAAGGCTAAATACTTACTTCTAGGCCTTTATAATACAGTACCTTCCTCATACACACAGCAGCCCCCCACCTCTCCAGTAACAAACTGCTTAGCTTAACACATTTGTATCCTAGACAGCAAGCTGTGCAGTTCCAGCTCTCTTATGACCATTGTGGAGGGATAATGCTTTATATCTGAACTGACAGCGTGCAGAGTGAGAGACTCAATTAAGTGCAGAGGGAGGAGGATTCATGTGTGCAAGACTATGCAATAACCAGTGACAATTAATTTGAATTGTCGTCCGTATACAATATCATGAACTCATTTTAAGCGTATTATAAGCACATGATTATTCTATAATGTTATATCAGGTTATATTGCAGGTGTAGAAAACCTCAAAATACTGTATGAGTTAAAAAATACATTATACAGACATAAATGATTCATAATGTAACAATGGATCTCATCTTTATAGACCTTTATAGACCGAGCTAGTACAAGCAGATACTTGAGTGGGTCACACACACACACACACACACACACACACACACACACACACACACACACACACACACACACACACACACACACACACACACACACACACACACACACACACACACACACACACACACACACACACACACCATGATCTAAAGCCCCTTTCTCATTTTAACACTGAGAAATGTCCGGGAAATCAGGTCAGAGTTGGCCTTTCACACAGCCTGGAAAAAGAAAAAGAAAATCTCCAGTCTCTCCATGCAGAGAGTGCACACTATTCAGGGAAACGCAAAGCCATTAAACCTCGGGAGGAGGGAATTAAGGCTCCTCTCATCGACGGAATCGTACTTCAGTTCTGGGCAGGAGCTCTTGTTTTCTATTGACCATGGCGGAGGGCGGCGTCTCAGGCGACCTTGATCCACGTGAGACACCGCCAAGCGAGCGGTAACGAGCGAGTCGCCTTGTCGAGCGTTGCCCAGAACTCATGTATTCCAAATAACGCCTCATCGACGACAATAGAAGCGTCATCAACACGGCCACTCACTGAATGTAAATTTGCCAGCAATCACCGCATCCATTCACACATTGACCGGTTTTCATCTCAATCGAACATTAAATAAAGTCTGTTTCATCATGTCCGATCCTACTGAACCGGAAGCAGGAAGTCATATGTAGCAGATTATATCCACACCTATTATCTACATTAAAAATGTCATCACTTTCCAATCTATACCTACATGTGTGACCACTTTCACATGCATTACATGACAAAACAGAAGCTCCTCCAACCACGAGTTGCAGGAGCCTAATGTTTAGTTTAGTTTTATGCACAAATATGTGTACACTGTACTTTCAACACTGCTCATTACAATAACATTGAGGATGTTACTGTGTACCTATGGATCTGCGCCAAACATGACTCCATAAATCAAAGTGCTTGTGTGCACTGTAACTGGGACACTAGAAAGCCAAGGACCCTCTCATAGGTCTAAACCCACACAGGCACTCACAATAAGGTCAGCACCACCACTACAGATTAATCTGTGCTACTGAATTAATAATAGTGCAGACTTGACATTTCCCTATGAAGTGGTCTAATCTGTTCCCGTCAGCGGGGTGTCTTAAGAGGGGCCACTTACAGCGACAGTAAATCATTCTGTGGTTGGGAACCGTCTCAACTTCCTGTGTGTCTGTGGGGATGCATGGGGGGCGATAGCGACAAATAAACTGGGTCGCAGGGTCAATATAGAAGGAAATCAAACACAGTGGAATGCCGCAAACCCCACAGGGTTCTGATGTAACCTCGGTGTTACCAGCAGGGCTGGAGATGTTATTGGTCTGCCGAGTGTCTGCTGCAGTGCTTCTCAGACCTTTTCATTTCAAGGACCCCCAAAACTCTGAGAGTGTACAAATGGAACCAAATAGACGTTTCCTGTAAATATGCCTTTTGTTGCTCCTGGTATTGATTGTATGTACCGACTGAATTGCATACATATGTGTGTTATCCTTTTAGCATTGCTTGTGTAATTGCACTTGCTGTACTGTTTGCAAGGTGTTAATAAAGTATTCAGTCAATCAATGAAAACCTCTAAGGCAGGGGTCTTCAATGTTTTTCAGCCAGGGACCCCTAAACTGACTGAGGGATGAAGCAGGGACCCCCACTATATACTGTATATAATTGTTTAGCTGATTAAACTTTAACATTGTTTTCATAGATAGTTCCATAAACTTGTTTGACAACAATATCTTGTTGTATTCATGCTAAAGTTCTCCTTCGAATAGGGATGCTAAGGTTAATGTAAAAAATAATGAAAAAGGTTTCCAATCACACAAAGATTTGAAGGACCCCCTGTAGTAACTCTGAGGACCCCCTAGGGATCCCGGACCCCCTGTTGAAGACCCCTGCTGTAAGGGGCCATTTGGTTCCATTTGTACACTACACTCTCAGAGTTACAGAGCTGCAAGGGTCCATTTGGAACCCTATCAAGGATCCCTGGACCCCAACTTGAGAACCACTGGTCTAGTGTTTTGTTGTGTTTGCTTTTACTGTCTTACATGTCGGAGAAGCTTATTGTAGTTATCGGACGAGAACGTGGGAGTTTATCCCCGTTACAATGAGCAAGACCCCTGGTAGATGGAATGGTGAGGTGGAGCGCCACATCTACCGCCAGCTCCCAGTACATACCACATTACTTGCCGCAACCAAGCCGTGCTACTCATATGCAGAGTTAGCGGTGCCCGGGATCGAACCTATGACCCATTGTGGTCCCAAGGCGAGAGCTCTACTAACTGAACTACCCGGACACTACCATGGGTTGAACTATGATTAAGTTAAACAGTAAAGAACAGTGATAATGAAAATAAAAGTTAAAAGTGAATGTCTCCCAGTGCCTAGTGGCGGCCGTCAGTAATGAGTGTCCAGTAATGGTACTATAGTACTGTCACCATCCACAAGTCTTCTTTCTTGTGCCTCCCTGATGTTGTGTTCCTGTCATTTTGACTGTCACTAGCATCTCTAACATATCATATATACTACTGTAATGTGAATTTATGCTAATACAATATATGACCTTGGACTGTTGAGTAAAAACATTGCCGTTAGCAAATGAAGCTGAGACTCTAATCTGGGATGTCATCTAGAGTTACTTTTTGCAATTAAAGTTGATACGCTAATCTGAGATGCCATCTTAAGGCCACTTTTTGAAACAATAGGAGGGATTGATTTACAGTAGCAGACGCTTGGCAGGATGTCAAATTTATTAGCAGTCATTCCAAGTCCTGGCCATCTGCAAGGCCAGCCTCCTTGTAAAAGTAGAGAATCTGGTCGGTCAGGTATTTGGTTCTGGTTTTACAGACTGCTCTATGAACTGGAATTAGCCTTGCATGTTTGCATTGTAAAGTGTCATCTTGACAGCCTGACAGCAAGATTGGAATTCCAGATCAGTGGAATATAGGAGAATACTGAGCACATCATGATGCCACAAATTGTCGGAGTCCACGTATGGTATCGTGACGCCCCACAAGCGCTGAAAACTATAGCTCCAAACAGCCCAAAACAAACTAATTCCCAAAAACCTTCCCTATCAGACTCACCTCACCACTACTTACCAATTAAGAGTGGGGTGGCTCAGAGTAGATGACAGAGTACAGCAACTTGCAATGGGCCTGGTGTACAAGATACACTACACCACCAAGATACCCATGTACCGGTACCTGGCAAAATACTTTATAAACGTTAAGGACGTCCACAATTACAACACCAGAGGCAGCGCCACAGATCACGTTCCACCCAAAGTCAACTCAAACAAAGGGTCAAACTCGTTCTTCTGCTATACAACCAAAATGTGGAACGCACTACCGAAGGCCTTAAAGGAGTGTGGTTCCCTAGCATCCTTTAAAATCGCCCTGAAAAAAAAAAAAAACACTTACAGGCGGCAGCCATTCGCAACTGGCAGTAACAAACTTTGTATTTACCTACTGTATGTATTTTTTGCGCCGTTTATTTTATTTTTATTTACTTTTTTTTTTACTATATCTACTGCATAGTACTGTGTTCTATCCGTCTGTCATTCAATGTTATATGAGATACTTTTTCCTATGGAAATAAGCTTAGTCTTTTCTAGGAACTCCTTTTAGTTGACCTTGTACCAGTGAACTGTACCGCCATGAAACTGTACTTTTTTCTATGCAAATTTCGAATAAAGTCTTCAATCAATCAATCAATCAATCAATCAATCAATCAATCAATCAATCAATCAATCATCCCAAATAATTCCCTGAATCACAGGCTTCTTGATCTTAACCATATGAAATAGCATCCCTATTCTTGGGTGCATGTTCAGCTAAAATAACAGATCTACAAGCCTACAATGTGTCACAATGAGACGTGTTGTGAGCTTATATCAGCAATTTATATATATCAGAGATTTGGTGTAGAGGGGAAAAAAGGAGGGGGCCTAGTTTAGACACCAGTCAACAAATATGGGTATAAGTTGTTAAAGGACCATATACCAGCTTCAACAGATGTTATCCCTCTGCTCTGGCCATTTTGTTAGATTGAGGCTTGCTATTTCCCATCCATAACAACCTTTTTCGACCGGCATGATTTTATCTAAATACATGGGAGCAGTCTGGGTCAACATACTTTATTGTGTGTGTGTGTGTGTGTGTGTGTGTGTGTGTGTGTGTGTGTGTGTGTGTGTGTGTGTGTGTGTGTGTGTGTTGAGGGAGAAATAAACCATATTTAAACACCATTACACGGCGGTGTTTCGCTCGCCAAAAATAACTGATTACAAAGAACAATATATAAATCTGTTATTTTTGGCAAGTGAAACGACTCATAAATGAGGCTTTAGGCTAAGTGTGTGTGTGTACTGTACGGTCAGAAATGTATGTATGTCCAAAACTGTTATACTTTCCAGGAAACGGTGCTGTGTTCCAAATTTGGGTCCAGTGTAGTTTTTATGTAATCACAAGAAGTTAATACTTTTCTTTGGCTCAAGATCTATAAAGCCCCACAAGACACACTTAATCTCTTACTTTCACTTTCAAAACTTTCCAAAATAATGAATATTTTTGCTCTTTTGCAAAACACTCTTGCACAACGAAGTATAGGGCACTAATTTATGGAAGGGGGGGGGGGAACCCAGGTACACAGGCTGGGAACACAGTTTTGTGTGTTACAGTACATGTACAGTAGTATTGTCATTTTTCTTTTTTAATATTTAAGTTTTTCTGAAATGTTCTATGAAGGCCAAAGATGTAAGCTATAAAATGGTTTTAGAATTGTGTTTCTAGCTGCTACAGAGGCTGAGTAATACGTTTTCCAGAAAAACAGTGGGTAATTTTTTAATCGGACATACATGTAGGTCTTTATGTTTTAATCGGACTTACTGTAGGCCTAAATGGGTTATGAAAGGGGGGAAAAAAACGGCAGAAATAAGGAGATACAAGGTTTCTGCCAGACAGTGAGGATAATGTGAAAGGTGTGTGGTGTCCTGAGAGAAAAGTGTGCTGCAAACAGTGGTGTTGACAGTCAAACAGTGGGGACAGGAAGAGCACTAACGCTACACTGCTCTGCATGTCAACATGCTTCTTAAAACCTCACACACTTTCCAGAGCAGTGGGGCAGCAGGGTGGACAGGAACTAAGTACATTTACTTGACTACTGTACGCTTGCCCCGCAAAGCCACAAAATGCAGTAACTACGTTTTTTGGACACACCGACTTATTTGTGTATACCAAAGGTCAAATTAGCCTCCATGATATTGGGGGATAAAAAATGACCTCAAGAAGAGATTGATATACAATTAGTGTAATACAGTGATACAATCACTTAGTTATATGCCTACCTGTATATCTCATTTGGCTGACCAGTCGAAACACTTTTAAACCCATTTTTCAGTCCATTTCTTGGAGGGCAGTGTACTTAATTAAACTATTTTAGAGTTTTTGCGAATGTTAGGTCGCAGTTACTATCAAAACCTCGACCAGCTGTCTGTCAGTCTGAGTCTGTCAGTCTGTCAGTCTGTCACATCAATTCTCACATGACCCTCTTCTATTGCCACCATGAGGCAGATTCTTGCAAAACAAATTTTTGGACACTGCTCCTACACATTTTGACCTAAAATCACGCAAAATCGATACACACTTGGTCTACACTCATGTCTTCAACATGGATCTGTCCCATATAGCGCCACCATCAGGCCGATTTTTTCAAACACATTTTTGGACACTGCTCCTACACATTTTGATCTCAAATCACACTGCGACCTGACAGGAGTCTTACTGGTTTGATCATTCTTTTGCCAGCTTCTCACTCGGCTACATTCCAAATAGAACCTTGTACGTTTGACTCCACTACCAGGGATGGACTATAGAATAGAATGGAATGTTTTATTGACATACAATCAGAAGCAATGTAAGACCTCTAAAAGTGTCACTCTTGGGACCCAAACTTACACAAATATATTATGAATTATACCAGAACCACTTATGCCCTGTTTGATAAATAGTGAAAATAGCAGATCTACAAGTTCTGCGACATGCCCTAGTTAAAAAGGTTTTCATGTTTCAATGTTTTGTTTTGTTTTTAATGTTTTAATGTGGTGCTCTTTGGGTGTGACTCTGGGATCATCCAGGCATTAGTAGGATTTTCACATCATGTAAATTGAAGGAAGATCATTAAATGTCATGTTACAGTGTCATTTAAACAGAGCAGCAGCATATCACATATTAAAAATCACACCCATGTGAACTGAGCGGTGGTTTACCCACCTCATAGATCATGTGTACCGATTTTTGTGACATTTGAAGAAAATATGTAGGAAAAGGAGCAAAAAGTGTGTTTTGGAGAAAATTCAAGATGGCGGAAAATCTATCCGTGGCCTATATGGGGAGATGCGTTTTAATTTTCCGATCTACGGTTCAAGAGTTACGGGGCAAAACGTAAAGTGGGCCGTTATAGCGCCACCATGAGGCCGAGTGATGTCATTATTTTTCTATTCATTCTTAAAATCATTATGAATCTCCTCTCCGAGGTTTGAAACTGTAGCTCCTATGGTTTACGAGAGAAAAATACTTGAAAGTGATTTCTTGCATTGTCCCATTATAAGTCAATGGGGACAATTAAGAGTCGTTGCCGATTACGTCGGCATGGTAAGGCGGATCGGAACGAAAGGTAATAGAACACCATTCCCGGCCGAGCCGCACATTTTGATGTATATATTGCGCGAGTGGCGTAAATGGTGCGGCACTAGTTACGCGGCGAAGTTTAGGCTACATACAGACACGGAGACAGACCCACACACACGGCCACGTATAGGAGCGTTGTGACCACCGCTCAAAAACCTCCATCACCACTTTAGCAACAGTGGGTTATCAACAGCCAAAAGCTAAAGCCTGGTAAAAATGTCAAAACAGCAATTCACTGGAGGACAAAGTATACCTACTTGAGTAAATACTCAATAGGCTACTGTATATACTTTGTCCTCCACTGTTCCAGAGACACACTCACACGTGCACACATGCATACAAAAGGCACACGCTCTATCTCCACCAATCACAAAATGAGCTTCACCTGTGTTGATGTCCAAGCAACAGCTTGTGTTCAGTTTGTACAGTTAATGTGCCTCAGAGAGAGAACACATCTTCGCTATCAAATCATATTTAATCTTTGAATGTTTTTATTTTCCGAAAATGGATTCACTTTGGGCATTGAATAATCTACAACATAATTACATATTTATATCTACTGATGCATATAAGGGCCTGATAAACAGGGTTGTTAAGTAACGGATTACATGTAACGGGATTACGTAATCAGATTACAAAAAACAGGTAACTTGTAAAGTCTCAGCAGTGATGTTAATAGGTTTTTAATGTAATGAGTCCCGGGACCCCAGAAGAGTTTTTCGGATGAGTCCCAGGGATATTTTATGGGTCCCAAAAAAATTCAACGCCGCGGAGATGGGTATCGTTCACCTCTGAATCGATACGATACCTTTTTCGATACCTGGGAATCGATACGATACCTTTTTCGATACCGTTTTCGATACTTTTTTATGTATTATTATTATTATTACTACCCTTATTATTACCATTATTATTATTATTATTAACTTTTTTCTATAGGCTATTTTACACACCACAATAGGTTATTAAGGCCGTCTAAAGACTGAGCTTGTAGATCGGCTATTTTCAAAATGTTTGCCTATTTCTTATATTTATTTTACAATTTGGCTAATGTTTGAACTTAGAACTAGGATTTCTAAATACACTAGGCTACAGACACGCATTTAATTATATTTATATCACTGGGACCCCAATTTATATTACATTTTAAAAAACTAGAGTAGGCCTACAAATGGAACAGGTCCATTTGGTTCCATTTGTTCACCGAGTAACAGACCCATTAAGTTTCCAAAAGATTCCCTTTTACTTTGCTATTAGCAATATAAAACGTTTTTATATTCAGCAAAATGTCAGTAATGGTATTGTCTGCCTCTCATTATTGTCAAGGAAGAAAGTACTGCATGTCGCTGCCTTGCTTAAGTTTCATCAAGGCAAAAAAAAGCACCCTAAGACACACACCAAAAGTTGTGTGTGCGGGGGAAAGAGGAGGGGCAGCCACCGTTGCACAGAAATCACTTTCACTTTCAGCTTATGACAAACGGCAGCTTTTAATCAATGCACAAGGATTTAAGGACATTATATTTATAATGATTACAAGAACATTCACTACCTGTAGCTATGGAGTAGGCCTACTCCGTTGGAACCTACTCTGTTGGAACGGAAATAAACTTGTACGTGCTGTTAGACAGACAGTTGGCTCCTCTCCTCTCCGCAGGTTTAATAGGAAGCAAAGACAGACACCACGGTTTGATTTGATCATTGCGTAGTCAATTATGAAGGGATTTCAAAAATTTAAACGTCTCCATATTGCTTGGGAAGTCTACTTAGCAGAACATCGCGGCCTTTGCGATTCGCTAATCGCTAATGTTTTTCTTTTACCGCGATGCGGTAAATTATGGATTAATAATGGAGGCGCGTCCCCGGGACCCCAGAAACAAGACGTGAATGCGTCTCTGGGCGACATGAACGCGTATTTGACGCGGGACGCGCACGTAATGACATCACTGGTCTCAGGTTACATTTTAAAATGTGTAATCTGGATTACAGTAACGGATCTGAATGATGGGGGTTACATGCTGGATCACATTCTCCCCTTACCCTCATAAATTTTACAAATAAATTATAACGCCAAGCAATGAAATAATCAAGTCGAATCAGCGTAAAGTACTGCCACTTCGCTCAAGTAAAATTCTGTTGTCCTTTTCCTAATTTCATTGGCTCAATATTCTTGTCTAGTTATCAATGGTAAAACTTGTTTTATTTAATTAAAGAGTTTTGCTAAACAGTAATCCAAAAGTAACTGAAAGTAACTAGTAGTTACTTTTTAAATTGTGATAATCAGATTACGTTACTGACTACATTATCTTTTAAGTAACTTGTAACTGTAGGGGATTCCTTTTTAAAAGTAACCCTAACAACCCTGCTGATAAATGATAATGGTTAACATTGGCTAACATTGGCTTCCAAAGTTTGCAGGATTGGTCCGTTTTGAGCAAAATGCCTCAAATCATGAACGCAGGGTGCGATTTCTGTGAAATTTTGCACGCACAACATTCCCCCTAAAGACATGGCACCCTTTTCACATTGGACTATTATAGCACCACCAGAAGGCCACAATAACCTAGCTGATCTGGTGGAGAACTGTGATCGGAAGAGCACTGCTTCTAGTTGGGTTTAAGATGTTAAAGGTATAGGGCTGTTGAGAATCTGAGACCGGGAAGAAGTTGCCAGTCAAGGAATCTCCTTTTCACATGATTTTATTTACCTCACTGGACAGGAGCAACGTACGTGTTTCGACCTTGTTGAGAATCTGACCCAAAGGCCGATTCATATCGGGATGTCATGTATTATGATAGTAGAGAGAGGGGAGAGAGGAAATAACTAGAATTGAATATATCAATATTAAGCTGTCTCGCTTATCTTTTTCTTTAGCATGACAAAGAATCGCTCCATTCCAATCGCCCGACAATTGTCTGTCAATGTTTCACATTCAACTGACTGTTTTCCATTTACTTATAAATAAAACGAACTGCCAGAAAAACAAAAAGCAGTTGGTAATTTAAAAAAAAAGATAAAAAAAAGAAAAAACAGACACTCTATATTCCTTGATTTACACTTTTCATGTAAACCCAACAGTACAACAAGACGAAATTATGATAATAAAGTCCCTAGCCCCGCGAGAGGGGACTGTCCCGGGGACATCTACTTGTAACAGAGTAGTTTTACTTATGTAAAAACATTTCAGTAGCCTACTTTTTCCATCTCGCAGCATCCACTCGTAAAAAGATTCGGCCAATATACATGCAGGCAGTGACAAATATACATCCATGTCAGGAGCGTTTCGCTGTTTCTACCGGTATGTGTCATCTTTTCGACACCCAAACCTAACCCTTACAATCCCGAAGCTCCGTTGTCGAAATGATGGTCTGTGGAAACAAAATGTTAGAAGGCGGGTGGAAAAAGTAACTAGGGGAGCCCACAAAGTCTAGAACGCTGGAATTGCGTCACGACTCCCACCGATGAGACGCACGAACGTGATGTCAGCCTAGCACTGCCAGCCTGAGGAGTTAAAGTCTGTATTTCCAAGCGCTTACTGATCACGTGACTGCAGGACTGATTTCAGAATGCTGTGTTTGAGCAGTCTAGCTACGCTCGACAGCTAAAAAGGAATAAGGGTCACACAGGTCCCAGATGTCGGACCCTTCCTCACCCACTGATAAGAGGTCATAAAACCGTCGCTGACAAAATGCCTCTATGGAAAACTGTTTAGTTACGTTGATAAATGATAATGATAACTCCCCCAGTATAGGGGCCAGGAAGTAGCAACACCAACCCACGCCAAAAAGGTCAATCCGCTGCCTATGCCAGAATCAACAGGACCCGATACTCTACAAAGGAAGATTACCCCACACGACCAAATTAAGATATGCTGGGGTACCACATAGAACAGGGGTTTTCAAAGTGGGCGACGGGGCACCCTGGGGACACTTGAAAAAATATTTAGTATCATTTTAAACTTGAAATACAAAGTTATTTTTAATCAGTTCTAACCAAAATGGCTATTATCTCAACGTTTTCCTCGCAACATAATCACTAAAATATCGTCACTGTCGGGCAGAAACAAACGGTTTTGGACATACAAGTTTTCCACCCCGACAACGACGATATGCTATAGTATAAATATAAGGTGCTGGGAGTGAAAATTATAATGTAGGGTTGCCTCGGATTAAAAGAATATTTATGGGGTGCCCTGAGACAAAAAAGTTTGGGAACCCCTGACCTAGAAGGATTTATGGTCCACAGAGAGGCCCCAGGAGAAGATGAACAGCGACAGCGGCAAGCAGTACAAAGCAGTACCCAGGGATGATGACCAGAGGAAGAATGGGCACCTTCATCCCGTGGCTGACCCAAATCAAGACCTGGAGACCCTGTGCACTTAAGTGTTATAATTCATAAAAACACGACATCAATTCTGTTACAGAATTCCACAGAGACTGCCTCATCACAACTGGAATTTTACCAAGCTGGTATTTGTTTTTGTTTCTCCCTTAACCCCCTCCTTCATGCACACACACACACACACACACATGGACATGCCCTTGACCAGATCCAGACTCTGCCCTTTGTTGTCTGTTTTTCACCCTGTCCGTCCGACCGTCTGTGGACAGCTAATAGTCCGGCTGCCAACTTAGCATTTATGGCATAGGTATGATATTTGGTATATATATTTTTTTTATTGGCCTAAAATGTTGTCTATATATATATATATATATATATATATATATATATACATTCATGAAACCACCTGCTGACCGCCTGTCAGCATTGAGCAATTTTATTTATGGGGGTAAAAGTTTGTCCCATTCACTATACTATAAAGGAAAAAAATACCCCCCAAAAATCTGCCTTCTATAGCGCCACCAGGAGGCCGAGGAGATATATATAAATATTACTCCTTGATATTTCATCCAAAAATCACGCAAATTGGAACACGCGGTTTCTATATTTGTTTTGATGAGAAAATGTTTCCTGCTTTTTAAAGCGGCGGAGATTCCATGCCCAGAATTGAATAAATTGAAAGTTCACTGACGCCCGATCCTAATGCCTGCTAGCAAAACATTATACAAGACACCAGAGACTCAGAAAGCGCTCAGTTCCCACATTCACAACTGCAGTTCAGTACAAGCGCTCTTCTGCCCCTGTAAAGACAGATTAACGTATCTGTTACGAAACCGCCAATGCAAACTTCCTCTGAGAATTACAGTGCTCTCTCTGCCTCTTGAACTTAATAAGAGTTTGATTGAGCGATTTACAGTGTATTTTGTCAGCTTTGTTTGCCTGTTATTTTTTTTATTAAGTATATGATAAATTTGTGTTGATTCATGCTTTTAGTAATTCAACCCATGACATGCCTGGGTTAGATTAATAAAGCTTCCGCTCTTTACCTCCAGGCTATACTGTACTTACTGGGAGCATACGGTCCAAATACACACACGTTTCACTTAGAATTAGCTTTTTTCTATATTGCATGATCCTTTGAAGCCCGCACTGCTTAGACTCACCTCATACCTGAGGCGATAGTCAACAAGCACACAGTCTTCCTACTGTTGCAGTGAGCTACTCCCATGGTCTAGTGATAGGTTATGTGCCTTGCTCAACGACCTCCCCAATGACAACTGTTTATAGGGAAGGAAGCTGTTCACTTTCCCCAGACAGACTTTTTTTCCCCACAGCTGGTCTGGGGGCTTTGAACTCATGATCTTCCATTCTATGCAGACTGTAAGCCAGCTTCTCTTCACTTTGGGGTTGCAGCACCCCAGTTAAGTTCTCAACCTTTTCTGGATCAGGGCGCACTTGATATCTCAAAAGCAGCCCATCCAAAAGTGGCCCAGTTCCACTGCCGTGCTAAGCAGTCAGATGGGTGGGCCACGTGCATTTTCAGAGCATGTTTATTTTAATGATCAATCGATCAATTACAATAATACGTTAAAGAGGTGGTGCCATAGTTTTGTACTTTTTCTGGTTTTCATGTGTCTAGGAGGTTGACAGTACTTCATTAGACCCCCTGGTGTGGTTGTTATGAGCAATTATGCATTCTCTTTTTATTTGGGTTTTTAGCTGGAGGATGCCACCTGCTGGGTCAGACGTGCCGTTCCAGAAACACCCATACTTATTACATCATAGAATCAACCCTGGCTAACTTCAGCTGGGTCACCACCCACCATGACAACCACGCATACCAATGAACTGGTGGGTGTGGCCACATAAAAACATCATTTTAACTCTTTCTGTACACTTTTTTTGGAAAAATTCTTCCTCCTAGTATAACCATAATAGTAGATAATCATGTTTTATAGAGGGGAAAATCATGGCACCACATCTTTAAGTTCCTATTTATCACAATGAAACTCATTTTACTCACAGTTTTTAAATAAAACTGTTTAAAAACTGTTAAAATATTAACGTTTTATTATCAATACAATATTTTGCCAATTATTTGGAGGCCCACGGGTTGAGAACCACAGATTTAATCCAGAAGGAAGCTTGTTAGAAAGAAGCAGGAAGCCATGAAACCACTCCCAAACAACTGCTGCACCTTTGTTTAGCCTGACATAACGTACTAGTAAGACACCTCAGGGTGACATGCGACCTCGCCCTAAAGGGCGAGGTCGCGCCAATTCTTGACTATCTGGCCAACCACAGTGTTTCTCTGACGATTCTAGTTGTTATCATTCTGGGGGGAGTTTGTTCATGTTTTTGTGAGGGTATCAACCCTAGGAGACACGGGGAGAACATGCAAACTCCACACAGAAAGGCCCTATCGCCAACCCCACCTAGGGTGTGAGCGATGGGGCCTAAACATGGAAATGTGGAGAACACTATATGGAGATAGTCCAGTCCATCATGTCATAATGGGACTACCGTCATAGACAGTAGCCATTGTTAGGCCGGAGTCAATGGCTGTGTCTATGACGGTAGTTCCATATGACATATTGGACTAGACTATCTCCATATAAAGTGTTATCCATATCTCCATGTTAGGACTCATATATGGGCATAAAAAGTATGTCATGTGACATCACTTCCTGTACAGACAGTCAGCCATTGACTCCGGATTAACAATGGCTACTGTCTATGACGGTAGTCCCATATGACATATTGGACTAGACTATCTCCATATATAGTGTTATCCACATCTCCATGTTTAGACAGCCAATGACTCCGGCCTAACAATAGCTACTTTCTATGACGGTAGTCCCATATGACATGATGGACTGGACTATCTCCATATATAGTGTTATCCACATTTCGTGTAGCCGCCCTGTACAGGAAGTGATGTCACAACTCGCTGACATCACACTGACATCACAGAGGCTTCGGAAGGACGGTCACGAGGCTTCGGACACTCAAGCGACACGGTTCTTCAGAGTATATGCGACCTTCGGTCGCAATTAATGCATAACAATAATGTTGATGATGACTCAAATAGGAAGCAAGCAGCACAGAGTCAATAGTTTCCTAATTCATGGCAGTGTAAGAAAGATGTGACACAATTCAGGCTGGAGAGCGGGTAGTTTTTGCACCTATAACCTACTATGAGTTCAATATGTGTTTTTATGGGACAGCAAGGACGTATTTTAGATGCTTAGGGACAACTCGCCTCTAGAGCAGGCACATTTAGTCAATAAAACGGCGTCTGGTGACTCATTTATTCAGAAGTCTGTCTCAAAGTGCAAATAAATAAAGTTCACCCCACAACCTTGCACCATTAACTCACTCCCTGTCATAACAAAAGAGGATACTTCAAAGGAAATGTTTTCTTTCCCTATTTCTTTCCTAATGTTTCTATTTGTTTATAGCTTAGACAAGATTGCAACAACAGTCACCAAACAAATACTGGAAGTCTGTGGCAGTGGATAGAAAGTCTGTCCATTTTATGAGCTTTGTCAGTTACTGTACAGTAATTCTAGCCTACATACTGTATAGGCAGACAAAAATCTACCAAATATTTTACCTGTCAGCAAATACTTTTAGGCAGCAAAGACGAGACATGAATTTCTCCCCAAATAGGGAGGGTTAGTGTGAAGGCAATCTGGGAACCCACTTTTTTCCCTTCTTCTTCTTTTTTGAATTTGCACTGAATCTGTCTTGTTAGATTACACATTTTTGGACAATGCTCCTACAGATTTTGCCCTAAAATCACGAAAATCACTACACAGTATGTCTACACTCATGTCATCAACATGGATCAGGAAGATTTTGGCAAAACACATTTTTGCCCTATTTGTGGAGATAAGTGACCTACGGTCGCTTATCTCCCGATTAGGGAGCCTTACTGGTTAGATTAGTGTGAAGCAAACTTTACGTATAAGTATCACTTCTGTTTGCAGACATTTTTGGATTATTTGAATCTAAATTTCCCAGCTGGGGACGCTTACTGTAGGTATAGGACTGGACAATTTCTGTATGGAAAGTGACAATCTGTATGAGAATGACGTGATTATATCTAATTTTGAATATAACAAAATTTGATTTTAATACATATATAATATAAATATGTATTAATAAATATGTATTAATACATATTAATACATATTTAATATTCATCTGCTGTATGTATGAGTTGTTGTTGTTTAAACCTAAAAAAAGAAAGAAGAAGTATTGCTTCTGTTTCCATGGACACATGCCACAAAAATCTACAAAGGAATTTTCGAAATATGTAGAATACCAAACGCACACAGTTTATCCTGGGATAGACATTCATACACACTATTAGAATGCTGTTGTGTGTCTCAGCGCACATTCAGTGTGAATGCCCAATTATGGTGCTGCGTCACGGCAACAACATTTGTGACTTATTATCACAGACACAGACTTGAAGGAGGTGTCCCCGAGGACAGCCTCTGGGGGGTGGGATTCATAATGAGCTGTAAACAGCCAGAGGGACCTTCAGTGTCAGCTCCCTCAAGTCAGCTGGTGGGAAAAGACCCTGGATCATCCTGTTGGACCCCACCACAATAAACACAGTGTGGGGAGGGGGGGAGAGGGGAGGGGAGAGGAGAGGAGAGGAATTTGGGTTGAAATGAAGACACCATATTGGCTTATCAACCCTTAACTGCTGGGTCAGGCTGACCTGACCATCGTCATTTACACTGTGCGCACGCCCGTGCGCGCATACTATAGCTCAGGGGTCTTCAACAGGGGGTTCGGGACCCCCAGGGGGTCCTCAGAGTTACTAAGGGGGTCCTCCAAATCTTTGTGTGATAGAAACCTTTTTTCTCCTTTTTTATATAACCACTAAGCCTATAAGGTAAGGTCCATATGAGAGAACTTTAGCCAAAAATAGACGATCTACAAGCTCACAACGCCTCACGCTGTGAGGCGTTGTGAGCTTGTAGATCGGCTATTTTCTGCAAAGAGGTGTGAGGGGAAAAAGATCAGACTAAGTACAGAGTGAAAAGTCAAGTTTATTAGGTAATGACGGCTCAAGTGGTTAAATATCTGAAAACACAAATTGACATGAATACAACAATACACTGATGATTGTGCTGTCAAACGATGGAACTATATGGAATCTATGAACGGGTTGTGTGGGGGTCCCTGCTTCATCCCTCTCTCAACTAAGGGGTCCTTGGCCTGAACACGTTGATGACCCCTGCTATAGCTTTATGCAAGACCATGTCAATGTGATATTCACTATTTTTCTATAACTGTTTCTCTAATATTTAGACATTCTATTTCTATTATTTTTTATATGATGATGGGTGCCCTTTGTCAATTTTTGTTCAATTGAGTTACACAAATCTACTATCTAGTAGCGTACCTGTTCAAAATGATTCATACAGTATACTGTAGGCTACAGTACAAACTGGTTCAATATAATTTGATACCTTCACTGCAATAGTTTATGGAAAAAAGAAGCTCTGGAAAGAATGTCACAAAAAACGTTTATGATATACCCTTGTTATTTTATATGGGTCTGGATGCTCTTTTATGGACATGGTCTGGTGTGCTTCTGTTGGTGACACTGTGCACTGTACTTGCATGCTGATAGGTTCACATTGAGACCAGGAGAAGGGGAAACACATTTTTTGGAGACGAAGGGAGAATTGTTATCGAGCAGCGGCTGTCTCTCTTTTTTTTTTGTTTGGTTGCTGTAAATTGAGAGACTTTGTCTGGAAAAATCTTGTCGTGAGTGACATTGGGAATTCGATTGGTTAACAAAGTTAATATTTGTGAGCCTGTGGGCCCAGAACATCTATTAATATACAGTTATTAAACAAGTGTTTTGTTATAACTGGTTTGTATAAAAAGAATACTAAAAACAACATCAGTTTTATTTTAAGATACTTACTTTTCGACAAAAGTATTATAACCTAGGTAGGAGAAGCTTTTTACATAGAAGCACTGCCCATTTTTATATGTAACGGAGGTGATCCGAACCTCCCCACCCGGTTTCGAACCCGGGTCTCCCGTGTGAAAGTCCAATATCTTAACCATCACTCCAAAGGGACATCCCTATGGAACGAGAGCAGATACTAGACTTTTGAGGCTTCAGGCTGGGGCTGCGACTCTCTCCGCCACACTCACCCCCCTTTGACCTCCTCCTACGGGGAAGCCCGGATCCGGGTCACGGCACCAATGTAACAGAGGTGATCCGAACCTCCCCACCCGGTTTCAAACCCGGGTCTCCCGCGTGAATGTCCAATATCTTAACCATCACTCCAAAGGGACATCCCTATGGAACGAGAGCAGATACTAGACTTTTGAGGCTTCAGGCTGGGGCTGCGACTCTCTCCGCCACATATTGTTTTATCATGTCTAATGAGCGTCAGGGTAGGCTGGGTAGGTGTCCACTTACAGGCCCGGCCATCAGATCACATGGTTTTATTGTTTTATTAGGATGGTTTTATTAGGATTTAGATTCACTTTGCTCGGCCCATTTAAAACATTATTATCGTCACCATTAAAATACTATTAAAATTTGGGGTTGTTGGTTTATTTCACACTCACGGTAAATACAAATGAATCACAATCACTTCCTTTACCTTATCTCCTTTATGTATTTTTGGGTAAAATCGTCTTCAACAGCTGCCAAAAAAAGCCCCTTGGCGCCGGCTACGTCATCATCAATCACAACACAAGTCAGGTAGCCTTCAACATTGTTTACACATGGCCTAATCATGAGCCATGCGTAAACGAAAAGCAGAGCGGTCATTCTCAAAATTGAAACTGATTAAAAACTACTTGAGAAGCACAATGGGACAAGAGAGACTAACTGGACTGGCCATGCTGTCAATAGAAAGTGAACGGGCAAAGAAACTGAACATACAAAAGATAGTGGATGATTTAGCAGAAAACAAGGCTTGTCGAGTCCCCTTCAAATAGTGGTGAGTAGGCCTACAAGCTATACGAAATGGCATACTTGTTGTAGGCTACTTGAGCTCATGGGCCGCTGTGTGACAATTTAAGCAGTTCACCAATCTAACCCTTGTGGCTTACATACCGGCCCGGTTTTGACTTTTTCCGCTACTGGACTGGCTGGTAGGTTTCACATACTCACACTGACACATCTTTTCATCTACAGTGTGTATACAGCATTATACATGCACATTAAAGTCAGAATAAATCAATCCCAGATAAATCAAGCAGAACCATATGGTCATTCTCCTCACACTACATAGCCTGAAGAAAGAGGGTCACAATTAGAAGCAATAATTCCTAGAATAAAACAAATCTACCTTAGGGTTTTAACACAGTAGTACAGTATAATAACCTTCCTCAAAGTATCTATTAAGAATATGACTGCTTTGAAAACACTGCTGTTGCCACAACTCTGACAGCCTGGTGGAAAGTCAATAAAAGCTGGGACTTTGTAATGTACACATCACTAATGAGAGGAACAAAATGGAAAGAAAAGGGGCCTCACCTCTTTGAAAATAACAGGTCCAGAAATGTGCAACCAGACAAGAACAATTATAATGTGCAGTAATGTATTACAGTAATAACTACAAAATTACACAGAGCTTGTTATGCATGTACGGCATAGGTGACCAGCCAGTGACATCAGTGTTCTATAATGACTTCAATCTTAACTACTAATTTACGGAATGTCTGTCTGTATGCCGTCTGTCTGTCTACAGTACTCTGACGTCATAATGTACCGGTAGTACTGACATCACATACTGGCCTGGACACGGAACACGACCATACAGTATATGGGTGAAACAGTGTCCAATGTTCTGACTTCACTGTAACTGCCGCCTGTACTGCGCATGCGTTGCCGCCATGGTAACATCCGCATGCTGAAACAATGCTCAACACCATGGTAACATTCGCATGCTGAAACAATTCCCCAACATTACTTCTGAGACTCCTACATTCAATATACTGTGCACACCCCCCGGGCAAGGACCTAGTTGTCTACAACAGACAGAGTCCATAGACAGACAGACAGACAGACAGACAGACAGACAGACAGACAGACAGACAGACAGACAGACAGACAGACAGACAGACAGACAGACAGACAAGACCGACAGACAGACAGACGCACACACACACGCATGCATGCGTGCACACAGGCCATGTCATAGACAGATAGACTCTTGCAGAGCCACACTGTAAAAGAATACAGTTTAAATAAAAAAACAATGAATCCTCCTCACTCGACCCCACTAACAGCGAATATCAACTTAACAGCAGACACACCTAAACGTATCTAAAAAGTATACAAAATCCTACCATCCAATGACTCTACATTACATATCACTTCCAATCGATACACAGGAAAGTAAGTAAAGTGAACAATACAAACAATACCAATTACTTAACAGATTGTAGCTCTGGGCCCAAGGCAAATCTCCCCTCAGGGGCAATAAAGTTGTCTCTGTCGGTCTCTACACTAACGTACAGTCCCTCCAATACGGGGTCAATCACAGAGCGCGACATGCACACCATGAGACTCAATGAGTCAGATGCAGGGGTGTCACATGCACCAAATTCTGAGCCCTGGGTACAAGGATTCACTGTGGGCCCCCCATGAATGTTCTTCATAGGGGGAGGGGGCTTAACCCATTTAAATTGGGAATGCATTATTAGGCATTATTTTCTGCTTTAACTATTGAAAAATAGCAGATATACAAGCTTATATACAACAAGTCTTTGAATATTTCAAATCTTTTTTGAAAAACCTATGTTTCTATGTCAGTGGTGCTCACATTGTTTCATGTGAAGGACCCCCAAAATGATATGTATTTGCCCACGGACCCTCATCTCAAAATATTTAGTTCCAGGGACCCCCCAGAATCAAAAATTGAGTTACAAAAGTTTGCTTAAAAAATACATGTATTCAAAGATTTGCACACATTTTCACAACTTTTCAAAAATAGCAGATCTACAAGCTCGCAGCACGGCACTCGGTGCTGCACTGTGAGCTTATCTACCCCCAGAATCAAAAATTGAGTTACAAAAGTTTGCTTAAAAAATACATGTATTCAAAGATTTGCACACATTTTCACAACTTTTAAAAAATAGCAGATCTACAAGCTCGCAGCACGGCACTCGGTGCCGCACTGTGAGCTTATCTATTTTTCAATAGCTAAAGTATAAAATAATTAAGGCCCCTCCACCTTGGGCCCTAGTAACTCAGTCCCACTTTTCACCCCCTTGTGACGCCCCTGCAGATAAATGCCCACACTCCACACTACCCTACTACCCCTACTACTACTATGTCCACTACATCACTTTTGGAAAGACATCCTAACCAAATCATCCCAATTTCTGGAACGCAGCATATCATTATCGCCACATGTGCATACTTGGGTGATTTATCAGCATTGGACACAAACACAAATCTCACAGCCTTTACTTGTCGCCCTTGCTATCACCCAGACGCTGCACTCGGAGGGCTGAGTTACTGCTTCATGGCCTCATGGCCACTGCACTGTCACATCCAACAACCACCAGACTCATATCTGGTTTAGGAATATTTATCTCACAAGGGTTACACAACGCAACGGACAGGGACAGGCACTATACACAAACACATACTGTATGCACATACAGTACATTTTAATAGCATATACGAGGACCGAATTACATAGATTCATTATTAATTATTATTAAAGGTAGGGTAAGTTATATATCGTCACTGTCGGGCAGAAACCTTGTATCTCCAAGTTTAAAATTTGTATATGTTTTTGCAAAGGAAAGCACTGGTACATCATATGGTCACGGCACAAAAGTAGTGAAAACAGCTGATCTACAAGTACACAACGCCTCACACCGCGAGGCGTTGTGTGCTTGTAGATCGGCTGTTTTCACTAGTTTAAATCATTTTAAAAATGATAAATACCAAACAAACGGTTTTGGACATACATGGTTTCCATCCGACAATGACGATATGTTTGTTTGCTTGTTTGAAGTTAAAGTGTGATGATTTTGTAATATCTTAATGTTGTGTAATTCAAAATAGCAGCAATGCTGTTATCTGCAGCACTAATCTGTCAAGTAGATGAGAGAGGAGATAATGCGAGAGGAGAATCTGGTCATCTTGCAGCCGGAGGGTACGGCACATTCTATAGGCACAGCTGACACAAGCGTGACTTCCACTGCATGGGGCTCTGTGCCTGCATGGGGGCCATGGATGCTATCTACTGTATGTAGGTGAGAGTTGAGGATGTATACTGTACCATACCTAAAGTACAACATGTTCAGCTCCTGCAGTTCTTTGATGGAGAAGTCCTGCCTAGCTTCCCATTGCCACACCAACTGTCAATCAGATTACAGTATGTTGCTTCTTAGAAGCTTAAAGGGGTGGATTTCAGTAATGCATAAGGCAGGGGTGCCCAAAAGGTAGATTGTGATCTACCAGTAGATCACCAAGGGTGTGCAGGTAGACCACATGACATGCCTCTAAAAATGTATAATTAAAATATAAAAAGAATAATGTCAATATGACATCAAGAAGGGCCTGTCAGCTCCCTTCATGGCTACTAAAGTAGGCAAACCTCCAATGCAATACTTTGTTCAAGAGTCAGTAAAGAACACCAAAACCTACCACTTCCATACAGAAAGGGATGAAGACATTTCCCCCAGTATTTCACATTTATTTCCCCCTTACAGTAAGTGTGTTTATCTAAAATTTAACGCCAGTGCTGCTATTCCAAAGCTCCCCTCAGGCCCTCAGCTAAAACATTTTGGATGGGTAGATCATGTTGAGCTAGTCATTTTAAAAGTAGATGTCACATCAAAAAAGTGTGGGCACCCCAGGCATAAGGCATAAGTTAATAATCCAAAACTAATTGTCACTACAGTCTGCAGATAATTAGATGTTTAGCTGTTAAGTTACAACAGAATCTTAATGTGATTTTGACAGTACGATACGGCCACTAAATACAGTGCAATCAGATTTGAAGCAGAAGATATCCTTTCATTACCTCCAACACTTTAATTCTATAGTATTGATTTCAAATGTACTAGTCCCACGTTCTTTCTTTTTTTCACATGGAGATAAGATATTTCTACCCGACAGCAATGAAATGCCTTCTAAATCCTTTGAGTTTTCTGAAAAACTCAAAAAACAACATGCTTTTCTGGTTTTCATGGCTTAAAATTGCTAATGCTGGAACCTGCTGTCTGGCACCTCACACGTCACTAGCAGATGCTGTGAGTGATGGTGTGAGTGCACTGTGCAGTGAGTGCACGTGAACCCTGTTTTAAGCCCCTCAAAGACGGCTCACTTCGGGCCTGACCCTGACACATCCCTGCCACAATCAAGAGCCTTGTAGTGGATCTTCATATTTCATCTTTGAAAGCTTTCCCTTAGAATGACATGCCCAAAATAGGAACACCAGGGATGAAAGTGTTTAGGTGTGCCGGTGAGTTTTATAAATATTTAACCGGTGAAAAGTATTAACAAGAGGTTGTGACTAAACAATAACTACATTGGATCCATTGGAAAAGAGTTTATTTTTTCCATCACTTAAAAGTAACAGTTTGCACGATGATATTATGTAGCATCTGTTAAAGTGATATGCATACATTCTCTGGAGGATGTACAATATAGATGGAGGCGTATATTTGTACATAAGATCACTTGTGTCACAAGGAATAGGAAGTAGGAACCACATCTCATGTTTCACTGGGAGACAAATAGATCAGACAGTGTAGAATGGTGTTTTTGTTGAGCACTGCAAGCACAACTATTTATTTATTCTTTAACTGATGAAACATTTTAAAAAACATCGTGGGAACGTGTTGGTAACAGAACATTATGAAATGGGTCAGGGTTCGCAGCGATAAGGGTTGTTATTTTGAGCGTATAGGTGAAGCTCAACTTTTCTAACTTTGAATACATCTCTTGTGCTGAGCAAAAGATTTCCCGCAGGCATATTGTATATGCATGCTGCTCAGGTGCTCGAGTTTGCCCAAAATACAGGCGTATATAAGATATGCTTGGTTTCTAACTTCGCACTTACTCAACTTTCTTTCTCTACCTCACATTTGTTCAGAAATAACGATGTAGCGCCAATTACCATTTTGTATAAGTGTTGCTGTCAGATGGTTTGTTTTTAGGATGTGGTATTTATTTTAGGTTGTCGAAGTGTTTAAAACAGGGAGCAGACACGTACAGACTTTTGCTTTTCATAGGCCTGTGTACTAAAAGACGCATACTCGGCATTCTTATGGACAGGACACACAGATAGGTACGCACTGACACAACAAATAACTGCTGCACAACTGGCTTCTTATATAGGTGGATGTACAAGTCTCCTCAGGACATCCACCATCACAAACTCAGTATTTCTCAAACTTTCACATTTCAAGGTCTCCCCTTAACCCTGACAGTGTACAAATGGAACCAAATGAACCTGTTAGGGTTCCATTTGTACACTGTCAGAGTTACAGATTTGTATGGGTCAATTTAGACCCCCCTAAAGGAACCTGCAGAGTCCCTGGAATCAACTTTGAGAACCACTGACATACTCACTGCTGATAGTCAAACTAATCTAATGCAGTGGTTCTCAACCTTTTCATGCCGCGACCCACAAAAGAATCACATTTTAACCGGGGACCTGACCATGAAACTGACCATAATAATAATGACATGATATTGATATATACTGACATGATAATAACCATGGTACTGACCATGATACTGACATCATAATGACCATATCAGTGACATGATGCTGATCATGATACTGACACGATACTGACCATGATACTAACCATGATACTGACATGATACTGACCATGATACTGACATGATACTGACCATGATACTGACACGATACTGACCATGATACTGACCATGATACTGACATGATACTGACCATGATGCTGACACGATACTGACCATGATACTGACATACTGACCATGATACTGACATGATGCTGACCATGATACTCACATTAAACTGACATGATACTGACCATGATCCTAACCATGATACTGTCATCATAATGACCATGACACTAACATGATACTGTCATGATACTGACCATGATACTCACATTAAACTGACATGATACTTACAATAAGACTGGCTGAAATGTGCATATAATGTGGAATGCTTTTTATCAGCTGGAGGTGACAATGGCCTGATCGTTTTTCTTTTCTTTTCTTTTGAGTAACCAATTACCTTTCACCCCCTTTTCTCCTAATTCAGTCATTATGCCAATTAACCTTTCCCACACGTGTCTGTGTTGCCAGTGCTTCCCTACTGGCTCACCTGCCAGTGAGGAGCCCCCACCAGGAGGATGTAGCAACTCCGTATTACAACATCCGCTCAACAACCCCGCTGACAGGCACCACCCCGGCATGTAGGAGTCATGTGCAGTGACAACGATCGCACTCACCGCCAAGCCGAGTCGAGCACCCGCCTGATATTTTCCTGCAAAATAATCACATTTAGAAGGTCATTTATGCCATTAGCACTTTTCTTATCTTAACTAAAACACATTTTAAGTCTTATTGCTCATATATAATTTCACTCTTCCCAAAAGTGAACACCTGGTAAATGATCCCAAAATAGTTCAGTATGGTACTTGACTACATGTGGTGATTATAAATTAAGCTGGCCATCTGTTTTCAAGGAGACGCACAGTTTGATGCCATTGCCAACATAGCTGTGGTTGTAATGCAACCTGGCGTTCCTAAAATGTGGTTCTGGGCACAAATACATCTCAGAAATGCTTGTGCCATATGAACCCTCTTGGACCCTCAGGACATCTGGTACTGACCTACTGGCTGTCCCAAGAGTTAGAACAAAACACCACGAGGCCATGTGCCACTGACTGACCTGGAATAACCTCCCAGGTGATATTAGAGCTTTTAACAGCTAATTGCTCAATTATTTGTTATTTTATTTTTGCTTATAATCTTTTCTCTCGTACTGTTGCACTTTTTGATTGTGAATTGTTACTATAATGTGTTCTGTTTGTATACTGTGAAGCACTTTGGATTGCCCTGGCATATGAAATGGGCAGTGCTTTACAAATAACGTTACTTAATACTGAGGCACTACACCAGCAATACATTGATAACAGCACACATACGGTACATCTATGTTTTCCTATGGACTCATTCGTATTGTATCTGTAAGTGAGCCAACTGTGGATATTGCCTTTTAACGCTTGAAGCCCACCACCAGGCGCTTAAGCATAAGCGCACAACTCAGATTTTCTTCCGCTCCATGTTAATGAATGCAGCCGTTCTCACTGGCCGCGCATGAATGCTCCACTCGCGCACGTTTAGAGTGGTTCCCATGACATCACAACATACAATATATTTTATGCCCATACATGGAGATCCCAATCTGAACCAGCCACACAGATATGGGCCATGTCTTGTGTGATATATAGTGATATATTCCAATGATGTAGACAATGAACCGTGTGAGCGCTGCTTTTTTGGTGGGTTCCCAGCGTAACAGCGGAGTGGAAGAAGAAGAAGATTAAGAAGAAATCCTTATGTGCTGAAAGATTATCTATTCTAAACAGAACATAGCCTACTCAACTCAAACTTTGTTTATAAAGCACATCTTACAAGAAAAATGGTCGACAAAGTGCTGTACAAGGTTAGAACGACGAAACAAGAGCCTACATAAACACCGAAGACCAAAGAGAAGAATAGCTCTGCTAACATCATGAAAGCAGGCAGTTCATGAAGGCAAGTCAGAACACATAATTGGTTTCCAAGCAAACAAACATACTCTATCAGTTATACTGCTATTACCATGATTTCTGAGTTTCCCCCGCGGGATAATAAAGGTATCTATATATGATGACAGGAAGAACTGGTCATCCCAGACAAACAGATAAATGTAAAAAAATCGTTTTCAGTTCTGCCTTAAAAAGAAAACAGAGTTAACTAGTCATAATTGCTCCAGGCATGATGTACAGTAAATTGCATGTGCATTATATAAGTGGTAACATAATCGCTGCAGTCCATTGTTTACATTGACCCTGTACCATGCAGCTCTTCACCTGCTACACAGGAAGTGCTGACAGGTAATTGCCACCACTCATCTCTCCATACCACCCAGGGTCAGGGTTACTATGGCGATCCATCAAAGGCCTCTAATCTGGTTACAGGTGACTCATAAGCAACGGTGAGTTCAGATTAGATTACCGTGGGGATGGCTGAATACTGTATAATGGGACGAAGCAGTAGGCCCGTATTATCGGGATGGCTCCATCTCCCTGCTCGCACTAGCGTCCGGTCCCTATATTCTGTTTTTTACGTTGGATGAAAATAGCCGATCTAAAAGCTCACAAGTTGTGTGAGCTAGTATTTTTGCGGAAGATATTTAGTGAAAACAGGACACAGCCTAGTATAAAGTCCCAGGTCACTCCTGTCAACTAAGTAAGATTGCGTCAAATAATGATAATTATACATAATTATCATATAACACGATTAAAACCTTTGTGGAAGATCTTATCTAGAGGGACTGGTCAACGAGTGCAACCAGCAATGCAAACAGTCGACTGTGGTTAAAGTGCAATAATAAACGATAAAAACAAATACAAATAATGTACAATGACAAGAGCGCTAGTGGCCAGACAATATTGCTATGATGATCCTATAATCATCACATTAAAGTGCCAGCACAAATAAATAAGGGCTAAGAAAAGAGGCAGAAGGAATTATGTTGATCGATTAAAGATGTAATCCTTTTCCCAGGTGGGTCATGAGCCATGGTGACTGGACTGCTGATGGTGAAATCATTGAGCAGATGACTGCGTATGTGAGGAACAGGGGCGTCACAAGGGGAGGGGGGGGGGGGGGACTGAGTTACTAGGGCCCAAGGTGGAGGGGCCTTAATTATTTTATACTTTATCTATTGAAAAATAGCAGCTCTACAAGCTCACAGCACGGCACTGAGTGCCTTGTAGATCTGCTATTTTTGAAAAGTCTTGAAAATGTGTGATGGGGGGTCCCTGAAACTAAATATTTTGAGATGGGGGTCCGCAGCCAAATACATATCATTTTGGAGGTCCTTCACATGAAAAAGTTTGAGCACCACTGACAAAACATTGTTTTTTCAAAAAACCTTGGACCTTGGAATTTTTTTTTTTCTTGTGAGGAACAGGGGCATGCACTCTTGCAGCTTGTATATCCAGCTTTTATATCTGCTATTTTTCAATAGTTAAAGCACAAAATAATGTGTAATAATAATGCGTTCCCGGTCTAAATGGGTTAAACCCCCTCCCCCAATATCCCATTGAAGAACATTCATGAAGGGCCCGCAGTGAATCCTTGCACAAATGACTGTCTGCACTGTTAGCGTTTAAATTCTGCTTTGTTCATGCAGGGTCCCCCAGGGCTCTATACTTGTTCTGCCCTCTACAACAAATCACATTGCTGAAAATGGCATTCTACTATCTCATAATGCATCATCGCGAAGTGAGGTATTGTAAGTTTGTAGATCGGCTTAGACGCAAAGGCTCATGTGGTTACAGCCATACTGTACAATGCAAATGAATTGAGTTACTTGGTTACTACACTTCTTGGATGGTAAATCACAACCTCCACTCCTCATTTCTCACACGGCCCTCTTCTAGCGCCACCATCAGGCCGATTTTTACAAAACACATATTTGGACACTGCTCCTACAGATTTTCTAGAATCACACAAAGCATCTCTAAAGTCATGTCATCAACATGGATCTGTCCCATTTCCCATATTCCCTCCTGATTGGCTACAATTGCCTTCTAAAGTTTGTGTATGCGACCTGACGGTCGCTTATCTGCCGATTAGGGAGTCTTACTGGTTTAGTTACTTGTTTACTTGTTATTTGTACACGGTCAGAGTTACATGTGGATAAATGAACACTTCTGTAAGTAAAAGAGTATTTAAGAACAAATTACATTGATGAGTGTAATAAACTGAAAGATCTCCTCCTGGGATACATAATTGCCCTAAATTCAAGAATTCCTGAGGAATTCTTTCATATTTTTATTCAAAATAAAGTTTTAGTGACTGCTTAGTATTAACATACTACAGCGAATAACTCAAGTGAACATTCTGTGATGCATTTCTTGTCTGTTGTTTTGGGATCATGGCTCCAAAGATCAAAGTCATACACTAGAGACAGAATTAAATATGACCCAGAGAAATACCTCCAGAGAGAAAAGAAATACCAAAAAAGGAAATAATCTGTCAAATTGAAATAATCGACCTCACAGAAACACTGAAAAAAAGGCAATGGAGAGTGAATCAACGGAGAAAGAAAAGACAAACAGTCAGGAAGATAAATGTGTTTTCAAGGTGTCTAAATGGTGGTGCAGGAAAGAACTATTTTCCAATTATCCTACAGTTTGATGCAAGCACTTGCCCAAGGTTGCATTTTTGCAGAAACATGACATGATGACACATGGTTGTTTTGAAAAACATTCACTGTTTTTCCAGATAAATGGCAGTTTAGGTATAAATCATATCCTGTACAGTAACTGTGATACAAGATGTGACGCACATACAGCTGGTAGCCGCATTTATAGGAAGTGACATTCTTGTATACTTCAAGCTTCCTAAAAATATGGAATAACAATAACATTTAATTGAAAATCAATTAGTAAGTTAGAATAGTAGTGGTCATAATAATAAGGTTAAAAAGTTATAAATAATGAAAGCAAGATTGCCAAAATATCCATTCAACAGCCAAGATAATTGAACACTTCTGCAAGCATGTTGTGCATTGTGTCACAAGTACATTGTGTCACAAGTCATGTGTCATACTGTAAGTGGGTTTAAAGGAGTAGTTCACCCCAAAAATTACTTATTTTCTATCAATTACACACCCAATGAAGCCTTGAATTCACTGTGATTTCTTTTTTGTTTGTTTGTTTTGTTGCATTCCTAAGCTAATAATCTGATGTCCTGTAGAGTCTCCGGTAGGAGACATAAAGAGTCTAAATGGCAGTTTTAGGACTAGTCTTTGAGTCTCCTACTGAGTCTCCTACTGACCAATGACCCAGTCATCAAATTATTGGCTTAGCAATGTGACAAAAACAAAAAAAAATCTCCATGAAATCAAGGCTTCATGGGGTGTGTTGATAGAAACTTTGTGGGTGAACTACTCCTTTAAGGATGATTATATACTTATTTACAGCTCGTGTAGAAGTATAATTAATAATCGTTGGTGAAATTAATGTTAAAATGTGCTTTATAAACAAAGTTGGAATGGATTAAAACATGCAATTCCTAGGATGGATAGTGTGGAGTGAAGTCAATGAATGAGTGAGGGAATGTCACTGGGAAAATACTATCATATTAGTAAGACTAGTCAGCCGTGGGAATTTGATTGGAAGTATTCCCACAATGCATTGCTGAGCCTAAAACGTTGATTTAGCTGGCTGTCTTTGGGGGTTTCAGTCCGTCACTTTTAGACCGCAATTAACCCTAGTGTCCCTATTCTGGGACAAAGAGTATGGTGTAGAGGCAAAAAAGGAGGGGCCAAGAATAGACCCCTGGGGAACTCCGGTCAATGGACAAAGTATAGGGTTTGCATGTTTAAACTTGAAAAGAGTGTTGAAAACATGCACAGTATTATGTACTTTATGTATAATGTGCACATCACACTGTAACCACAGTACCTGTCAAAATAGAATTTGATATTTTGTTCTCATTGTGTACTGTACACCAGACATAGATCGAGGCTGTATCGCCTACAGTACTTGTAGGACAATATTACACTAGTGTAACACTTTACTGTACTAGGAATACAGTACAACAAGAAGGGCAGACATGTAATCATAGCTTTCACCTAATAGTCATACTGCTGACTGAGGTCATGGGATGGAAGCCCAAGGAGCCAGGTAGTCATCTTGTGACAGTCTCGTGAGAGAGATACAGGTGCATATTCAAATCCTCACAGTGTTGACGTCTCCAATGCTACCGTCCCTATGCTGGGAGGCGAACATTTGGCAAAAGCAGCAGATGTACAAGTTCACAACGTGTGGCATTGTGACGCGTTGTGAGCTTATAGCCTGGCTATTATTTCTATGGAGATATTTAGTGTAGAGGCTAGACCCTGACTCCGGTCAACTAAGTGGTTGATTTAACCTTTTATAACTCTGAGAATAAAAATGTCACTGTGTGTAATGTATGTGTGCATTGTATGACTTCACAGTGTGTGCAATGTGAGTAAGCAAGTGTGTGTGTGTGTGTGTGTGTGTGTGTGTGTGTGTGTGTGTGTGTGTGTGTGTGTGTGTGTGTGTGTGTGTGTGTGTGTGTGTGTGTGTGTGTGTGTGTGTGTGTGTGAGAGAGAGAGAGAGAGAGAGAGAGAGAGAGAGAGAGAGAGAGAGAGAGAGAGAGATAGACTTAAGTTTGCGTAGGAGGGGGTAGAGAGAGAGAGCGAGAGACAAGGAACAAGAAATAACTCAAATACAAAACAGGCACGCCGCACACACACAAACAGATTACACTCAAAATGTCAATATCAGTAACAAGTAGAAGTAAAAAGAAAGAGAGAGAGAGAGAGAGAGAGAGAGAGAGAGAGAGAGAGAGAGAGAGAGAGAGAGAGAGAGAGAGAGAGAGAGAGGAATGATTTGCTCCACAGTTCTCTGTCATCACTTGCAATATGAGACAGATGCTGAAAGGCCAAAGAGGAAACAGCGTGGGGGAAGTCTTAATTTCATCGGCAGCAGAAAAACACAGGGAGAGACAGAGAGAGAGAAAGATGGAGGGTGACGGAGATTGAAAGTGAGAAACGGAGAGAGAGAGAGAGAGTGTGCCAGAGTGATAGATGGAGGAGGAGAAGGAGATGGAGAGATCATGGAACGTGGGAGGGAGGGAGAGATGGATTGGGTGAAACATTTGGATCATGGAGGGAGGGAGAGAAAGGGTCATGGAGGTACAGTACAGTAGCTGTGTGGTTTTTACAGAATGTTGCAAACACTCCCTTTCCTCCTCTAATCATAGTCATCATTTCATGTTCACCATCACCAGGCTTCCATTTGTGTAACAAAACAGAGACACAGTTGGTGCGTTGACTTTGATGAATGTATTGGATTGTGGTAATAATTAGATTGTAAATTATTAAACGATTAGCCGATAGACAAGCTCACAATGCAGCGCATTGACTAATTTCAGCGAAGGCCTGCCCCACAATAACAGAAAACAGAAAATACACTAGTATAGCAGGTAGGGATCTTCATCCCCTCCTTTTGATGAGCTTGTTGTGCTATTTTTGATGAATGTTCCAAACCATGTGGGCTACATGACATTGCATGAATGTTCACCTCATCCCTCTCTCTCCTCTCTATGATGCCTATAAGGAGGCCAGTTGGTGTTATCTTAAAAGTAATGGCTGGCTGAACAAAATTTGCTTTTTTTTTTGGGTTAATATGGAACAACACCTCATACAGTACATGTGTTCTTTAGTAATGTACTTTTGCCTCCCATATTTGCCAGTCTGTGACCCTGTCAGCATAAATGCTAAACTTTCTGCATAGATACAATAAAAGAAGAATATATACATAAAGTGTCCAAGAAACATAAGTGTCACGTACACACACAAAAAAAGCAATACTAAAAGCACAACTTTACAAAGCAGTGCCAAACGAAAGTGTAGGCTGCATAAACAGTCAATGCTAGTCAGTGCAACACAAGTATCTCACCGCCATATTATCAACACAGCAATAGTACTAATAATAGTACTAATTCTACCAACACAACCCAATAGTGCAGGGCCAAAAATAAGTGTCCATAGTCAGTGCAAATAAATCAAGAATAAAAAATCGAACCTCTGTTCGAAGTGGAGCTGTGTGTGTGTGTGTGTGTGTGTGTGTGTGTGTGTGTGTGTGTGTGTGTGTGTGTGTGTGTGTGTGTGTGTGTGTGTGTGTGTGTGTGTGTGTGTATTGCAGTTGATGCTCAGGGCAGGCTAGACTCAACAGCACCTCTCTGGTCACCCAGGGTACTACATACAGGCTACATACAGACCCACCCACCCACAAACATACCTACAAACATACCTACACACACGGCCACGTATAGGGAGCTTGTGTTCCACACAGCTCCAAAAAGCAATATAGGGTGCCACAGCAAGACACCACAAGCAACCCTCTCTGGAAAAAGTACTCAGAGGTCAGAGTCAGTACAACTTTTGTTCTTTTATGATGATGTTGTATCTGATAAGGCTCGGTAAGACAGTGATAAAATACTAAGTTTCTGTTTCCCTTTTGGCTTTTAGCCACTTCCTCATACAAGAGAGATTGTACAGTATAGAACTAATGAGCACATATCTTTTGCTGTCGCTGTGCTTTTTCTTGACTCTCTCCTCTCCTTCCTTATTGTGTGCACGAGGGTGCCTTAACTTGGCGTGTGGGTGGTCTAGGGAGATGGTGCTTTTATGAATTCGCAGTAACTTATTCTTTTTCCTGTTGTTGTTGTTTTAAGAATAATGGATGTTTTACCCTCCCACACACGCGAACGCACGCACGCACGCACGCACGCACACACGCACGCACGCAGGCACGCACGCACGCACACACACAAGCACACTGCACACTGCACAGTGAAAAAAGAAACCAAAAGAAATCAATCTCCTCCCTCAAGGCAGTGGCTAACATCTAACCTCTCCTTACAAACGCATATCTAATCTCGATAACATCTCTTTAAAACATCTCTTATTTAGTAATGTATGGTCATTCGGGTCCCTTCTTGAAACTCCACATTTTTGTCTTCCGACAAATCTTGCAACCGTGCAGTCGTTTTTTTAAAACTCTGCAATATGGCAGAAGGCTATATGCCAAACAGCAACAACACAACATTCACAATCATTGCCAAAGGGTGGCGCTATAGCATTCAATTGAAAATCCAAACTTTGAACAGGTATAATCATGCCCTGTTTGACCTACCGGTACTGTACAGCCATGAAACTTTATGCGTCTCTTTATAAGGAAAAAATAAGGCACATGATCTACAGTATGACCTCTGACCCTTAGATATCCCACCATTTTGAACTATATGAAGAATTGTTAAATGAAACGTGGGACAATGTAAAAAAAGAAGAAAATATATTTATAATACAAGCCAATGTACAAGCCGATAAACAAACTCACAACACGGTGCGATGTGAATCATAGTGAGATCTTATAGACAATTTTTGCATGACACTGTTGAAACGAGAGTGGTTAAGTGATTCATTGATACACCACAAAATTACAGAATGATTCTATTAATCGAAAAAGTAATTGATGGAACAATCACTGTAGGAAAATAATGGCTAGTTGCAGCCCTATAATGGATACGATTCCTCCGCCTTGGGGTTTCCCAGGCAGGTCCTCCGACGAACAGAAATGTGTAGTGGTATTGACAGCACGGGTGGGAAGCCGGCAGGGGAGGATGTACTGTGTCATTTAACTAGTGACTCCAGCAGGTTGGTTGTAGGCGACTAGGCGCCTGTCAGGCAGCAGAACTGGCAGGGATAGTGTGTTCCTCTGCATGCATTACGGCCCTCCCGGTGGAAGTCCTCACTGTCAGGTGAAAAGAAGAGACTCGAGGCTCTTTGTGTATCTGAGTAGACATGCGGTACACTCTCCCCGGAGGGGTCGACAGTGACAGGGACTACTAGACACATGGCACGCCAGGCAATGTCATAATGTAATAGAACGGAGCAGAGCAATACAGAAACAGAACGCCACTGAACAAAATGTAACGGAACAGAACAAACCAGACCGTAGTAGTCTATCAACCAAATTGCAAAGACAAGGCCAAAATGCCCAGATGTCAAGGAGTGGTAGTTAATCCTGCCTGTTCATTTCATGCTCAGTTGGCTCCGCAGCCTCTCTGTGCTTCTGAAGGAGCCAGCACAGCATCGGCGTCCTGCAGGGGAAATTAATGACTTCAATAAAAGTGCCACATTTTCCAGCGCTGTTCCCCGCCGAGCGCTTTATTGGCCAACATCTGAAAATGTGGCTCCGATCGGATCACAGGAGCTTGTTACGTCTGGAGGGAAGTTGCCGAATCGAGAAGGTTTTATTTGTCACTCACGCAGGTACGACCAAGGAGGGAAATGTTGGCTGATTCTTGTTCACGAGACTGTGTTAACGACAGCGGTATAATGTTCACAAGAAGATAGTACTGGGGCTTAAAGAAATAGAAAAGAACAAATGCCAAATATAATATATAGAAATAAGGTTCAAACGTGCCAAAAATCTACTGTAAAAGAAACTATGACCAGTCTACTCTGTGTGATGTTTGCAAAAGCCGGCCTGCGGTCACGACTTGAGGCATTTTGTTCAAAACGAGGCACTCTTGCAAACTTTAGATGCCAAACGCACGCGTGCGCACGCACACACACACACACACACACACACACACACACACACACACACACACACACGCACACGCGCACGCGCACACGCACACGCACACGCACGCACACGCACACACACACAGCAGGCGCGCAGATCCACTAAAAGCATAGAAGGGGACTAATGCGCGCGCGAAGCCCGCGCCGCCGCGCGCGCGCTTCCGTGCGTGTGCGCGCGCGCGCTTCGCCCGATTTCGTTTTTTTTGCGTGCAGAGATTGGTTTTCGGGCGGTTTTCCCCCCTCATTTTCCTTCAGATACGGGCCTTAACGGTTTTATGATGTATTATTTATTTACTTTTCAAGTTATCACTACTGCAATAACCAACACAACCAAAGCTTACATGAAAAAACACTTCATCAGAAAGTCACAACTTAGGGAAAAAGTAAATAGTTACCATTGTTGCTTGTTGGTCAACTTGGTCCTCCCGAAATGTACAGTTCTAGTTCTGTAGCAACTTGGGACAGGTTGTGAGGTCGGTATCCATTTAATTCCAATAAATGTACATAGCGTCAAATGTCATTGTCCAGATCCAGAAACAAGAAACAGGCAAAACCAAACCTTTGGAATTCCAAAAGAGCAATTACTTTTATTAATATGCGACGTCCACAGTCAGTAGTTGTGCTTTAGTCCATTCCAGCTGTCCAATGAAAAAATCATGCTGTCCTTCCTCCAAACATGCTTCCACACCACAGCCAAAACAAAGTCGCCACATTATGATGTCATCACTCACTCCGAGTCAACTGTAAACTGCTATACAGGCTGCGACCGCGTATTTCCCGGTGAACCTAAGCGCAATGGTGGGGGCTTGGGAGTGTGGGGAACACGCACCACTCAGGGCACTGGACCGAACCATTTGGGGATTTTAGACGGGGGGGGGGGTTTCAAACATTATCGCTCGCGTTTAGTGCGTGATTTTCAGAATTCAGACCCCTAAAAGTTTGGCTTGGGGGTCCCTGACTGGGGGTGACGGGGGGGACTTCTGGAAGTGAATGGAGGGGACGAAATTGAACCTGGAAGGTGACAAAAACACCTTGTCACCCCCCCATTTGCGCCCCTGACACACAGACACAGACAGGGGGCAAAACATAGTCTCGGCCACGCCTTCGAGCTAAATAAAATAACACTAATTTGTGTTTTTGTTTTACATTTCAAAGCAGCATTATACTGTGCTGAACAACAGGCAACAGAGCCATAGTTCATTAATTGAAAACTGTAACACAGGAAACATGGGGGGGCGAAAAGAATATGCAAAGAGGTAAAGACAAACAGGTAGGTGAGAGAGACATGGTGTCAGTGTGTGTGTTGACTGTGGCATGGATAAATGATATTCCAGGGGAGCGTTGGTTTCTGGAGGTGTCAGCACTTTTAATAACAGACTAGGTGATGGCAGCAGAAAACCTCCACTCATTTCTGAGGTACAGCCTGCCAGGCTAATCCTACTGGTTTACGCTGTGTGCTCGCGTGTGTGTGTGCTTGCTTGCGTGCATGTGTGTGTGTCTTTGTGTGTTTGTGTGTGTGCATTACATAGGTGTGTACGGCGTGTGACAGATTGCATGTTGACAGAGAGGCGCGGCTGAGATGGTTGCCAGGCAGAGCTCACATACTGTGATCCTCCAAACTGAACAGGACTTTTTCAACAGTGCTATGAGTGAGTGCATGTCATGCCATCCAATTCAGGTTCAGTTGTCGGGTGGAAACCTTGTATGTCCAAAACCGTTGTATTTATCATTTTTAAAATGATTTAAACTAGTGAAAACAGCCGATCTATAAGCACACAACGCCTCGCACCGCGAGGCGTTGTGTGCTTGTAGAGCTGCTGTTTTCACTACTTTTGTGTGACGGCCTTGTATGATGAAGCAGGGTTTCACTTTGCAAAAAAATTTAAAAATGTGAAACTTGGAGATACGAGGTTTCTCCCCGACAGTGACGATATACTGTATAAGTAGGGATGGAGATCAAAACCTGAGCCCGATACAAACTCCCGGAATCAAGCTTTGGGCTTATCGGGCCTGTTATCGAGCATAGCGGCCCATGACGCCATATTTAAACAATCAAGACAAGAGGCGATCAAGAGATCAGTGCTATTCAAAATATAAAGCCATTTAACACTTATTGCACATTAATGAATGGTTGTTTTAATGATGGGCCAAATATTTTTAACTTTTGTCATCTTCATTTAATATCAGATGGTGGTCAGCCACAAACTCAATGTCACTCACAACTGGCCAATAAAAAAAGATACCAGTTCTGTTCAGAATTTTGTCGTCTCACGGCTTCCCACAAAATATGCTCGATAAAAGCCCGGATCAATAAACCGGATCGATAAGGTGCTCATTATCAATAAAGATTAACGAGCTCTATCCCTGTAAGTGATATTCTTTGGTCAAAACAAAAGAAAAAATGTTATAAGGTTATTCTGATAGAGTGTTTGTTCAATAACAGGGGTCCCCTGACTCTCCTCGTCTCTCCAGCTCTTTAATGAACAGAAAATAGAAAATACATTTTCATGTAGGTTGCAGCCAAATTGTCAACCAATCAAGAGAGAGTACAGTTCGTACCCATTCATGAGCTTCAATTTTATATTGAAGCTCATGAATATTCCACATTTCACTTTGTTTATCCTGTATGTGATATCTCTCAGAATATAAACACACACACACACACACACACACACACACACACAGACACAGACACACACACACACACACACACACACACACACACACACACACACACACACACTTATTTTAACATAGGAATATCACTTACCCTAACGTTAATCACATTAATTAACCCAGGCGAAAGCTCCCAGTGCTACTAACAGGCTGTTGTCTCCGGATGTAAACCTAGCATGAAAACAACAACACATGAGAACAGCGCGAAAGAAAGAAGGAGGAAGGAGAGGGAGAGAGAAGAGACGAGAAGATGTTGTGTAAACAAATACACATTACACACATTGTAATGGGCATCATGCTTACGGCTGAATTCAGCCTCCAGACAAAAAGTATCAGTTTTTCAGTCTATAAATAGACAAGCACAGAGAGAGAGAGAGAGAGAGAGAGAGAGAGAGAGAGAGAGAGAGAGAGAGAGAGAGAGAGAGAGAGAGAGAGAGAGAGAGTACTGTGCGTACTAATATCAGTTAGATTTTGTTATGCCAGTTAGTTCTGACCTTGCATTGTGATTGGCTGACAGGTATTTTATGAGTGTGAATAAGTCATGTTATATATACTGTAGCACTCCAAACACGTTCACCTTGTTTACCTGTACCTGTAACTTAGTTAAATCTAAATTAGATTAGTTGTGCTGTACTTTGTTATCCACAAGGGAAAATAATTTTGCTCAGATCAATAGAGACAAGACAATAGATAAATACACTACACTTAAAAGACACCAAAGTAAATACAATAACAAGAGGCAACTACCAGTAAGACTCCCTAATCGGGAGATAAGCGACCGTAGGTCACTTATCTCCACAAATAGGGCAAAAATGTGTTTTGCCAAAATCTTCCTGATCCATGTTGATGACATGAGTGTAGACATACTGTGTAGTGATTTTCGTGATTTTAGGGCAAAATCTGTAGGAGCAGTGTCCAAAAATGTGTTTTTAAAAATCGGCCTGGAGGTGGCGCTATATGGGAGAGATTCATGTTGATGGGATGAGTGTAGACATACTGTGTACCGATTTGCGTGATTTTAGGGCAAAAATTGTAGGAGCAGTGTCCAAAAATGTGTTTTGCAAGAATCGGCCTCATGGTGGCGCTAGAAGAGGGCCATGTGAGAAATGAGGGGTGGGGTCTCCGCGCCGGCAAGGCGGACAAATAGGTACCGGCCCCGGCTGTCCCGGTCGCTCCTAGCCGGAGTTACGGCATTTTATGTGAGCTGCAGTGTAGGGGGTCCTCCACTGGGGGCGCCACCACTTTTGCATCCGTTCTGGAGCACCAGGAGTGGGAGGTCCCCGGGAATTCCCCGTGAGCAGCCCCGTTGGGGTGGTCATTTGGTCAGTTTAGCACATTTGGTCATTTTTTACATCTGGGGGTCCCCCAGGGACCTGGGGGTCCCTGGAGCTCCGGGGGTCCTTGGAGGTTGTAGTTTGGCAGGTAAGGAACGTGTGTGCAAAATTTGGCATGGATCGGGGCAACGGTTGCGGAGATATGAGCAGGGCAAGAGTGTGACGTGTGAGGTGTGACAGACAGACTGACGGACTTACACTTTTGGTGTGACAGACAGACTGACGGACTTACACTTTGTGCAGGGTTTGATAGTAAATGCGACCTACGGTCGCAATAATGTTATAAAATATCTAATTTTAAAAGTATTTTAATGCTGTTTTGTTCCTCGTTTGCTCTTGTACGCTTTTTATTGTGTATTTAGGCTATTTAATGTATTGTAACTTTATGTTGAAACATGTAACAAAATACATTACTTTTACATTTGTACTTGATGTATAAAGCATCTGAAATCAAAACATTCATAGTTCCTCCACCTGTACACATAGGCCTATAGCCTATTCAGATTTTCTATATTTTTGTGTAGTTGTTTTTGTTGCACTGTCGTTTTGTCCAGTTGTTGAATGATTAATGGACCACGATAGAATCAAGCCTTTGGCTTTTTGTCAACCATTTGGGGTGTTTTAAAGTTGTTAGTGCCTATACCTTTAGCAATGAATATGAACAAAGATATGACCGGTAACAATAAAAATCAAAATAGTTTCAAATATTTTCGACAGATGATCTCATACAGATGGATGGAAACATTTTGACGATAATGCGGAAACTATTCTGATGATCTCAAATAATGATCAGACGATTATGTAATAAATGTGACAGGCCTATGTGTGTGTGTGTGTGTGTGTGTGTGTGTGTGTGTGTACGTGTGTGTGTGTGTTTGGTGTTTCCCCGCATGCCAGGATGTAGCCGCTTCCTGTGGCACTTCCTGTTCCATCAGCACCCGTCTGATTGGTCCGTTCTATTCTGGTGTGGTGGTGTGTCACGTGACATGTGGTGGCGGTGGGACTAACTAAAGGCCAAAAGGATGGCTAACCAACTAAACCAGGGGTCTTCAACGTTTTCAGGCCAAGGACCCCTTAGTTGAGAGAGAGATGAAGCAGGGACCCCCACAACCTGTTCATAGATTCCATATAGTTTCATTGTTTGACAGCACAGTGTATTTTGGACTCATGTCAATTTGTGTTTTCAGATATTTAACCACTTGAGCCGTCATTACTTAATAAACTTGACCTTTTACTCTGTACTTTTTCCCCTCTACACCAAACTTTTTTGCCCTATTCATTCTGGACTGATATTCTGGACGTACGGGACAGATAAAACATGTTCATTCTGGACTGGAATGACCATATATGGACATGAGGTGACAGACATTTTGTTTTTGATAAAACCTGTTCATTCTGGACTGGGATGATCATATATGGACATGAAACACACATTTTGTTTTTGAAAAAACCTGTTCATTCTGGACTGAAATGACCATATATGGGCGTGGGACACACAAAGCCACTCATTGGAAGCGGCTTTCACCGCTTCAAAAAGGATTGGAAGATTTGGAGGACCCACTGTAGTAACTCTGATGACCCCTTAGGGGTCCCAGACCCACTGTTGAAGACCCTTGAACTAAACCAACGCCTGCTCCTCAAAGTGTGTAATGGCCTTCTTCATCATTCTACACCGAAGAGTTGCGTTTATACCAAGGGCCTTCAACAGGGGGTCTGGGACCACTAGGGGGTCCTCAGGCTCAGAGTTACTTCAGGGGGGTAGAATCCACATGTGTTCCCAATAGTCTTGCACAAACACTCCTTCCTTCCCTTATTTCCTCTAACTTCCAACAACAAATATCTTTGGTATTAAACATTTCCAGGTTGAAAGTGGTATAAGTGATTATTTGTTTATATTTTGGTAAACTAAGTGTTGAAAAGCTCTAAACCCCAATAGTAACCATTGCCATAGAGTGTTTGTTCAGTAACAGGGGTCTCTCCAGCTCCTCAGTAAACAGAAAACAAATGTTCTGGTCAGGATACCCATATTATCCAATCGGGAGAGAGAACCGGATACAGGATAAACAAGTGAATTTGGAAGTAAGGGACTGTCCATGTTTCTTTTATCTTGGCTTTAGGAGGGGGGTCATTAATTTGTTGAATTTTGCTTTTAATACATATTTTACTCCCAACGTCAAATAGGGTGCTAAATTTGCCTAATAAATGTCGGAAATCACACCTGCACTAGCCCACCCTGATAGAAAACAGACAGTTCCTTATGGGGTACAGAATTTAATAAGCAGCCAAAATTGGAACACTATAAAACTGAAACAGATAAATGTGGAGTTTTTCCGCTTGTTTGGATACAATTGAAGAAGATGGGGAGACCTCTATTACTAAACAGTCTGTAGCAAAGATTATTGGAATTTTATAACAAGCTAAATATGCACTTGCATCACCTTTAATTTCTCACAATAGATAGTTGCATCAGATCCTGTGTATTGTTAAACGGAAAGGGTCCTAGATTTTAGATCGTGACCAAAACCTATTTTCTGTTTTACTTTTATTACATTATAGCCTACAGAAGCCAAGCTCATGCTAGTGTGAGGAAGAACTTGTGAAAATGTTTTCCTCATTCATGTGTAAGCTATCTACAAGTAATGAGCTATTTTCTGAAGGGGCAAACCAGGCTAAGATGCTAGCTGCTTAAAGTGTTTTCCTCATTCATGTGTAAAGCTATCTACAAGTAATGAGCTATTTTCTGAAGGGGCAAACCAGGCTAAGATGCTAGCTGCTTAAAGTGTTTTCCTCATTCATGTGTAAAGCTATCTACAAGTAATGAGCTATTTTCTGAAGGGGCAAACCAGGCTAAGATGCTAGCTGCTTAAAGTGTTTTCCTCATTCATGTGTAAAGCTATCTACAAGTAATGAGCTATTTTCTGAAGGGGCAAACCAGGCTAAGATGCTAGCTGCTTAAAGTGTTTTCCTCATTCATGTGTAAGCTATCTACAAGTAATGAGCTATTTTCTGAAGGGGCAAACCAGGCTAAGATGCTAGCTGCTTAAAGTGTTTTCCTCATTCATGTGTAAAGCTATCTACAAGTAATGAGCTATTTTCTGAAGGGGCAAACCAGGCTAAGATGCTAGCTGCTTAAAGTGTTTTCCTCATTCATGTGTAAGCTATCTACAAGTAATGAGCTATTTTCTGAAGGGGCAAACCAGGCTAAGATGCTAGCTGCTTAAAGTGTTTTCCTCATTCATGTGTAAAACTATCTACAAGTAATGAGCTATTTTCTGAAGGGGCAAACCAGGCTAAGATGCTAGCTGCTTAAAGTGTTTTCCTCATTCATGTGTAAAGCTATCTACAAGTAATGAGCTATTTTCTGAAGGGGCAAACCAGGCTAAGATGCTAGCTGCTTAAAGTGTTTTCCTCATTCATGTGTAAAGCTATCTACAAGTAATGAGCTATTTTCTGAAGGGGCAAACCAGGCTAAGATGCTAGCTGCTTAAAGTGTTTTCCTCATTCATGTGTAAGCTATCTACAAGTAATGAGCTATTTTCTGAAGGGGCAAACCAGGCTAAGATGCTAGCTGCTTAAAGTGTTTTCCTCATTCATGTGTAAAGCTATCTACAAGTAATGAGCTAGTTTCTGAAGGGGCAAACCAGGCTAAGATGCTAGCTGCTTAAAGTGTTTTCCTCATTCATGTGTAAAGCTATCTACAAGTAATGAGCTAGTTTCTGAAGGGGCAAACCAGGCTAAGATGCTAGCTGCTTAAACATAGTTTAGTTTAGTGTTTGGAAGTTTTAACGGCCTCATTGTCCTGCTATGCACAGGCAACTTACTTAGTCACGCGGTACGTACTGGGATGCATACTGGGCTGGCATACAAACAGGACCTCAATGGCATGCTGTCTGCGGTGGAGCAGGGGGCACACATTATGTTTAAACTGTTTATACAAGTCGTTCATTAGGATTTACATAGATAAAATAAAAACTTTGGGCCAGGAAATACACTTCATGTTCCAATCATTTGCAAAACTCTCTTAGCCCTAGAATAGAAAACACGCTTGTAAACAAAAAGCCTCTAAATTTGATTTAGTATTTTGAATTTCATTAAAGAAACAAACAATCTTTTCTGTTCGACTTAGTGAGGCAATGCCTGGCATTCAGTCAGACTTCATCAGAATACAAATCACAGTGAGGCACACACTTACTTATACGTACTATTACAGATAAACATTATGTTTTCTCCTTTTTGTTGTTACTTGAAACGTCTATGCTACTTTTAAATGGAAAAACATGACTATTGAAATTGTGCAATTTTAGAAATGGGTATCAAGGAAATGAGCATTTATTCCTGCATTTATATTGTGAAAGAATATTTTTGTAGGTTCCTGTTTTTTTTCCACCCTTCCTGACAGTGGTTCAGTGCAGGATAAAGTAGCTTTGGGGTTTACTCTGAATTCATATTACAAACATCCAATGCCCAGGGGGGGAAAACGTTATAATATTAAGTTATAACGTGCATCGATTCCAAACTACTTTTAGCTACAGCACAGCTCTGTGTGTCAGATTTCGCCTGTATTCAATTCAAATACCTCTCAATCTCCTTGGAGAGATGGAGAGACATTTTGAGGAGAGAAAGAGGGATGAAATAGAGAATGAAGTGTGTGTGTGTGTGTGTGTGTGTGTGTGTGTGTGTGTGTGTGTGTGTGTGCGCGTGTGTGTGTGCGCGCACGCGCACACGTGTGTGTTGGGTGGGAGGGGGGGAATAGAAGAAGAAGGAGAGAAAGGGAGACTGAGAGATAGGAGTGACCATAAATCATTGCTAGCCACTTCTGCTGAAAGCACTTCTCAGCACCTCTGGGTGCTTTGTTTACATGTCCGCTGACCTGGTGCAACTACCTACACAATAGAGCTCAACAGTGGCACAATTTGCACAAACAGCTCATTATTTAAAGAGTAAAGGGCCCTTCAAGCACCAAGACCAAGCACAGTAACAATAACTATAACTACGTACCAGACAATTGTACGAGTCCCTCTGATCCGAGTCCCAAACAAGCAAGTCATTTGGTCCAAGTCTCAAGCAAGTCTCAAGTTTTTCTGTGTGGGCAAGTCAAGTCGAGTCGAGTCACAAGGTTATGTCAAGTCGAGTCGAGTCGAGTCACAAGGTTGTCAAGTCGAGTCGAGTCGAGTCACAAGGTTGTTAAGTCAAGTCGAGTCGAGTCACAAGGTTGTCAAGTCAAGTCGAGTCGAGTCACAAGGTTGTTAAGTCAAGTCGAGTCAAGTCACAAGGTTGTCAACTCGAGTGTGTGTGTGGTGCCCACTGATCAGAGTGTTTGGCTGCTTCCGTGCTTGTGCTCTCGCTTACATGCCTGTCTCCAATCAATCAATCAATCAAATCAATCAATCAATAAAAGTGTGAACCTATAGCGCGGCGTTCACGACTGCTTTGGTGAGTGGCGTAGCGTTGACGTTAACGACCGCCCTGCCAGTCATATTAGAATGATATCCGCATGAAGAAAAAAAAACTGCCTACAATGATAAAACAACAACATGCTACAAGTCGTCCAAGTCAGCGTGTCTCAAGTCGAGTCGAGTCTGGAGTCATTGTCTTCCAAGTCAAGTCGAGTCTCAAGTTTTTGCCCTTAAGTCCGAGTCGAGTTGCAAGTCGTCAAATTTGCGAGTCCAATTGTCTGCTACGTACAGTACTGTATATCATTCACCATTGTCTTTGTTATAGTTGTGGTGACCGTGTGCACTGGACAAAAACAATTAGAGAAAGTGTTAACAATATGTTTTATGTGGCCACACACCCACCTGTTCATTAAGTATACCTGGTTTTCACCTTAGCACCACCCACCTGAAGTTAGCCATGCCCACTGGGGAGCTAGGGGATGATTTTAGTGTGTCACTAAAGTGGTGTATTTCGATTGGGCCTTTTGACTCAGAGGCTTTCATGCAGCTTTCAGGAAGAAACCAAAAATACACAGGAAAGATTTATTCGCGTATTATACTCAGGGGTCAATTAGAGAGCACTGGTTCACAAACACTGGGTTTGTGACCCATTTATGGGTCGCAGACAATTTTTTTATGGGTCCCTTAATTCTTTGTTTCCTACATTTTGTTTTTAATTATTATTATTTCAAAAACATTTTCAAAAAATATACCCCATAAAGCTAAGATTTTCATTTTTCTAAGTAATTTCATTAATAAATAAAATAAAAATCAAAGAAATTCCAAAATTGCAAAACAAATGTTTAAGAACTAATGAAAATAGCCAATCTACAAGCTCAAAACGCGGCGCATAGATCTGCTATTTTCACTAGTTTGGGTCCCAGGCGATTGTCTAATTTCTCTACACAGGCTAAAAGGTTTGGGAACCAGTGACCACCGTATTAGAGTAATGTTAATTCCACAGACACGTACAAAACAGAAAAAGTACAAAACTATGACACCACCTCTTTAAACATTATGATTAGGTAATATTGTCTCCCTTTCTCTCTCACTCCTCCTCCCCCTCACTCTCTCACTGATCAAGCTCCCTCCTCCCTCCTCCCTCTCCGTCTCATCTCTCTCACTCTCTATAAATATCATGTTTCTGGGAGTCTGCCCAGCTCCATGCTGTCGCTGTTGGGTGGAAACCTCATGAGTCCAAAACTGTTACTTTTCAGGATACAAATTCAAAAATAGACTACAATCTGTTGAGGTGCCAACTTGCGCCCCGCATAGTCACTTTCCGAAGAAAACGGCAGTAGGGTGACGAGAGTCTGTATGTATCAACCTGTATGTGGGTGGGCTTGCACCTTGTTATTTATATCAGGTCGCACTTGTTGGTGGTGACGTCACCGAGTACGCTACTGCTCCCTCATTGGCTAAAGGCCCTGTCTTTGTACTGTCAGCCGGATACAGACAGCACTGAACACAGTACTTGCGCACTCTGCTGGCTCAAGTAAATAGCAAAAGTAGCAGATGGAGAAGCTGAAAACGCACCCTTTTGCACTGCATTTCGCACTGCGTTTCCAGCTTGCGAATCTGCTACGTTTGATACTTTTCTCTTGTGGGACGCTGAAGTATGATCAAGACGTTCATTTACGAAAAAAATATGGAGATCAGAGGTTTCTGCCCAACACAGTGATATCCAAGTCTCAGTCATCTCCCGGCTTGGCTATTGCAACTCTAACCTTGCTCTCCAAAACTGCGCGGCACGCCTTGTCTTCAACCTCCCTACATTTTTCTACATGTCTCCTTCCTTCCGTGGTCCCGATCCCATCACCGCTTCCCTCCTCCTGGCTGCTGCCCTGCATCCAATTCCAAACATTTTGGTCATCATGACCTACAGCTCAACCAATGGCATGGCACCCCCTTACACTTAGATCACTGCTTCTTCTCAACATGGGGACCGTCCGGCGAAACCCCCCCAACCAGGGGTCTCCTGGAGGAGTTACAGGTCTGTAACTCAGAGACTGGACAAAATGGACAGTTGTACAACAATGCTCCAAGAGTCCTGGACTCTTCTCCCTCAAGCTGTGGGATGAACCCCCCTCAGTCAGGACTGCATGTTTTATAATATAATCATTTATATCTGCAAAGTAACTTGTAGCCTAACTAAAGTTTTCAAATAAATGTAGTGGAGTATAAGTACAATATTTGGATCCGAGATGTAGTAGAAGTAAAAGTATTGGAAATTGGAAATACTCAAGTAAAGTACAATACCTCAAAATTGTACTTAAGTACAGTCCTTAAGTAAATTTAGTTACTTTACACCACTGTGTCTCCTTCAGCCTCTCGCACTCGCCATTCCTCGCATGTTGTTTAGACAGATGCTAGGTTTGATATTTACCACCAGGTATCCTAGTTACTTTATAGCACTTCATTGTTTCCTTTCCGACTCTATTTACTTGACCATTTAGCCTGTTGAGTAGGCCCGGTGCCACACTTTGTAAGTCACTCTGGATAAGAGGGCCCGGCCAAATGCTGTGCATTTAATGGTTGTAATTGTCTTACGATAGATAGCAACAGAGGAACGGAGAGCGGTGGAAAGAGAAGAGAGAAAGATGGTGAGGGGGAAACGATGAGAAGAGTGAGGACGAACTGTGTGTGTGTGTCTGTCTGTCTGTCTGTCTGTCTGTCTGTCTGTCTGTCTGTCTGTCTGTGTGTGTGTGTGTGTGTGTGTGTGTGTGTGTGTGTGTGTGTGTGTGTGTGTGTGTGTGTGTGTGTGTGTGTGTGTGTGTGTGTGTGCGCGCGCATGCGCGCGGGGGGGGGGGTGTGTGTGAGGGGAAGAGCAAGATGGGGTGAAAGTGTTATCGACCCACTGAAATTGCTGTAAAACCGTCCACAGATGCAGTCTCCAAGACGTAGACATCTCACAGAGGGAATAGGTGTGTGTGTGTGTGTGTGTGTGTGTGTGTGTGTGTGTGTGTGTGTGTGTGTGTGTGTGTGTGTAGGACTATAACAGGGCTGACAGTGTTTACAGACAGACAACGATGACCTCATCACACTCCTGGTGCATTTATACCAGGCGTCAGACTGTCAGCACTTTAACTAACACACACACACTCACGTAGGTGCGTGTGCGACTGTGCGTCTTAGTGAAAGTGCACCGACATGCAAGAATAAAGTGAGACAGCAGACCAAGACACAGTGAGACAGATAGTATGTGCGTGAGTATGTGTATGCGTGCACCCGTGCCCGTGCGTGTCTGCATGTGTTCCTGAAATAGGCCACATTTGGGACAAATGTTGAACATGAAACAAAACAAAAATATGATTGGCAAAATGACACAGCATGTGTGTGCCTACGTGCATGGGGTGCGTGCATGCGTGTGTGTGTGCGTGCGTGCGTGCGTGCGTGCTCCAGGAGGAACAGGCCTTGCTCTGGAGGCCATCAGGCAGAGGGCTATCATTACATCGGTATGGATAGCCTTACAAACCAACGGTGAGACACAGGTTCTGGGCACGGCTTCAAGCATCTTATAATACTGTGATTATTTTCCATTGTAGCGGATGATACATGTTGGCAAGATTCCCACTGTGTTTTGGGATGCTTGATAGCAGATAACATCTAGCGATTATTTAAGTTTGTGTGCCAAAATGCATCATCTTTGCGAGGACATTTGGACTCTTGTTTATCAACTGGAAAAAGGGAGTGAGAATAGTATGTGTGACACAGACATTAACAATTCATGGCATTGAGCAGACAGGCTTAAACCGGAGCAACTTAAAAAGTGCAAGGTACTACAAATCTTTGTCAACCAACGACGAGGGTAAGTGGTCGAGGTTTTAGAACACAAGATAGTACAGTGTGTGCTGAAAACAAACTGAGGTAACTAGCAGACAGCAAAACTGGTACTGTAAGTTGAGATGTCGTACCAAAAAAACAGAAGCACTGTTTCAACATTGGCCATTAAAACAAAACAAAACAAAACAAAACAAAACAAAACAAAACCAGACTGGGGTAAACTCCTGCTTAACAGTGAAGTATCTTGTGGATCTCTGACAGCATGTTGATGGAGGATAGAGAAATGCCAGACTAATCCCTAGATGGCCTGGCTTGTGCCTACACTGTCTCCCCAAGATGACAGGCATGAGATGTGACAACAAGGTTTCTCCAGTGATATATATATATATTTTTTTTATTGTTGACTGGTCATATCCGATTCTAAGGGAATCTCCTTCCCCTTGACAATAACTCTTAACTCTGGCTTTAATCTTCCAAATTCCCCTCGTCGGGAATAAGAACACACATTCCTTGTACGCCAATGATCACAATTTTGAAATGGCCTCAACTACCAGGTATTCATTAATCAATTAATCTGTTTAATTGTGTATTTTCACCGGCAATAGGAACGCACCATGTGGCCAGGATGTAAACAAAGACCACATGGCCACGCTGTCACAAGGTATCGATAGAACGATCTGAGTGTGTTTTACATCGTCAACTCTAGAAATGTAACATTGTCCTGTGTATGACAAAAAGGCCACTTATGAACCTGATGGTGGAGTCTTTGCTCCAATCTCTGGAACCGCATTTGTCACCAGATTCATCCCCAGTTGACCTGGAAACATATCCTGCCAGTGTCTCTGTGACGCTGTCTCCCTCTCACATTGTCTATGTCTATGGTGATAAAGAAACGACAATGGCTTCAGACAAGCCATTCTCCTCTTTCAAAGAAAAGACAGAAAAGGTTGACTTCTCTCAAGTGGTGATCCATCCTGCATGTTGGTATCAGATTTTAGTATCGGAAGGATTCACTGATACTAACACGCTGGTCTGGCACATCAACTTGAAATGTGATACTGGTGGCAGCCAGTCAAACTGAATGTCTAATGATACTGCAGGATCTGTTTTTGCTCCGGTGTCTTCTGCTTTCTTATGCTCTGCCACCTTACAGTAATGAATATGAAACAGACCATTATTTTTCAACAAGAACGGTAATTAAATGAATGTAACTGCAACTTGTGATCACTGAGGTCATGTGATGCCACTGTTAGTCAGAAATGGCCAGTGGTGGAAAAAGGACTAACATGTATCAATACTGCAGTGTACTAGTAAAAGTCCAGAATTCAAAATGTACTTGAGTAAAAGTACAAAAGTATTGCATCAACATGTACTTAAAGTACCAAAAGTACGCGTATAGTGTTTGAAAATAGCAGATCTACAAGCTCACAACGTGTCGCGATGCGACGCGTTGTGAACTTGTAGATCGGCTATTTTCAAATAGCCTACGTATAAAATAGGGCTAAAGTGGTTTATGTATATATGTTTTCTAATATTATGATGTATATCTGCAAAGTAATTAGTAACTAAAGATTTCCAATACATTTTGTGGAGTAAAAGTACAATATTTGGATCTGAGATGTAGTGGAGTAGAATTAAAGGTTTTGGAAATTGGAAATACTCAAGTAAAGTACAAAAGCTCAAAAGTGTATTTAAGTACAGTATAGTAAATAAATATCCTTAGTTACTTTACACCACTGGAAATGGCTCAAGCTACTTTGGGTCAGGCAGGGTCTGTTACAAGATAAGTGACAGTATGGAACTCCCTTACAGAAAAGAACAGAATAGAATAGAATGCTGGATTGCAACATTGGGTATGACAACAAATAAGCAGTCGGGTCAAAAGTGCATTGCTTGCTTAGATAGAAATGTGCTCCTGACAGGGAGAACCAGTGCAGCTTGGACAATAAAACACGCCAACACAAAAAAGCTCTGTGACCTTTCCAGTGCCCTTAAATGTTTGGTGCCTTTCATAAGGATTGCATTGACAGCTGCAGACTGCAGTACACCGTACTCCCTTACCCCAAGTGGTGGCGTTGTTTCAAATGGGGACGATTTGTAGGTGGCCGTGTGTCTCTATTGGATGTAGTAATTCCTCAGTCGGCCAAACAACTAATTGTCAATCACAGATCAAATGTCCCTCTAGGCTAAAGGGTGTTAGTGAGCCAGGTTTATTGGCCAACTACAGAGCAATCACCCATCCAGGATATGGGATGTAGTCTATCCTCGTATTGACAAGAAGCACCCCAAATAACAATCAATCTGACAAAACACTCACACTCACAAAAACAACACACATCCACAGAGAGAAATAAATGAAAGAGCAGGTCACATAGCACATAATTACTGTAGTTAGAATTAGTACATTAGTTCAAGTTCTTAATGACTTCAAGTTCATAGGCCGGCTTTACACTGCCACTGAAATCTAGCCTGAATCAGATCTGAGTCACATCAAATTGGAATCCGATTTTTTTTTAAATAGTCTAAATCCAGACAGGTCACATGCAGGTCACATGAAATGCGATTTTGAAAAACCAGAGGTGGTTTCAAATCCGATCCATATCGGATTTGAGGACATCTGTCTCAGTCTGAAAGCAGTAACCACATGATCCACATCCACCCCATAGAGTTATACGCGAGTCACATGCAAGTCACATCAAACTGGCCAAACGTCACTTGCTGCGCGACCCGAGCGCGGCTGTAATGACGTCATTACAGAGTGCAAGTATTTAGTATTTGATTACAGCGCACTGAGCACATGAGAAAAACAAGAGAGGAGAGAGAAAACACGTGAGCTAAATGGATACAACCAGAGAGAAGAGCGAAACACAAGAGTAAAGAAAAGAAGAGAGGAAAACAATATTTTAACGTGTGTTTGTTTTTGTTGTTGTCGCATTTCCTGAACGTAATCAACTAGCGCCAACGTTGAGACATAACGCCATGACGCCTACGTCGTTACCACGGTAACCAAAGCAGATATGTCGCCGCAGGGCAGCTTTGGGCTGATGCTGTTAAAATCAGTCTGAACACACAGATCAGATCTGTGTCACTTACAAATGCAGTGTGAAAAGTCACGCCAAAAGATCGGATTTGAGGACCAAATCGCATTTGGGCTGGATTTGACTGCAGTCTAAATCCGGCCTCAATGACGTTCTTAATGACTTCAAGTTCTTACTTCTGTACATTTTAAAATTACATATTACTGGGACCACCACAGACATGCACATGTAGTGGTCCCAGTGGTAGTGCACATGAACATTTCACATCCAGGAATTCATATAATAGGACAGTCCCACACTGAATTCTCCCTCTAACATGTCAAGTGTAACAAGACTTGGTTTTGACCCAGTCTTGTTACAGGGGAGAGGAGGAGGGGGGAGGGGGGAGCAAGCCATCGCTAGACTGCATCATGACTCAAACATCCTATTAACCAGCAGGGTGGTGACACCTCCGTCTCTGGGGTTGAGATGTCCCAATCATTATTGGACTAAAAACCAATCTCCTTGCCTAGCCATTAAGGGGTTCCTTGTATTACCTTTGTGAGTATGTGCATGACACAATTTACTGTCATGGTGTAGGTTTCAATCTTGGACTGCCAAATAAAAAGAATTTCACTGCCATATGCCTTGTCGTCGCACAGTGAAATATACCATTTTGATTTATTTCCAGTCACAATTATAGTCCTTTTGTGTCAGAGAATGTTCAGGGGCCTTCATCAGTGTGTGAAGAAAAACAGAAAAGAAAAAAAGAACCTTCTGTGACAGATGAACAATCAAATCAAATGAATGGATTATTTCTGAGCGTGACATTTTCTTCAGAAAATGGTTACAGACATCTAGGGGAACGTACAGTACTGTACCAGGTTGTCAGAGTACAGTGGCATCCCTGGATGCAGATACTGTACAGTATATGTGCACCCACTCCTCAAATTTCCCTTGGTTGCACAGTGGGATTATTCAATAACCCACGCATCGCCGGTTCAATACCCACAATAGCCTTGTGTCCTTGTCAAGGAGTATATTTATAGTATATAGCTGGTTTTCAGCATCTTGCCCATAATTTAGGCACTGCGCTGCACTGTATTTTTATGGGGCACAACTCGAGTAAAAATCTAATTTTCTTTTCCTACATTTAAAAAAAGATATTTCACAAATATTTTTTAATAATTTATTTAAAATAATCTTTATACATTTTAAAACAAACAAACAAATGTAAGAAATTCCATACATTTCTTACATTTATATTTATATATCACTGCCCCTGTTTTCTCACATGTGCCTCTTCTAGCGCCACCATGAGGTTGCTTTTTGCAGACAACATAAATGCGACCTGGTGGCCGATTAGGGAGTCTTACTGGTGTTTATGAGTTTCGGTAATGACTACTTGTCAACCAGTAGGTGTCCTACCCGAAACCAAGGTCTACATTTCTCAATGGATGAGTGGGGAGACCACTTCAGAAGTGTTATTAGCGACTGTAGGTCGCATTTAGTATGAAAATCTGCAGATCATGTCCGTCCATGTGATACACCTCATGTCACGCTCCATATATGGCCAAGACATCTCCATATATGGAGCTGGCCAATACCTCTACATCTGAACGCACAGACTCCATATATGGATATAGCTGACCTGTTTTGACACAATGATGACTCGACCAGCCAGATTAATAGTTTAACTCCAGCTTCTTAACTCTGCCGTATTAAGAAGCTCTGATGTTTCAGCGTTTAGGGCGAGGTCGTTTCTCACCCTTACTGGTTATAGTCGGGGGACTTAAGGATATCTCGCGCCAATCAGTCTAAAAGCGCAACATTTTGCACAGATGTAGCTCAGGGCATGCTCTAATGATTTAGCTAGGGCGCCCGAGTCGGCGACTTTCGGGGTCGCCACAGCGGCCAAATCAAGTTGGGCTCCCATCGACTTTCTATACAGGAGGAAAATACCCAGAAAAAAAAAATCTGGGTATTTAAGTAGGATCTGAGGGGTCTAACTAGGGGTTTGTCATCATGCTGAATCCATTGCAAGCATTTGTTTTGCACAAAAACATTCCTTGGGCTAGAAATGGCATCAGAAAACGATGCATGTATGGGTGAGCATTCATGTTAGTCGGAGGCCTTAGGTTTTTTTTTTTCTCGTGTTAATCAGTCTAAAAGCGCCCGAGTCGGCGACTTTCGGGGTCGCCACAGCTCCAGAAAACACCCAAAGAACCCATCGTTTTCTTGGGCCATTTGTAGCCCAAGGAATGTTTTTTGTGCAAAACAAATGCTTGCAATGGATTCAGCATCATTACAAACCCCTAGTTAGACCCCTCAAATCCAACTTAAATACCCAGAAAAAAAGGTTTTTTCTGGGTATTTTCCTCCTATATAGAAAGTCGATGGGAGCCCAACTTGATTTGGCCGCTGTGGCGACCCCGAAGGTCGCCGACTCGGGCGCAATAGTCGGGGGCCTCCCTTAGGCCCCCGACTATTATACTGTATTAACTTACTCTACAATACAGGTTGGTTAAAGTAACAATGGTATGCTATAGTAAGGTGTAACTGGAGTTGCACCTTTCAAAGAATCACAACACATAATTCAATGAAAATGAATTGAACGTGGCTCAATTTATACATCAATGCATGACAGAGTACAAATTAGGCATAACACCCACTGCGAAATACCTCGCAATTATATGTAATACAGTACATCAGACTGCAGTTAAGGGGCGGTTCAAGTTTGTGCTGTCGCAGCACGAATGTCATTCATCACCCAGAGTGAGCGTTGAAAATGTACACGGTGTTGTGTGATCGGTCAGAGCATGAACTCCTGCTCACACAGTGGTTGTTAAGGGCTTGGTAGACTTTGTTGTGCGCTGCGTCGCGCCACAGGAACAGGCTATCTACAAGGTCGCGGACGTGTCGCACCGCTACGTGCCGTGAGCTTGTAGATCGGCTATTTTCGGTGAGCGACACCGGCGCGCCAACCAAGTATAAAACGGGGCTTCGGTGCCATGCTCTAGCACTTGATCCAGCCAAGCCCTTAATCACAGTGATTACTAAACCACCGAGTCCCTTAAGTGCTGCTTATCAGGCCTCCTCTGGAGGGCAATTACACTGTCAGAGCGCTCTGAGATAAGACCCACTGACAGCCTCCGTCGCTCCCTACCGTCTCTATCTCCTTTCACTCTCCCTGTTATCCCGCCATCGCTATAGGGCTGTCACGATTATGACATTTTACATGGCGATTGATTGCGATTAACGATTTGTGTTTTTTTTTTGTCGCTGACAATTACATTTCTGTTTGGCTTGTAGGCTTTGAAGTTGCACATGGCTGATATGACACATTACCTAAATGTACAAAGAGATGACTGACATATTTAACAACTTTATATTAAAAAGAATAATAACATTGCTATTGAAAATAGACGATCTACAAGCTCACAACAAAGCTCGCATCGCAACACGTTGTGAGCTTGTAGGTCTGCTCTTTCCACTATTTTTGAAAATGTTTGAAAATATAGGAATATTATTCAACATGGAAAAGATTGCGACGGTTATGACAAAATAATTGCAATGATGTCAAAAATAGTTGCGATTAGATGATTATTATGTAATAATTGTGACAGGCCTGGCCATCGCCTCTTCGCTCTCCCTGCTCTCCTGTGACCTCTGCACCCTTCTGTCGCCCCTTCTGCACAGAGGCGTCAATTGGGCATGGCAGCTGCCATATCTCCATATATGGGCATAAATGGACACAGGCAAACAGATGGTCAAAACGGGTCCTATGACAACAGGTATAATGGGGTTTGCATTAAAGGGGGAACCGGCACTGTTCCCCCTTTAATTCATTGACTGGTGTCTTGCATGCGCCCATTGCGCCCTTAGCTTTTGCTCAACTGACGCCACTGCTTCTGCACTTCTACTCGTCTTCACTCATCCCCACTTTGTTCTCTCCTCCTCCCTTGTTATTGGTCTTCACTCCTTTCCTTTCTGCTCCGGCTCTTTTCACACCTCCGCTCATCTTCTGCCCCATCCCTCACTCTTCCCGTCCTCCTCTCATATTTTCTTCCACCTTGTCTCTACTTTCCCCTATCTTTATTTTATTACTTTACCCATCCTTGATCCTATACCTTTCCTTCTACTCCCTCCTTCAGTCCCCTCCTCTCTCTCCTCTCCTCTGTGCATGTATACACGTTTATCCTATCCACGAGGAGCTAAATCGGCTGAGGTTTTGGACAAGGTTAACACCCCCTCACGACTTGAGTCAACTCAACTCAACGGAGTTGAGTTGAGTTGAGTGTAGCAACATTTTCATAAAATACCAAAGAACTTGGTGTTTATTTATTTTATTTACACATCGCCCACTTCCACTGTGCTTTCTGCGGAGACGCGCATTTAACATAGAATGACAGACAAATAAAATGCAGTACTATGCAGGAAAAAAAAAGGGGGAAAACATCAAAGAAGTGTTTATTCTTTTTATTTTCACGTCTCCCACTCTCTCTCTCCCTTCTGCATTAAGGGTGTCAACCTTGTCCAAAATCTCAGCCGATGTATCTCCTCGCATCCTATCCTCCTCCTCTTGTTCTTTCCTCTAGCAGATCTCCATAGATCACCCTCTGCCACTCTTCTATTCATCGCTCCTCTCTCGTACGCCAGTACCCTTGATTACATCACATTTACAGACCAAAACAAAGAAGAAACTGAACACTGCCTGACTGTTGCACCTGACCTAGACGTCAACAGACACCAGTGTATGTTAGGCAACCAGAGTAGATCCACTGCTTGTGTGTGTGTGTGTGTGTGTGTGTGTGTGTGTGTGTGTGTGTGTGTGTGTGTGTGTGTGTGTGTGTGTGTGTGTGTGTGTGTGTGTGTGTGTGTGTACAAGCGCATGCTCACGTATAGTCTGCCTCACTCTCTCTCTTACTGTATACGGTATATACTGTACAGTACTCTCTCTCTCACTCTCTCTCTCTCTCTCTCTCTCTCTCTCTCTCTCTCTCTCTCTCTCTCTCTCTCCTTGTCTGTGTGTGAGTGTGACAGTGTTTATGCTATGCACATTTTGTTTCTTTCTGCTTCTATGCACGTGTTGTGCATTGTGTGGATGCGTGTGTGCCGTGTGTGCCGTGTGTGTGTGTGTGTGTGTGTGTGTGTGTGTGTGTGTGCGCCTACAAGTGGACTTAATATGAAATATGAAACACCATCAAGGAGGCGTAGTTGTTGGGTCACTCTTCTTCAGAGCCATGGTACAGCCAGCATGATGGGGGAGTTTCAGTAGCACTAGGCAACCCAATACCGTACACACGCACACGCGCGCGCACACACACACACACACACACACACACACACACACACACACACACACACACACACACACACACACACACACACACACACACACAACTCCATGATGGAATACGAGCTTGGTTCGCAGGGATTTTCACTGCTATCCCAGAGCAGGGCATTAAATATCTATTGTTATGTCATCATGGGATGGCAGAGGAAAGGAGGGGATGGATGGAAGTATATATATATATATATATATATATATATATATATATATATATATATATATATATATATGTGTGGCGGAGAGAGTCGCAGTCCCAGCCTGAAGCCTCAAAAGTCTAGTATCTGCCCTCATTCCAGGATGTCCCTTTGGAGTAATGGTTAAGATATTGGACTTTCACGTGGGAGACCTGCATGGGTTCGAAGCCGGGTGGGGAGGTTCGGATCACCTCCGTTACATATATATATATATATATATATATATATATATATATATAGACAGAAAGAAAGTGATGTGAAGAGGAAAGGAGACAGACAGAAAGAAAGTACTTTAAATTCAGTTAAAAAGACAGACAGACAGACAGACAGACAGACAGACAGACAGACAGACAGACAGACAGACAGACAGACAGACAGATAGATTTGTGTTGGGGGTGCAATATGGATGGCTTCATAAGAATACAGGTCCTGGTGTGAATTCAGAGGATGCTGGGAGAGACAGACATAATGGGTGAGGAGGAGGGGAGGAGGGGGGGCAGAGAAAGTCAGAAAATACAAAATACTCAAAGTAAAACTGAAAGGGGAACAGATGAAAGAGACGAGTAATGAGAGGCAGGCAGAGACAGAAGAGATTCAATCCACTGCATAATATAAATAGCCTGCTACCTTTATGTCAGTTAGTGATGCTATAATATTAATCTCTCTCTCTCTCTGTCTGGAGAAGTGACAGAACGTTATATGTAATTTCATAAAGCACAAGTGTACATAATATAATGTAAATTAACCCTAACCCATATAGGCAATAAGGCATTTTAAGATATATTAGGCTAAGCAAAGCCTAATATATTTTCAACTTAATGCCATAACGTGTTATTGATATTTTCAACTAAAATAAAGCCAGTTATAGTAGGTTAGGCCTATATCTGTCACTTTTAAGGTGACTACCGTGACTTGATTAACTGACATCAAGAAGGGCATGCTTTGTTTTCAAGTCACTGTCAGTAGCATTACTAAAGAACCCTAAAACATACCAATTCCATGTTTCCAAGAACAAAAAAAAAACATTTTCTAAAGTCCTCAGATGCAACTCTAGAATGGAATACGAGCTTGGGGGTGTTTTTTTTTTTTTTTTTTTACTTAACCAGAAACATAAAGATACAGAATAGGATAGGCTATAAGACTCCCCGACCCCCCCACCACAAGTATTTCCCATTCCAAGGGCGTTTGGAAGGAATAATAGACAGATAGAAAAGCACATCTTTGCTGCAGTGGCTGAGCTGCGTGACCATCCGCAGGTGAGTGAGACACCAATAAACGCAATAGAAAATCCGCTGTAGGCTGCATAGACAGACAGAGCCTGCATGCATGGCAAAGAGAACCGAACGGGACAAAGTGAAAAGTTACAAGTTTATACTGCACTTACATTCAAGTCCGCAGCATTGCTCCCAGTTCCCCAAACAGCACTGTTTTCATTCAATGAGCCTCATCATAGAGCCTACAACTGGTAAAATCCCCGCACACGCAGCTTACTGCCTCGGACACGGAGAGCCGGGTGTGTTGCAGTCAACCAAGTCACGGCCAATAGCCGAATGTCGCGGCTCGCTCTCTCTCTCTCTCTCTCTCTCTCTCTCTCTCTCTCTCTCTCTCTTCTCTCTCTCTCTCTCTCTCTCTCTCTCTCTCTCTCTCTCTCTCTCTCTCTCACGCTCTCAAGCAGATGGCGCCATGGGGACGCACGCAGGTACATATTCATAAGGCTATCACTATGATCATGTTGACAGAAAACACACAGGTAGCCTCATCATCTTTAAGGCTACATAACATAATTTGGATCATTTAATAACTGTGTGAATAATCAATGTCAAAGCATGCTGAACGCAATGAATGTGTTCAATTTCTAGACCAAAATATCCGTTGTCAACTTGCATTAAAATTAAAATAAAATATTAATCTAATACATTCGTAGCATAGGCCCTATGCTACGAATGTATTAGATTAATATTTTATTTTAATTTGCCATAGGGTATGGGGGCAGCTGGATTACTGGATAAATAGACATGGTGTGCTTGAGAGAGAGAGAGAGAGAGAGAGAGAGAGAGAGAGAGAGAGAGAGAGAGAGAGAGTCTGCGTGTCAGAGCCGGAGTGTGTTCTTTCCAGTTATGGCAGTTTGTCCATAAGTGACATTCAAACATCAGATCTCTCCCTGGTAAAAGCCCTCCCAGCAGTAAACTCATTAGAAACCATTAAGGCACCATGGAGCTCGTTTAACGGCCAGCCTGCCGCTCTGCCCCGTTTCATAGAGATTGATGAGTTGATGATGAACACAACGCTGCCTGCTAGACAGGTGGACTACTCAGGATGGGGGGATGATGAAATAGAAAATAGGCCAACATAAATAAACAAATAAGGACATTTCAGTTTGAAATATGGAATACTTTTTTGAAACATTTTGACAACACAAATCTTATGGGGGTCAGGGTCCCCAAACTATTTTCAGATGGGGTTTCATATGCCATGGCCAAATACAATCAGGGGTCCAAATGAAAAAGTTCGAGAAACATATGCGGAACATAAAAAGTGAATTTGAGATCTCTGATGTAGAAAAAAAAAGGGGAAAAAAATCCTTCATTTAGGACTTTTAGTTTTTTCAGAATTTACCATTACATATTTTGGTAACAATGCTGCAGAGGTTCAACTACAAAAGTACATTTTGATTACTGATATTGATAAGAAATGTTGTCAAAGAATTATAATAATAAACTAGAAATACTGTTCCTACGAAACAGTGTGGGCTCGCATGGAACACCATGTATGGATTGGGCACAAAGATCTACCCTTTGGCTGCTCCTCATTGGCTAAGGGCCCTGCCTTTGTACTGTCAGTAATGAGAATAAACTTGACCTATGAAAATTTGGTATAACATACTGGTCTTGCTTTTCAGCGAACCCACAATTACTATTAATAAATATATATATATACTATTAATAAATATTTTATGCACTCTGAGGTGCCAACTTTCCCCTTCTGCACTAGTGGCCATATATGACCTACTTGTGCACCAGCAGAGTGCGAAAGTGTAGTCTGATTCCTCATTGGCTGATTGGTGCCAAATACAGACAAGTTGAGTTATAACTTGTTATTGTGCTCCTTGTTATTTGTATCAGGTCGCACTTGTTTGGTGGTGACGTCACCAAGAAAGGTGCTCCCTCATTGGCTAAAGGCCCTGCCTTTGTACTGTGGACCAGATACAGACAACACCGAAAGTAGTACTTACGCTCTACGCTGGCGCAAGTAATAAAATAAATCCTGTCATACAGTATGTTGTTTTATTCAAGGAGGTTATACAGTATACTATATAGGCTACATGGAGCCTGCTGCATGCTGCCTTAAACAAGTAAAGAGACATACTGTATGTCACTCTGTTATTAAACCCCTATTAGGCCTACTACTATAGGTTGGGTTGCTGATTTGAAAAATTTGGGGCAGAGGGTCTTCATTGGCCAAACAGTATCTCTCCCTGAGGACGGGGAGGGTACCACAACTTTGGAAGTCCTCCTGCATTGTCCCGGTGCCTAAGAAGACCCGTCCCTCGGTCCTCAATGATTACAGACCAGTTGCCCTGACATCACAAGTCATGAAGGCCTTTGAACAGCTGGTACTGAACCAATTGAGACCGGCGGTCAGTGAACACCTGGACCCCCTTCAGTTTGCCTACCAGGCTGACATTGGGGTTGACGACGCCATCACCTACATGCTCCACAAGGCATTCACCCACTTGGAAGATCTGGGCTGCACGGTCAGAATCATGTTTTTTGACTTCTCCAGTGCTTTCAACACTATCCAACCTCCTCTGCTGGCAGAGAAGCTTGCGCTGATGGGGGTGGACAAGGGCTTGGTGGCATGGATCACAGACTACCTTTCAGGCAGACCACAGTACGTGAGGCTGCAGAGTTGTCGGTCTGATGTGCTGGTGAGCAATACGGGTGCCCCCCAGGGCACTGTGCTCTCACCTTTCCTGTTCACTCTCTATACATCAGACTTCCGCTTCAACTCCAAGACCTGTCACCTGCAGAAGTTCTCAGACGACACTGTGGTGGTCAGCCAGATCTCGGGTGACAACACGGCTGAGCACGATGGTGTGGTTAAGGACTTTGTGCAGTGGAGTGAGGCCAACCACCTCAGGCTCAACGCGAGCAAGACCAAGGAGATGGTGGTGAACCTGAACAGTTCACTGGACTGGTCGAACAACGCGGAGGCGATTCACAGCAAGGGGAAAAGCAGGTTGTTCTTCCTGAGAAGACTGAGATCGTTTGGCGTGTGCAATAGGATGCTACAGATGTTCTACCAGTCTGTCATGGCAAGTGTCCTCTTTTTTGGAATAACCTGCTGGGGTGGCAACAACAGAGCGGGCGACACCTTTAACCTAAATAGACTGGTGAGGAAAGCGGGCTCTGTTGTTGGGTCCTCTCTGCAGGGGGTGGAGGAAGTTGCCAAGGTGCGAACGGCTAGGAAGTTGGACTCCATCTTGAACAACTCCTCCCACCCCCTCCATCTTGAGATCTTCAGTTACTGGAGTAAGAGAGGAAATGACCGTTTTGTCTACCCAGGGCGGAGATGCGAGAGACTAGGAAAGTCTTTTGTACCGCTTTCTCTCAAGCTGTACAACGAGACACACAACGGTCGATTGACAAGGACTACCTTCCTAACGTAGGACGACGGTAGCCTTTTTTCCTTACTGGAACTATATCTGCACTGACTTTGACCTCTAAGGACCTTCCAGGGAGTGTGTGTTTTTGTGCGTCTTGCCGCATCACCCTTTCTTGTTTATTTTTATTCTTTTTTGCTAGTTGTTTTTATCGCTCTGACCTTTGGACACTGCACTATTAGGTTGTGTTAGTAATCTTTTAGTATTTCTGCTTGTGTTTGACTTGATGTAGAGATACTTGTTGCACTAACTAGCATTGACTGTATGGTCACTTTGATTTGGGCACTGTATTATTTTTTGATAGTCGTGCTTTAAGACACTTTATGTATATATATTATTCGTTCCCTTTCCTGTTGTACCTTGCTCTTACTGTACTTACTGTACTCTGTACTCTGTTCTTTTTTTTCTTTTTATCTTTTTCATACTTCTCTGTAACTTTGTAAATAACCTTATACTGCTGTGCTGCCTCTGGGCAACACATTTTCCCCCTTGGGATAATAAAGGTATCTATCTATCTATCTATCTAGTACTCAAGTACAATTAAGCAACGCAATGCTAAAAGGTTAACACAAAATAATCCTTGATGGCTTGTGTCCATTGTGGTCCTATACTGTATGTGCTCGCAAAGTTGCACACCGATTAGATTAGTTCAACTACAAGTTTGCTGTGCATCCTGTAGACTAGAGTACTGTGGGGTTCCCCAAGGAAGCATATTGCCGTTACTGTTCATTCTATACATTAACGACGTGAAAGCAGCCTGTAACTGCAATTTGTTCTTGTTCGCTGATGACTCAGCACTCCTGGTTTTCGAGCGAGGACAAAATGTAAGTTGAGCAAACTCTCAGTTCTGAACTCAGCAAAATACGCTCTTGGCTTTCCGATAACAAACGGTCATTACACCTTAAACAGAATCCATTCTTTTTGTGTCCAAACATACCCTTAATTAAGTGATTTCAAGTGCAGAATTGACGATAATCTCAAGCAAAACAAGTTACAGTACCTATTTGGGCTGTATTCGTGACAACAAACAAAAATTACAAAATTGCATCAAAAGTAAGAAAGTCAATCAAAGAACAAGATTTTTGGGCAGGATTTTTGTCTAGCTATAGCACTCATTCACACCATTTTGATTGCTTGCACCTCTTGATTCTCCAACATCTCAATGTCACTAAAACCAGTAAGACGCGCTAAGGACTGACGCAATATGTCCATATATGGGCATTCCCAGATATGGGCTTAATATTGATGACATCAGGGATCTGCATAATGGGCATAAAGGATGGAATTCATTTGCAAGTGTGACTTGCATCGCAACAACCACATTGATGCCATATATGGAGCCTAACATGAGGCGTGACGCACAGATAGACGGACAGACATGATCTGCAGGTAGTTTAGGATGGCTAGGGTAGAAGACAAGGTTAAGAAAATGAGATTGGTATTTAAGATTGTCTGTCTATTTCTCCAAAGTGAATGACATCCACATACTAGAGGGAGCAACCATGATCTGGTACCATGCAGCCAAATTTAAAATAAACATGGGTACATTCTCGTTCTACTCTGTGGAATGCCCTCAGCATCCATTAAAGGATGTGTAACACTTTCTTTCCAAATTGGCCTAAAAAACCATCTATCCGTAGACCACAAGGGGAGGTGATTTCCCATTCTCCCATCTTGCAGAACTGCTGTTTTCACAGAATGTTTGCCTCAGAATAGGGGCACTAACCACTTAGAGCCTCTAGTCTTATTGAAACAGACTTTAATTACCTGCTGTTTTTCCATCAACAACATGGAATCTCTTTGCCATAGCCGATCTAAAAGCTCAAAACCCATCGCAATTTGTAGATCTGCTATTTTTGCCGAATGTTCGCCCCAGCATAGGCATGGCAGGGTTCAAGTGGTTGACGGCCCAAATGGAGAACCCATAACAGTGAGGATTACACAGTGTACAGTGGAGAAGTGTCTTTATTTATAGTAGCCTTTCATCTCTTTGTGGTGCTTGTTCTGTCTCCATTGTACAGTAGGCCTATCAGGTTGAGCTGACATTCCATCCCTCTCAAACACAGTGAGGTTATGGGGGCACAGGCTACCGTAGTGCAAGTATGTACTGTACACACACACACACGCACACACACGCGCACACACACACACACACACACACACACACACACACACACACACACACACACACACACACACACACACACACACACACACACACGCACACACGCACACACACACACACACACACACACACACACACACACACACACACACACACGTGCACACACAACCTTCCCACTTCATTACATAAACGCCGGTGGGGTGGGTTTATTTTTGAGGAGCCCTGCTGTTGAGGTGTGTAGCTGGGCTTTCTCCTCTAAGCTAACCTTGAAAGTCCGACCACCTCAGAGGAGACTCTGAAGGGAGTGTGATATTTCCATTACAAACAACGGCTAAGGAGCCCACTTTCACGTACCTTAGAGATACATCAATAACAGCAGCACCTTGTCACGCAGCCTTCAGAGAATAACTGGATTTTTGGTAATAGTGTTGTAGAGACATACAGTATTTGAGCCTATATGCCTACAAAGGCAAACTGCAGTGCAACTTACGAAAATAATCAAACTGTTAAAAAGGCGTTAAAGTGTTTCAATTGGCCAGCCAAATGTCTTATAACATTACACAACTTTTATTCTCCAGGCCGAAGGCCAGAGGCTGTTTTGGCTCCTGTCTGTCCGCCAGTCTGTCAACCTTAAAGCCATAGACCAGTGGTTTTCAACCCGTTTCATATCAAAGTCCGTTATATTGAGCCATGGACCACCATTTGATGAGATTTTAGCCTCTCAGACCCTAGCCTCGTAAACCACCCACAAAACGCATTGTCAATTCCGGAAGTTAGTGGTTTACGAGGCTACTCAGACCCAAGACTTAGAATATTTTGTTATTGTTGGATAAGATTTAGTGGTCTTATAGGAGAGATAACACTACAGGCAAGCGTTGACCAAAATAAATAACACTTCTTCTGCATTCTCTAATTGTGTAAACTTCTTGTAAATTAAGCAATGCATTTGATTTAACACTCAAACCGAATAGACCCATAAGGGTCCATTTGGTTTAATTTTACACTCCATTTGTTTACCAACTCGCCATCATTTAGCTGGGGACCACTTGGAACCCCCTCAAGGACCACTGGTGGTCCCTGGACCACTGGTTGAGAACCACTGGCATAGACTTAATAAACTGGACCTGAGTTAATTGCCTCTGTACTTGGACAGATTTTGTCCATCTACACCAAATCCCTTCAAGCTCACAATGTAGATAGCCCACAAAAAGAGCTATTTTTGGAAAATCCATATTGCCCCGAATATTGTTGGAGGGGTTCAAAGTGCAATGAGGTTTCAGTGTCTCACATTGCTTACCACTAACTGTGGTAAAAAAAAAATAAACACAGGGAGCTTAGCCAAGCCCAGTGACGAGTCTCTGATTTGTTTAATTTTTTAGAAATATGTAATATCACGTCTTATTGGTTCTGTTATTGGGCCTTCCAGCTGTGGAGGAAGAAACACTATCTATGGTATACTGCAGAATGAACATTGCCACTTCAGCTGTTCTCAGTTTCACATTTGACTCTCTTTCTAACAAGTAGCATAATGGCTTTATGGATTCCTGCTGTGTATAAGCCCAGGGCTATAAAGAAATATTGAAATAAAAATGCATAAGTCCCATGCTCCTATAGTATAGTATACAGCTGTGACTGTTTTTCTTTTTTCTTAAGATCGACATTTCACACATTAAATGAAGCTCAAAGCACTTCACACCCAAGTGTGAAGTCCTGAGTTTTTTCAACCGCCAGGTCGCAAGTTACTATGGAAAACCTCCACCGGCTGTCTGTCAGTCCCTCCGTCTGTCCATCACGTCACACTTTTGGCCCTACTCTTATCTCCGGCACCGTTGTCCCTATCCATGCCAAACTAAGGCCTATTTGTGCATACATGCGAACTGACGGTCACTTATCTCCCGATTAGGGAGTCTTACTGGTAAATTAACTCAAGTTAAAGGACTATAATACACATGTCATTGTCGATTCAATGCTTTATTGGCATGAAAAACATATGTTTGTCATTGTTTATTCACAGCTTCGGTCATACAGTATATCATACAGAAACAATAGTTAACCATTCATTGATAGATTTTTTGACTTTGTGTTTGTTTATAGCCTTTTCTTTCCATTGCCATTAAAACGTTATTAGTAAACCTATACTTAAATAATTCCAGCATCAAGCATGCCGTTTGTAAATTAAGACAATGAGGAAGTTGATTAAAATGCTGCAGTTCTCATTAATGGCCGCGTTCAGTCGCTAGTTTAAAGTCTTCTTTCAATTATTATAACTAGATTTTCAAATCTAGAGCTCTAGATTTGGGCCCTCGCACTACACCAGTGACGGAATTGTTAGGCCATATATGGAGATCTCTGTCAGCCATTCATTTTGACCACAGAGTTTTACAAATTAATAATTTTAAGCCTAGAATCAAGGCATCCAGGATCATGAGCATCAAACCTTCGATTCTGTGAATATATGTATCTATATATCTATATGTCTCTATATAGCCTAATAGTAAGACGCCTCAAGGCGACAAGCGACCTCGCCCTAAAGGGCGAGGTCACCATATGAAGTCCTGTTAGATATGGGCTTAATATTGATGACATCAGGGATCTCCATATATGGGCATAGAGTGGGTTTCCATGACATCATAATATTCAATCCCTTTTGGGAGAGTATTTTTTGCAGGTCTTTAAGTCCGAGTGTATCAAAAAAGCAACTGGGTTAAGCACCGTTGGTCCGACAAGTTTAACATTCACCAGGTTAGCATTTTTACCAGCGTCGGCAGGTTAACATTCACCAGTGTCGGCAGGTTAGAATTCACCAGGTTAGCATTCACCAGCGTTAGTTTTACTGAGGTTAGTGTTAGGTTTAGGTGTATCTCCTTCCCCCCGACTTTCAGCACCTCCGCGCAGCCAATCACAAACTTCCGCCACCTTAACCCAGTTGATTTTTTGATACACTCGGACTGAATGACCTGCAAAAAACACTCTCCCAATCCCTTTTATGCCCCTACATGGAGATCCCTGTCTGAACCAGCCACACTACTGTGATGTCACCTGTTTATGCCCATATATGGAGATCCCTGCTCTGAGTATCTGACATCACTGTGATGTCACCTGTGATGTCACAGTGATGTGTCAGGGGAACCACAGTGTCAGGCGTTATCCCTGCTCTGACTATCTGACATCACTGTGATGTCACCTGTGATGTCACAGTGATGTGACAGGGGAACCACAGTGTCAGGCGTTATTCCTTTTCCGTGTCTCTCGTAGTCGTCTGTGTGGCTGCTTGCTAGTCTTGCCGACAGTGGTGGAAAATTACTCGAATGTCTTACTGGTAAAAGTATGGTTTATATATGTTTTATTGTAGGCTAATTTATATCTGCAAAAAGGATTAATGTTTTTAAATAAATAGTTGGGTATTAAATACAATAGGAACCGAAATGTAGTGGAGTAGAAGGAAAGTAGGCCTACTGGAAATTGGACTCAAGTACAAATACCTACAAGTACAGTACTCAAGTAAATACACCACTACTGCTGCTGCTGACAGCCTGTCTGAACCCATGGTGTCCTCTCTGCTGTGATGTGATGGGTTGTGATTCCAGCCCCAAACACCTCACACAACAGATAACTTTATTCAATTTGGCGAATTTTAAATGCATATTCGCGTCGCACTTTCGCGTGTACGGGAAAATGCGCATTTTTGGGTCGCTTTTTCGCTAATTCGCAAGTGTGTAAAGACCTTAAGAAACTATGAAACAGAGAAACCACACATCTTCACAGCAGAAGAATGGCACAGTCAGCAATTCTTCGAAGTCATGGACATCATCCCTGAACAGCAGATTTGGTGCTTCTGTGTTCAACCACACGCGAGATGTCGAGGATTGTGTGGTCCGAAAGGGCGACTGCAAACGCATAGTGCAGTTCTATGGAACTGATTTCGATGCGGTCACACTGACACTGCACCGTGACATGTGCATTAGCATGGCAAAGAGAGCTGGGCATCCCCCGTCTACTTTTCATGATGTTCACACGGCTGCTGAAACAAGTTCTGACTATCGCTGTAAGGTCATGCAGCTCAGAGAGGTCACTTTCAGGCCTGCAGAGACTGAAAACCTACAGTATACTGTATCTGCGATCCACAATGGGACAAGCACCTGTCAAAATACTTTATAAACATTAAGGATGTCCATAATTATAACACCAGAGGCAGCGCCACAGATCACTTCCAACCCAGAGTAAAAACCAACAAAGGGTCAAACTCGTTTTTCTGCTATACCACCAAAATGGTGGTATGACATGGATGTCATAGCCAACTACCTTCATATCCTGTAATAAATGTCTTCTTCAATACAATGCCTTTAGCTAGTTACTTTGATAATATGGCGCTTAAATGTTGAAACATGGTGAACATTCATTGTGAAATTGTACCACTGTACTATTGACAAAATTGTAAATAAAGTATGCAAACAAAAAGAAAGAAAACAAAATCCCTGTGCATGTGTGACGACGTGATGACTATCTCTTTTTGATGATTGTCATTTCTCCTGGATTTCTCCTTTTTGCAGACTCTTATCTCCGCCAGCGTTGCCCCTATCCAAGCCAAACTTTGCACACACACTTCTTGGCTGGCCCTGATTTCTCACATGCCCCTCTTCTAGCGCCACAATGAGGTTGCTTTTTCAGACAACATACATGCGACCTGTTGGTCGCTTATCTCCCGATTAGGGAGTCTTAGTAGTCATTTCTCCTGGATTTGGTATCAAACTCCAAAAAAATCACCAGAACACATGCGATTACAAAATGTCCTGGGGGCTTAGGTGGTGTGAGAAGTGCATGCAACCATACAGAGATATTCACTTACAGTAATATTAGTACAGATGGGCCGAAAATGATTTTCGTTTTCTTGTCCATGTTGTAGAACGTTGGTATCAGGGATTGTGCTGTTTATTGTACTTGAGTGGTGTGTATACACTAACACAACAGTGAATGCGAGTCCTGCAGCTAGGAACCTAGACATAAAACGGAGCGTTTTTTGTGCATAAGGATATAGTGCTGTGAGAGCCTACTTCCTTCATGCATTACGTTCTTGCATTACTGTGACTCCATGAGGGTCGTTCTTAATTAGTGGTAGGGATGTGCTTTTCTTTGTAAATTATGGTCCCATACATCTTTTAATTAATTAATTAAGTATGGCTTCTATTGGTTCTATGAAGACCCGTCCTTGCTGGTGCAAAATGGGGTGCAGCAGCCTCCATACCGCACACCCCAGCACTGTCCATTTCCTACTCTGCAGCACAATATTGTGCCCCTGTTTGGTCCAGGTCATGCCATACATGACAGGCAGTGCAACACAACCATGAGAACCATAACCGGGACTATTCGCTCAACACCACTCGCCTGGCTTCCTGTCTTATTAAACGTTGCTCCTCTACATATCCGGCGAGTAGCATTTACTTAAAAGGATGCTTCAAAAGATCAATAGTCCAGGAATATTATCAGAATACCTGTCAAAGCTGTGAATAAATTCCTTACCAAACGATTTCTTCATCAATGTGTTCGTAAAGGTGTCTAATAACATAACATAACATAACATAACATAACATAACATAACATAACATAACATAACATAACAAAGATTGAAATTCCACATCCCTCCCTAGGGCAATCTTTGACAGCTAGGGTAATTCTGGGGGTGACGTCTCATTCACTTACTATAAGGGAGAAAGATTACTCCCCAAAAATATGCTTAAGTAGCATGTGAGGGGTCTAACCAGGTGTTTTTAATTATTCTGAATCCATTGCAAGCATTTGTTTTGCACGAAAAACATCCCCTTGGCCGAAAATGAACCCCATACAACTGTGAAAAGTCACTAAACCATAGCTTTTGGGTCTGTTTTTAGCCCAATTAATGTTTTTCGTGCAAAACAAATGCTTGCAATGGATTCAGAATGAACAACAGATGATTAGTTGAGGATGTCGTGTCATATATCTGAGCTGGCATCTTTCCTCTAAGGCTTGAAACAGTTCTGATTGATTGTAAGATGATATATTGTAAAGTCAAGCACATTTACCTGAATGTGTGTCCAGAATCAATAGCGATGATGAGAAAAAGCATGGTCTTTCATCTTATCCACTTACACCGGGGGTCAGCAACCCGTGGCTCTAGGGCCGCATGCGGCTCTTTAGCGCCACCCTAGTGGCTCCCTGGAGCTTTTTCAAAGATGTATGAAAATGGAAAAAAGATGGGGGGAAAAAATTTATTTTTTGTTTTAACGATTTTTTTTATCGTCACTGTCGGGCAGAAACCTTGTTATCTCCAAGTTTCAAATTTGTATGTTCTTTTTTTTTTTTTCACAAAGTAAAGCCCTGTTTCATCATACAAGAATGACGCACAAAAGTAGTGAAAACAGCAGATCTACAAGCACACAACGCCTCGCGTGCTTGTAGATCGGCTGTTTTCACTAGTTTAGTTAATTTTTTTTGGAGCTGTGTGGAACACAAGCTCCCTATACGTGGCCGTGTGTGTAGGTATGTGGGTGGGTATGTGGGTGGGTGGGTCTGTGGGTCTGTATGTAGCCTGTATGTAGTAACCCTGGGTGACCAGAGAGGTGCTGTTGAGTCTAGCCTGCCCTGAGCATCAACTGCAATACACACACACACACACACACACACACACACACACACACACACACACACACACACACACACACACACACACACACACACAGCTCCACTTCGAACAGAGGTTCGATTTTTAAATGATAAATACAAAACGAAGTTTTGGACATGCACGGTTTCCACCCGACAACTACGATATATAAGGCTTTTATAATTTTTTGCGGCTCCAGAGAGATTTGTTTTGTTTTTTTTTTGGTCCAATATGGCTCTTTCAACATTTTGGGTTGCCGACCCCTGACTTACACCCAACATACTTCGTTGCCCAGGGAACCCCAGGGGCTGTACATACCCCGCTCCAGCCTACAACAAATCTCTTCATCAACAATTGCCGATCTACAAGCTGCCCCACGCTGTCCCACAACATGACGTACTTCAGATCTACGATTGTCACTGAACCTATTTTTTAAGATTATTTGCCCATTATGACATGCCCAGAAAAGGGACACTAGGGTCAAAGCGGTTAAAGTCGTAAAACTGCTCTGACCGATAATTGTTGGGCCATGCAGTTTAGCATGTTAGTCACATAAACTCAGGCACATTTATCACTGAACAGTGATATACAGTATGTTGAATACAGATGCACAGTAGCTCTATGCTGGATTCATTGCACTCTTCAGGATGCGCGGCAGACAAACCCTACATGCAGTCCCCAGTTATTCAGCACCACCCCATACATCAACAGTAGCTGTACGGGCCAGTCGGCAGCAACACAGAGCCCCCAGTGAGTCAGAGAATAGGGGTTGTTGATTGTACTGCATTCTTAAGTTCTCCCTGTGCTATCCCTCCTCTACTCTCTTTGAATCTTCCTCGAGCTCCATCTTTTTACCGCCTTTGTTTTCTGTTTCGGTTATGCTTTTGCTTTCTTTTCCCCTCGTTCTGTCTCTCTCTTTCTCCCATTTGTTTCTGTTTATTTATACAGTCTCTCTCCATCTTCTAAAACCTTTTCTGTTTGTCTTTCCGAGTGGTGCTAGCCGCTCCAACAACTGACAGCGTGTGTGTACTGTATGCCTGCCTGCCCTGTCCATATGTATGTACAGTATGAGTATGGCCTCAGCAGCTGCAATACCGCTGGGTGACCTATAGTTCAATGCTGGTGTGCAGCCTAAGGCACTGCTCACTTCCACTGGGTGGGATTTTCTCTCCAGTCCACCCCTATTTTGTCCTCTCTCTGTCCATCTTCTATCCATATATCATCTCTCTCTCTCTCTGTCTATGTGTAAGTGGTTCATGCCCGATGCTGTTATGAAAGCATAGGGTGATATTAATTGATGTTTGCAGTATCCCAAACCTGCCATCTTGGCAGCCTCTGTGGTGTGTAACTGGATGTACTGTATTCATATACTTTAGTGTACACTATACGCAGGGTTGGATGAATTTGTGCAAGATACTAAAATAACCATAGCAAAGAGGATGTATTGCTTGCCAGTTCTACGACGAGAAGCATTTTCTGTATATCCGCTGACTTGGACAATAACAGCTAAATCTGAGCCAAAGATGATTGATCTCGATGCCAAGGTCATTGGGTCGTTAACATTCTGTCTGTGATCTTCTGTCATATATCAAAAGGTTAAACCAATTCACGTCATTATCCAAGACATGAAGGCTATTGTGGATAGATAATGTTCAATAATTTTAACCCCTATTCTTTAAATAATCCTACAATGGAATGCAGGATAAAGTCCAAGTAGAAAGTTTAGAGAAGCAGGCAGGACAAGGCAACAGCTCACAGGACAGTGAGCATGTTGAGAAAGGTTTCTTTCAAATTATTTCTGGAAATAATGTTACTGTAATACATTTCACTCAAATAATCTAATAAATGATCAAATTATACTGAAAATGTCACAGCATTTGGTAATGTAATTTGAGTAGTAGGCTACTTTTGGATGATACTTTGGATGACATAAAAATCAGTAGAACATGCTCCAAACTTTTAGAGTATGATTTCAACTATGATTTCAAAATTACATATAGGGTGAGATGTCTCACCAAGTCGTTCAAATAATCTTTGAGTAATCAAAACCATGATGCCATTAGTAACTCCTCAATCTCGCACAGGATTTCTCCTGCAGTTACTTGTTACCAAATCTGCAAAGTAACAACTAAAGTTGTCAAGTTAATGTCAAAAGTACATTACCTCTGAAATGCATTGGAGTATAAGTAAAAGGATCAAGAAATGGAAAGTAAAAGTACCTTGAAATTGTACTTAGGTACAATACTTAACAAAAGTATTGTATAAGTAGGCCTACTGTAAATGGTTAATATAATTAACAACTTACAGTAAACCCCAGCATTCGTATTGTGGGGAAAGCTTTCGCAGAAAAGCCCCGAGGGACTCCAGGCCAACCATATTTTTTAATATAAAAGGTTAATTACTTTACACCACCACTGGTTATTGCCCTGAAGGCAGGTGACATGGTTATTTTTCTCACACAGGGGGTTGTTTGTTAGATTATAGGTCTCATGCAGTACATAACCTTTCTCTCATCAGGCTGCGGTCAATTTCAGGAGATAAGAGTTATGGTTTGAGTTCACAGCTCCGCTCACGAGGCATGTAATGTTCCATTAAACTGCTGGATGCAAGCATGCTGCACAAGTTTGACGTAACACTTTCCCATAGAAAGAGAGAGAGAGGGAGAGAGAGAGAGAGAGGGAGAGGGAGAGAGAGAGAGAGAGAGAGAGAGAGGGAGAGAAAGAGGGAGAGAGAGAGAGAGAGAGAGAGAGAGAGAGAGAGAGAGAGAGAGAGAGAGAGAGAGAGAGAGAAAGAGCAGTGGCGTCAGTTCAGAAAAAGCTAAGGTATGGCAACTTGACTGGTGTCTTGCACGCGTGCCTTTGCACGCGTGCAAGACACCAGTCATGTTGCCATACATTTATTTTAAGAAGTACATTCTATTTTTCCCCTCGTTTTCTACGGTTTCTTGGGCTGGATATGGCAGCCTGGAAAGTGCAGCTAAACTGACCTGCGGAACCTGGGAATATACCATTTTGTCAAGATGGGGAGAATACAAGGGTGGAGAATATAGACCTAATTATAATACCTTGTTAAAGTGACCATTTTGTAAAAATGTTGCATTTGTAGTTATTTTACTGTAATTTAACAACATAATAACCAGAACAGATAGACAAAGAGACATTCATGGATTCATATTTAAAAAGAAACTTTTATTTTCCCTCCCTGGACCCAGGGTATGGCAGCTGCATACCCCTGCCATACCCAATTGACACCCCTGAGAAAGAGGGGGAGAGACATCCAGATATCAGAGCTAGAGGAATGCAGAACACTCAGGAAGCAGCGAGGAAGCAGTCATGCTAAGCACATATGGTTCATCTGAGAAGCCAGACGTGGCAAAAAGACCACTGTCTATCTGTTCTGACCTCACATGTTCAGCACATTGAGCCGGACAGAGAGGAGACAGACAGACAGACAGGCCTCTAGAGACAGAGACATGGATAGTGAGGGTGGACTGCATGAGGGCCATAGTGACATAGAGAGGAAGGGATTATTAATGTCCCGAGCAGGGACGTGCAGAGAATGTTAGAGAGGCATGGGCTGAAATTTCTATAATGGCCTTTTGGTGGAAATATCGACAATAGCAGTCCTCCAAGCTCACAACACGTCGCAGTTGGAGGTCAGCTATTTTCAGTGCTTGATACCACACTGAACTAAGCATAAGCAAGTGAATACCGGATCTATGTGGTGTAACAGCATGGATTTCTACACAGAGAGGACAATTCAAGTTCAGGAGAGTTTGGACAAGGCAATTATTTTGAATGCTGCCTTCAGGTATGGCATGGAAAGAGGGAATATGCATTTCTTTCACCACAGTAACAACTGCATTCGTGGTCTGGAGACGGCACTTTTTACAGACAGATAAAAGGGCAGGGGCTCAAGCCCCCTTTGATGTCTATGTGTGCACGTGCCTGGTCCTGAGTATGTTTTTGTGCTAGAGTGTGTGTCTTTGTGCATGTCTAGATATCTAATGGGGTAACAACATGCATTGTATGAATGTGTGTGTGTGTGTGTGTGTGTGTGTGTGTGTGTGTGTGTGTGTGTGTGTGTGTGTGTGTGTGTGTGTGTGTGTGTGTGTGCGTGCGTGCGTGTGCGCTCGTGTGTGTGTGTGTGGTCAATGCCAAAAGCAGATTAGGGTTCTACTTAGTGGAATCCATAAAACCAATTGACAACATAATAACAAACACTCTCAGCAGGGTTCAACTTTATGTGTTCCTCTCTCAGGGTCATAAAAAATGTGCACGTGTGTGTGTGTGTGTGTGTGTGTGTGTGTGTGTGTGTGTGTGTGTGTGTGTGTGTGTGTGTGTGTGTGTGTGTGTGTGTGTGTGTGTGTGTGTGTGTGTGTGTGTGTGTGTGTGTGTGTGTGTGCTCGCTCGTGCCTGGGGGCAGTGGGGGGTACTTACTACTGTATGTTGAGGTAGATTCATGCTGGGAAACAGAACAGAAGTCCATGTTTTGATACTGAAAATACTATCCTTTTCTCTAATGCCCAGACTTTTAATGACCGTATTTAATGTTCCCTTTTTGACAAAAATGTGAATGGCTCCAATCTGAGAGTCTCTGAGCCAAAATGTAATAGTCCATTCATACTGAGAGCAATAATAATAATAATCCTACTATAAATGGGCAAAATCTCTGTGCGTGTGTCCCTGTGTCCCAAATAGTTCTAAAATAGTTCCTAAACGTATCTCGAGAATCGTCTGACCGACCGACTTCAAACTTGGCGTGTGCATCGCTGATCATCAGAGGGAGTGCAGGGCAAAGGCAGGGGAAGACTTTATTAGAAGGTTGCATAGGAAAAGGTACAGTTTCATGACAGTATAGTTCACTGGTCAACTAAAAGGAGATCCTAGTAAGCTTTTTGGCTTATTTACACAGGAAACCTTTATGTATCTCATATAACATTGAATGACAGACGGATAGAACACAGTACTATGCCGTAGATATTGTCAGAAAAAGAAAAAGAAAAAAAAAGCAGTGCAAAAAAGGGTCAGGGGAGCAGCCACCTGTTAGTGGTTTTTCATGGTGATTTTAAAGGATGTTAGGGATTTACACTCCTTTAAGGCCTTCGGTAAGGCGTTCCACATTTTGGTGGTATAGCAGGAGAACGAGTAGCCCGGTCCTCAACGAGCACCAGTCTAATAATACGGGTAATAATAATAATGTCATATTTTTAATGCCCCAACTTTCATAGAGAGGGTTAGGGTTTGTCTACAGGAAGTACAGTAGTGCATGTGTGAGCGCGTGCGCGTGTGTACATGCGCAAGTGTGGTTGTGTGTATGCGCATGCGCATGTGTGTGCTTACTCACGTGGGTGTGTGCATGTGCGTGTGTTGGGATAGTACATTCTGCGGTGGGGACCCCAGACAGTCAAAGTGTTCCACTCTCTGTGTTTGATTAAGGCCCAGTCTGTGAGAACAAACAGCGCTGTTGTCTGTTCCCATTCCTCATCTCTGTGAACACAAAGAGCCAGAAGGAAACACTTGTTTTGTCGCTTCAGTGCAGTGTACAGTACACAATGATGGGACCATCTTCAGTGCAGTGTACAGTACACAATGATGGGACCATCTCCAGTGCAGTGTACAGTACACAATGATGGGACCATCTTCAGTGCAGTGTACAGTACACAATGATGGGTCCATCTTCAGTGCAGTGTACAGTACACAATGATGGGTCCATCTTCAGTGCAGTGTACAGTACACAATGATGGGACCATCTTCAGTGCAGTGTACAGTACACAATGATGGGACCATCTTCAGTGCAGTGTACAGTACACAATGATGGGACCATCTTCAGTGCAGTGTACAGTACACAATGATGGGACCATCTTCAGTGCAGTGTACAGTACACAATGATGGGACCATCTCCACACCGCTTCAGTGCAGTGTACAGTACACAATGATGGGCCCATCTTCAGTGCAGTGTACAGTACACAATGATGGGACCATCTCCACACCAAGCTGCTTCAGTGCAGTGTACAGTACACAATGATGGGACCATCTTCAGTGCAGTGTACAGTACACAATGATGGGACCATCTCCACACCAAGCTGCTTCAGTGCAGTGTACAGTACACAATGATGGGACCATCTTCAGTGCAGTGTACAGTACACAATGATGGGACCATCTTCAGTGCAGTGTACAGTACACAATGATGGGACCATCTTCAGTGCAGTGTACAGTACACAATGATGGGTCCATCTTCAGTGCAGTGTACAGTACACAATGATGGGACCATCTCCACACCGCTTCAGTGCAGTGTACAGTACACAATGATGGGACCATCTTCAGTGCAGTGTACAGTACACAATGATGGGACCATCTTCAGTGCAGTGTACAGTACACAATGATGGGACCATCTTCAGTGCAGTGTACAGTACACAATGATGGGACCATCTTCAGTGCAGTGTACAGTACACAATGATGGGACCATCTTCAGTGCAGTGTACAGTACACAATGATGGGACCATCTTCAGTGCAGTGTACAGTACACAATGATGGGCCCATCTTCAGTGCAGTGTACAGTACACAATGATGGGCCCATCTTCAGTGCAGTGTACAGTACACAATGATGGGCCCATCTTCAGTGCAGTGTACAGTACACAATGATGGGCCCATCTTCAGTGCAGTGTACAGTACACAATGATGGGACCATCTCCACACCAAGCTGCTGACTGTCAGGGGCGTCACAATGGGCGAAAAGTGGGACTGAGTTACTAGGGCCCAAGGTGGAGGGGCCTTAATTAGTTTATACTTTAGCTATTGAAAAATAGCAGATATATAAGCTCGCAGCGTGGCAAGAAAAGTTGTGAAAATGTGTGCAAATCTTTGAATATATGTATTTTTTAAACAAACATTTGTAACTCGAATTTTGCTTCTGGGGGGGTCCCTGGAACTAAATATTCGAGATGGGAAACATAGGCTTTTCAAAAAACCTTAGAATATCCAAAGACTTGCGCAAATGTTCACGATTCTTCTAAAATAGCAGATCTACAAGCTTGCAGCTTGTAGAGCTGCTATTTTTCAATAGTTAAAGCACAAAATAACGTGTAATAATGCATTCCCAGTCTAAATGGGTTAGACCCCCTCCCCCTATGAAGAACATTCATGGGGGGCCCGCAGTGAATCCTTGTACCCAGGGCCCAGGATTTGGTGCGACACCCCTGCTTGACTGCTGCACCATCCTGTGACCCATCTGACTCAATTAAGGGCTTAATCACTTGAGCCCTATAATAGCCTCCCTATTCTGGGGCAAACATGCAGTCAGCGAAATTGGCCAATCTACGAGCTTGTAGATCGGCTATTTTTGGAAAATATATCTGGTGTAGAGCAGGGGTCTTCATCGTTTTTCAGACCAAAGACCCCTTAGCTGAGAGAGAGAGAGAGAGAGAGAGAGAGAGAGAGAGAGAGAGAGAGAGAGAGAGAGAGAGAGAGAGAGAGAGATGAAGCAGGGACCCCCACTGCATATTTCATAGATAGTTTCATAGACTTGTTTGACAGCAACGGTCAACAGTATTTTGTATATGTTTGCACAAACCTTTCATGTGTATTTTCAGGCATTTAAGCACTCAATGTAAACTTGATTTTGGTTCTGTACTTGGTCTGCTCTTTCCCCCCTCTACACCAAACCTTTTCAGCAAAAATAGCTGATCTACAAGCTCACCTTACGTGATTTTTTTTAGCGAAAGTGGTAAAAAGTGGTAAGAAAAAATAATAATAATTCTATCACACAAAGATTTGGCAGCCACCGTGTAGTAACTCTGTCTCTGAGGACCCCCTGTTGAAGACACATGGGGTGCTTTTTGACCGGCAAAGAACCGGTTTGGGTTCTTTCTCCCGCCTGTGGGATGAACCAGAGGTGAGCTTTTCCACGAGAACCGAGTTGGTTTCCGAACTGTAAAAGTTGGTTCAGAACGGGAACCACAAAATCCTCTGGTTCAATCTGGTTCAATCTGGTGGAAACGCAAGCCGGTTCGCGGTTGGTTCGCAAGAACGAAGCAAGGTTCCAAGAAAGTTGAACAGCACTGGTTCTTGAACCAAGGTTCTTTTGGTGGAAAAGGTCCTTGAGTTCGTTCTTGCGAACCGTTCAGAACCAACTTGGTTCTCAGGGGCCTTTTCCACCAAAGAACCTTGGTTCCAGAACCAGTGCCGGTTCAACTTTCTTGGAACCTTGGTTCATTCTTGAGAACCGGCTTGCGTTTCCACCAGATTGAACCAGAGCCATTGTCCCCCAGTTCAGATGGTGGTTCACTGGAAAAACCAAGGATTTTGTGGTTCCGGTTCGGAACCAACTTTTACGGTTCAGAACCAACTCCGGTTCTCGGTGGAAAAGCACACCTCTGGTTCATCCCATAGGCGGGAGAAAGAACCGGAACCGGTTCTTTGCCGGTGGAAAAGGCCCCTCAGTGGAAAAGCTCATCTCTGGTTCATCTCATAGGCAGGAGAGAGAACCCGAACCGGTTCTTTGCCGGTGGAAAGGTTCAAAGAAAGTTGAACAGCACTGGTTCTTGGAACCAAGACTCTTTTGGTGGAAAAAGGCCCCATGGTGTGGAGGGGAAAACGTAGGGGGCCGAGGATAGACCCCTGGGGGACTCCATTCAATAGGGTTTGAGTGGTTAAAACATCTAGTGATGCTGATGTGGTCACAAGCCCGCTCTCTGAACCCAAATGTAATCTTAGTGGCCTAGGGGTAAAATCCCAGTGTAGAACATCCCATCCCCCACCACCACCGATTTCATTTTCCTGCCATTTATGAGAAAGAAAAGAGTGTAATGACACAGCCTTAAATCAGTAGTTCTCACACTTTTTCGTGCTAAGGACCCAAAAATGTATATATATTTGGCCGTGGACCCCCATTTGAAATTGACCCCCAATTTCAAGATGTACAAGCTGTGACCTTATACATTTATACTTTATCTGCTATTTTCGAAAGTGGTTAAAATAATTGTGATGCTGTATTCACACATTTTGCCGGGGTCCCCCTGGAACCTGGGGGTCCTTGAGCAGAACTTTGAGAACCACCGTCTTAAATAACATGCATGTCTCCCCCCTGTGATACAAATCTGTTCCGATTTGTATCAAATCTATTCAGCTTCCCCTGATAAGCCAACCTCAGGTGACATTATTCTCAAGAGGGAAGGCAATAAGATCTGAGAAACAGGACTCTGGTTTTAAAGAGGCAGCAAAAAAAGAGAGAAAAAAAAAAAAAAGAAAAGAAAAGGAAAAAAAAAGAAAAAGAAAGAAAAAAAATAACAGGTCATCTTCAATTTCAGCAGCACCTATAAGAGGAGTTTTTAGGGCTCTCAAATTCTGTTTATTCTCCCGGGAATGTCCTGGGAATGAAGACAGAATGCTGTTCATAAATCCTGCTAATGTTGTTTCCATATAATCCCAATGATCAAATCTATATTTGAATGTCTGAGAAGTCATTGGCAACTGGCCTAAGTCCTAAATGTGTACTTGCTGATGTGTTTGTCAGTAACTTGTTTCATAACAGAGGGGAGCATGGAATAAACATTTGTTTGCAATAAATCTGCTACCAGACTGGTTCCAGGGTTTGTGTTAGTGTTAGACATGATTTGTACCGAAGCAGGCCTTGTAGAGTCAGAATGCTGGATGAACTACTGTAGCTGTACTCTGAACAATGATAAACGTTTTTATTTTTTTTTATCGATGGCTAACAGCAGGTTATGGTCCACAGGGGTGTCGCACCAAATTCTGGGCCCTGGGTACTTTAACTATTGAAAAATAGCAGATATACAAGCTCACAGGGTGGCACTGCAAGCTTGTAGATCTGCTATTTTTGAAAAGTCTTTGAATATTATATATAAGGTTTTAAAAAAAAAATGTTTCTGTCAGTGGTGCTCAAATGTTTCATGTGAAGGACGCGCGGCACTCGGTGAGCTTGTATATCTGCTATTTTTCAATAGCTAAAGTATAAAATAATTAAGGCCCCTTCCACCTTGGGCCCTAGTAACTCAGTCCCACTTTCCCCCCCTTGTGATGCCCCTGATAGTCCACCTAATGTTCAATATCTAACTCCAATACAGTCGTACCTACTGAAACATTTCCAAACTGTCCGAGAGAGGGCGAGATCATTTAGCGACCTACAACCGGGTCGCAACGTGGTCGGTAGTTTTCAGCGACCGGGTCGCAAAATCGAGCGACCGGGTCGCTAAATGGAGCGACCGGGTCGCTAAATCACCGACCGCGGCACTAAAGCGAGCGACCGGGTCGCTAAATGGAGCGACCGGGTCGCTAAATCACCGACCGCGGCACTATAAAGCGAGCGACCGGGTCGCTAAATCGACCGACTGGGACGCTAATTCCATCGACCGGGACGCTAATTCCACCGACTGGGACGCTAATCCAGCGACCGGGTAGGTAAATCCACCGACCGGTGGTCGCTTCCACCGACCTACTAACCCTAACCCTAACCCTAAACCTAACCTCAGTAACCTTACCTCAGTTAGGCTAACCTGCCACGCAACCTCCCGACCGGGTCGCTAAATCACCGACCGCGTCGCTAAATCACCGACCGCGTCGCTAAATCGACCGACCGGGTCGCTAAATCGACCGACTGGGGCGCAAAATCTCAGTAGGAGCGAGATCATTTAGCGACCTACAACTGGGTTGCAACCTGGTCGGTAGTTTTCACCGACTGGGTCGCTAAATCCACCGACTGGGTTGCTAAATCTACCGACTGGGTCGCTAAATCCACCGACTGGGTTGCTAAATCTACCGACTGGGTCGCTAAATCCACCGACTGGGTTGCTAAATCTACCGACTGGGTCGCTAAATCTACCGACTGGGTTGCTAAATCTACCAACTGGGTCGCTAAATATACCGACTGGGTTGCTAAATCTACCGACTGGGTCGCTAAATCTACCGACTGGGTTGCTAAATCACCGACTGGGTTGCTAAATCTACCGACTGGTCGCTAATACCGACCAGGTCGCTAAATCTACCGACTGGGTTGCTAAATCACCGACTGGGTTGCTAAATCTACCGACTGGGTTGCTAAATCTACCGACTGGGTTGCTAAATCTACCGACTGGGTCGCTAAATCTACCGACTGGGTCGCTAAATCTACCGACTGGGTTGCTAAATCACCGACTGGGTTGCTAAATCACCGACTGGGTTGCTAAATCTACCGACTGGGTCGCTAAATCTACCGACTGGGTCGCTAAATCACCGACTGGGTTGCTAAATCACCGACTGGGTTGCTAAATCTACCGACTGGGTCGCTAAATCTACCGACTGGGTTGCTAAATCACCCAGTCGGTAGATTTAGCGACCCAGTCGGTAAATTTAGCGACCCAGTCGGTAGATTTAGCGACCCAGTCGGTAAATTAAGCGACCCAGTCGGTAGATTTAGCGACCCAGTCGGTAGATTTAGCGACCCAGTTGGTAAATTTAGCGACCCAGTCGGTAGATTTAGCGACCCAGTCGGTAAATTTAGCGACCCAGTCGGTAGATTTAGCAACCCAGTCGGTATATTTAGCGACCCAGTCGGTAGATTTAGCGACCCAGTCGGTGAAAACTACCGACCAGGTTGCAACCCAGTTGTAGGTCGCTAAATGATCTCGCCCTCTCTCCAAAATCTTCCGACCGGGTCGCTAAATCTACCGACCTAAAACTGCAGGCAGGTCGGTAGATTTAGCGACCGGGTCGGTCGATTTAGCGGCGCGGTCGGTGATTTAGCGACCCGGTCGCTCGATTTAGCGACCCGGTCGCTGAAAACTACCGACCACGTCGCGACCCGGTTGTAGGTCGCTAAATGATCTCGCTCCTACTGAACTGTCCAGAGCTGTATGGTAGCAGTTGCCATTACATTTTACATACATTGGATCCCAGATTACAAGCACAAATCCAACTGGAAAATGTGGGGAAATAAAGTAATAACAACACAGTATTAACACCAAAGTTATGTAAGGGACTGAATGTGTCGTCCGTCTTTGAAGATTAATCCACTAAACTGCAGCATTGTGCCTTCCTGCAGGGGAGAGAGGGGGTATGTATGGGTCTTTAGCCCCAGATTACCACCACTGTACTGCAAATGAATATGACACTCTCTGATACAGTATGGGGGTATATAATATATATCAAAGTACCCCCTACCCCCAAAGAATATTGCCACATTCCGTATTTTCAATTTCTATAGTTCCTCCCTCTTACAAAGCCCTTGTCATCACGTGTGCTTTACAGTTGTCAGGGACGTACTGGGCCCCTGATTCAGCCCGGGAAAAGGAGTTGGAGAGGCCCTCATTGCGCGCGGGCATTGGCCACGCACCCGATTTTTTCACCTTCCGGAAGCGCCGTGAGGCCCCAAATACTAACCGATGAACGGGTACTGTGATTTTAGGTCTCATTGTTTTTCTGGTACAAAGAGAGTCTAATGACGTTGTATGTAGACCATCCAGGAGTAGTCAAGGAAGCTAGGGAGTAGTGGGCCAGTATTCAGATGATGCTACTCAAAGATTGTCCATTTCAGATCATGAGAGACAAGCCAGTGGGCCAATTACATGAGTTATATTTACTTGGTGGGCCTGGACCGGTCGGGAATGTACCGGCCTTTCGGGAGTTGTCCCGCTTTTCCCAATGGCCAGCATGTCCCTGGTTGTTGTTTATTGTGAGTGGATATAGTAGTGTGTGTCACCTCCGGCTCTCTGAACTACGAGGTGTTGACAGTCAACAGGCCATCGTGACCACAACATGAACCAGACCTGCATGTGTGAATACATGTTTTGAAGCATATATTAATGCCACATAACTCCCTCTCAAGTGTGGTTCTGTTTATTTGCACTGTGAAACGCGACACCGATAAGTGATAACATGAAAGACTAAGGACAAATAAATAGAACAGAGAAGAAAAACGATAACCCTAACCTGTGAAGTGAATTTGATATCACAATCTAAATTCTTGGCTCCAAAACCATTCAGTTAAAATCGTATTTTTTAAGAAAATAATTGAGTGGGTCGAGTGGATAACCAACTTTACAACTAATGGGTATATTGTGTATACCAAATACAATTAGTGGGAATAGATCAGAGGTTTTCAAACCTTTTAGGCCGTGACCCCCAAAATAAACACATTTGAACTGGGGGCCCCCACCCTGACAAGCACTTGGAATTGTAGGTATCATAGCGTTACTCGGTTCCATAGATAAATATTGTGAAAATAGCCAAACTACAAACTTGTAGATCGGCTATTTTCACAATGTTCGCCTCTTTCTTAATTCATATTTGCCAGTTTGGTATTAAAAAGGTCTTGAAAGTCCTTAAATTGTCACTTTATAAATGTGCAGATACCCTGTACACAGTTAAACTGTATGTTGGATTATTCACCGTTGAGTGAGAAAAGAAAATGGACATTAAGCTAATCATCAGGGGACCCCACAAAATAATTTGGGGACCCCACTTGGGGTCCTGACCCCAAGTTTTGAGAACCACTGGCATAGATCAGTAAGCAGCTCTGCTGGAGGATGGGTAGGGCTGAGCCCGTTTCAAGGGCATCTTGCAGATGACCTTTCCAGCCCCGGTTTTACAAATTACGGGTCAGGGGATTTTAAACCGATGACCCCCCCGCCCACAAAGACTAACCATCACGTCATGTTGACTGTCAACAGGTTCTGTCACCACAACATCGTCAGAGGTGTCCTCCTCCATTTCATGACGTCCTCCTGCAGGCACGTGCACACATAGACATCAAAGGGGGCTTGAGCCCCTGCCCTTTTATCCGTCTCTAAAAAGTGCCCTCTCCATACCATGAATGCAGTTTTTACTATGGTGAAAGAAATGCAGTTGCCCTCTTTCCATGCCATACCTGAAGGCAGCATTCAAGAGAATTGCCTCGTCTAAACTCCCCTAAAGTTGAACGCAGCATCTTATGTTGAAAGAATAGCTCTGTGTAGAAATCCATGCCGTTACGCCACATCTCCAGTATTGACTTGATTATGCTTGGTTCAGTGTGGTATCAAGCACCGAAAATAGCAGACCTCCAAGCTCACAACTCGCCCTGTCCGGCCTACGGAACTCGCCTTCGGTTCGTTCCTGCAGCAAGGCTGGCGTGCAAATAACCGTGATAACGCACACCCTCTCGTGCAATATTGCTTAAATAATCAATAGCTATAAAATATAGTCCGTCTGTGTGAGTGTTACTATTTTGGTCAAACACGTTACCTAGGCGTGAAAAGGTAAATTTTGAAAGATTGTACTGATGTTCTAAGAATAGGCGGTGAAAAGTTAAAACTTCAAAGAGAATGCAAACAAACCAAAGTTCTCCACTTAATAGTATTTGGGTACAAACTTTATTAACAAAACAGAGGAAGGCAAAGCATAGCTTAAAGCTCACTTCTACAATACAGAAGCCCATGTTAATAACCTCTGTCTGTCGCTAAAAGTGCCACAAGAGCAATAATAATAATAATAATAACATCCATCAGTGTTACATTTAAATATTAAAATAGCACAGCCACTTGGATATACTGCATATTATATTATATATATATTCTCTATAGACCTTTGCAACATTAAACAGCATCTACAGCAGAACAGCCCTGGTTCATGCTAGTTTTCTTACATTATAGTGCCATCTAGTGCCTCTTCAGCACAGTACAGTTACAGCAGTTAACGTGGTAGTTTAATGAGACACTCTTGGAGAACCTCTGGGACAAATACAATCACTTGACAGTGTCTGAAATCTCCCACAGCAATCTTTAATAGGTACAATCTTCAGCTTGGGTTTGGGATGAGTTCAGTTATTAAGGTTCGGCTGATAAGAAAATGGTTAAGATAACAAGGCAAGGAATTGACTGTAAGATTTTATATGGGTTAGGCACAGTTAAGACTAATACTAACGTCACTGTCTTTCCAAAGTCACCCACATAGTCACTACCAGCTGCAGCCATGCAGAAAGAAAGCTTTTATTTATGCTATACTGTATGTTAGTGTATGAAGTTGGGCTTTTTTGAGCCAGTATTGCAAATACGAGAAGTAGATTGTTCAGCGACCGACTGGATCGGCGAGGGTGAGCTTGTTGCTTGGCAAACTCCCTCTACATTCTGTTAGAAAATGCAGTACAGTGATATAATTTCTATATATACTTTGACTTTACAATACTTTCATAATACCTTTCTCCACAAGGTATGACATCTGTGGTTGGTCAGTTGTTTTTAACAGGCACAGTAGTGCTGCCCTCTGGTGGGGCAGGAAGGTACAGTGTAAGAAAGTGGAACATGAGGCTTTAGAGCAGGGGTCTTCAACATTTTCAGGCCAGGGACCCCTTAGCTGAGAGAGAGAGATGAAGCAGGGACCCCCACGACATATTGTAAAAAATTGTGTCGCAGATTAGAAATGTTCATAGATTTAGAGACATCTTAGACTTGTTTGACAGCACTGTGTCATCATGTTGGAGTGATGTGTATTTTCAGACATTTAACCACTTGAACCGTCAAATACTTTGCAAAGCTCTTTGCCAAAAATAGCCGATCTACAACGCCTACAACGCCTCGCGCTGCGAGGCGTTGTAAGCTTGTAGATCTGCTATTTTTGGCTAATGTTCCACTCAGAATAGGGATGCTAGGGTTCAAGTGGTTAATGTAAAAAAACATTATCCATCACCCAAAGATTTGGCGGCCCCCCTGTATTAACTCTGAGGACCTCCTAGGGGTCCCGGACCCCCTGTTGAAGACCCCTTGCTTTATAGGAAAAAGAGGATGGTGTGTTCCCATGGTGATCGGCGGTAGTAGGTAGGTAGGTAGGTAGGTAGGTAGGTGGGAGGGTGGCGTTGCCTAGGCGACCCCCCACTGCAGGATGCTGGTGTCTTTCCCGCCGGTGGTGATCAGGTGACTGTCGTCGTGCAGGAAGGCAACGTTGGTCACGTGACTGCTGTGGCCACCATATGAGTGGCAGGGAGCCTGGGGGGGCGGGGCAGGTTGGACAGAGAGCAGGAAGTGACAGGTGGGGGCGTTAAAGGAGAACTTTTTTTTTTTTTACAAGGGCTCATATTTTAGATTGTAATTAGAGAAAAGAAAAAGATGTTAAAAATGTTTTCATTTACTGCTTTTTATCGTTTTAGCCAATTTCGCGATTTTGATTTCAGTGGGTGGTGGCATGCATGCAAGTGGCTAAATATGTCTTTTTAGACACAATAAGCCAGCGATTTCTTTATTACTATTTACAGTAAGACTTCTAGCCCCCATAAGGCACATCTGCCCATGAAAGATAGCGGTGCATCTTGGGAATGGGCTTATTGTGTCTAAAAATACATATTTAGCCACGTATTTATGGATTGTATTCTTTGTTTTCTGAATTTTTATTTAACTCCAGAATAATATAATGCTAATGGCTGTGGCTAGCGATTATGGGCCAGGCTAACTTCTGTACAATTAATTGCATATACATTTTCTGTTCCACTTAGGGCAGCGGTTCCGAAATCAATCTCGATTCAATTCAATCTCAACAAGCCTGCGATGCTACACATTGTGAGCTTGTGGATCTGATATTTTCAGTAAATCTTCCCCCAGTGATGCTAAGGCTCAAGTGGTAAATATAGTGCAGTACACTAACAAGTGACAGACTAAAGGACACTCACCCTTGGTAGAGAACAGGGGTAGGAGAACAAGTGCACTTTGCCAAAGTCATCAGCGGAGGCCAGCAGGGAGCTGTCATGTGACCTGCACACGGCGTTGATATCTGTCCCGTCTGCCCCATCTGGCCACACTCCTAGGAGAGGGAGAGAAGGTTTGGGGCATTTTTTTTTTTCAGATCAGTTCAGTGTCAGATAGATAGATAGAACTTTATTGATCACTGTATTGATTATAAATAGAGTTGTCATGGCAGTAAACCAAGGACCTTCCGTTTTCATTCCCTTTCTGGTGGTTGATTTTAGTAAGCTGTGGTGTTTTGTTGTTTTGATCAAACTGGTGCTGTCCGTCGATGCAAAGTGGATCACTTCTCTTCTCTTTTCTAAAACATCTACTACCATTAACCCATTTAGGCGTAGAATTGATTGAATGCTTTAACCAGTGAAAAATAGCAGATATACAAGCTCACAGCGCGGCACCGAGTGCCGCGCTGCGAGCTTGTAGATCTGCTATTTTTGAAAAAGTCGTGAAAATGTGTGCAAATCTTTGGATATATGTATTTTCAAAGCGAACGTTTGTAACTCAAATTTTGCTTCTGGGTGGTCCCTGGAACTAGATATTTTGAAATGGTGGTCCGTGGCCAAAATAAATATCATTTTGGGGGTCCTTCACATGAAAAGGTTTGAGCACCACTGACATAGTAGTCTCTCAAGAACAGACTAACTGAGCTCCATTTAAGTGAAAAGGACCTTTTCTTTGACAATGGCTGGCCAGATTGCTGACGTAGAGACATAGGTTTTTCAAAAAAAGTCTTAGAAGGATTCAAAAGACACTTATAGAATCGGGTCAAAATTCTAATTTTCACGATTTATCAAAAATAGCAGATCTACAAGCTCGCAGCGCGGCACTCGGTGCCGCGCTGTGAGCTTGTATATCTGCTATTTTTCAATAGTTAAAGCATAAAATAATGATACACAAAATGTGTACCCGTTCTGAATGGGTTAACATGATGAATGATCAATCTCTCACAAACACCAAAGGAACATATTGCTGTGCAGAGACCTACCAAAGGTGTTGAAGCCCAGAGTGCAGGTGGAGGTGGCCCACTCCATGTTACGCATCGTGTCCATGCTAGTCACATGTTTACCGGTGGGAGCCTCCCCTGGAAAAGAAAAGAATCAATCCGTGTTCATTTCCTAGACTAAAACTATGACGAAAAACATTTGTCAACTACCTTTTTTCACTGACGTAACTAAAATTACATAAAAACTAAAATATTATGACTAAGACTATGACTAAATATATTGACAATTCTGTCAACAAATAAAAACTAGATAAATGTTAGAGAGGGACTAGTGGAGATCCAGTAGAGTAGACAAGTCATTTTATGCTTGGTTGAGCTTGGCTGTCGCACTCTGAAAATAGCTGGTTGTGAGCTTGTAGATCTGCTATTTGTGGCACACAACTGAATATTAATCAGGCATTATGATGCCATCACTGCCTGCCAAAATACATTTCATCAACTGTGGATTTAGTCAACTACAGTATAATCATATGATATTTAGTCAGCTTAAAACTAAAACTTTTCAGATTACTAAAATATGGCTAAAACTAAATGCATTTTTATCCAAAAGACTGACTAAAACTACATAAAAATGTGCTGTCAAAATGAACACTGGAATTAATGTCCTATTCACCGTGATCTCTATACACACGTTGTGATGAGTTACAACTTTGTATTATAGACCTCTTTCTAGAGCGCTGCCGTGTAGCTGCATTGTTAGCGCACAGCCGCATACACACACACACACACACACACACACGCTTGACACCGCAGTTATGGTTGCCGCTCTGAGAAATCGGTCTATAGAAACGCATCTTTGACATCTCATTTTCCACGCTTCCATGTTTGTGAAACATGGTGGTACTGTACTGTAGCTCATGGTTTCTCATGCCATCACTACACTGGTAATCACTCTAGCATTTCATTTTATTATGTGATAAAAGCCAAACTGATCATTCACCAGCTATGAAAAAATGATCAGGGACAAACTGCAGATGCCTTTGTGCAGTATGTGTGTCCAGCTACATGTATAATTTTTTACAAAAATGTACATCACATGCAAGAGAAGACTTACAGAAGAGGATTTCATAATCTCCTGAGTTGGTGACGAGGTACTGGCTGTCTTTGGACCAGTCAAGATGGGTTACGAAGCTTGAATGGCCCTACAGGGAAGAGGTACAGTAATATCAGCGCCAAATTAATACTCCTGCACTGAGTTCATGGGGGAAATAAATGTCTTGATTCACAAGTATGAATCAGGCTTTAGTGTTACTGGAAACCACACATAGCCAATATAAAGTAGCACACTGTAACATGAATCTAGACTGTAAATTAGAACAATAAAACGGCAACTAATATGTATAGGCATATCTTTCCATTAAACCCTCATTACCATTATAATTTCTCAAAAACTGTCAAAATCATCCTCCTCACTCATGAAAGGACATGACTGCTGCATTCTTTTGTTGCGTTTTGGAAATCCGAAATGCGCAAAAACGTGTTTCAGGCCAAGGAGAGAGAGAGAGAGAGAGAGAGAGCAGAGAGAAATCAACCTTGGTCCGAAACGGGTGGCAGTGTGCAAACGTGGTTGACATAACGTGAGGTAGATTTTTTTTTTTATTAACGACAGCAGAGATATACACATACATACCTATACTAGATAAAGACCAATTATAGTGGTGATGAAAAACTCCATATTGGATGGTGCACAAATGCTGCACACTCAAATGTGGGGCGAATCGATAACCCCGTTCCAACTCCATTTGCAGAGGTAAGGAAATTGGAAGGAGGTTATATTTTAGCAGGTTAGCAGGATCTCTCCAAAAGTTATGATTGGCTTTGTGGAAAGTTTGGTCATGAAGCCAGGAAAAACTGCTTTATTTTTCACAGTGATTGCTCAAAGAGGGGCGTGAAACTTTGGCAGACATTTGGCAGACATTATTGGCCCAATCAAACAAAATGGGCACGGTGGAGAGCTCATTTCCAACCACTGAACAAATATAGTGCTGAACTATCTGACATGTGGAAATTGCATGGTGTTGGAAGGACGTAGAGTGTACTGTATGCACTCTAACTGAAGCAGGCAGTCTGTGTTGAAATATGTATGCGAGTCTTTCTGTGAATCTGTGTCTGGACTAATCTTGCAAAGAGTGAATACTGATCAGCACCAAATGTCTTGCACAGGCTTGGAATTTCGTCATTTTAGGGCCAAGGCCACTTGGCCTTTAGTGTTGTCCATTTTTTTAGGGCACAAGGCCAAATGCCAGGGCAGGAAGGCCATCCAATTAAGACAGGATCTTAAGGTGGTTGCACACTGCTGCGTTTTTCGGGCCGAATATCGGAGTGAATTTCGGAGCACGCAAATAAAAAAATCAACCTCACGTTATGTCAGTCACGTTTGCACACTGCCGCCCGTTTCGCGCACCACTCGGTCCCTTGCTCTCTCTATCTCTCTCTCTCTCCTTGCCCTGAAAAACACATTTCGCAACGAAAAACGCAGCAGTGTGCAACCAGCTTTAGTCCATTGAAATAATTAATTGAATGGGTTAAGGGTTAAGGATGATTTAATAAGTGAAATAAATAATAATAAGGCATTAAGGCCACTATAGCCTCAGGGCATGCTATTGTTTTAGGCCAAAGGCCAAACTGAGGGGCAACGACGGCCATTCCCCCTTGGGATAATAAAGGTATCTATCTATCTATCATGGCCTCCCTGAAATTCCTGCCCTGGTCTTGCACACAGCCGTAAGAAATCCGTTTTACATGTTTGGATATATTTCACTTTAATGTTAAAATGGAAGTGAACAGCAGTCATAAAGGCTGAAACCTTGCCCAAATTAAGTCATGCGTCATAGATATGTCATAGATGATTGCTGACATAGACTGGGCCACATGGAAGCCATGGCGTTATTAGACCCGGTCTTGATCCTAAACACGAGTAGGTGAAAATGTTTACTACTTACGGTACATTTCCCCACACGGCTGTACTTTCTGCCATTCTCTGTCACTGCATAGATGTAAACAAAGTTGTCATGGGAACTGACTGCCAGGAAGTTACCATCTGTGAACAGGACAGAGTAGGAGTTAGTGGTGAGAGGAGTTATTTTCAGACAGATGATTAGAACACCTTTTACAAATAGTATAGTCACAGATGTAAATATTTTAAAAGGTACGTGCTGTCCTTAAAGGCACATTGGCAGAATGATATACAGTAAGTGACATGCTGTACCTGGAGAGTACTTAACATTGGAGATCATCTCATTGCCGTCTGTGTGCATAGAAACCAGATCTCTTGTGTCAGTGTCCAGCACTAACCACCTGAAACAAACAACCAATAACAGTGAATGAGGTACAGTACAGTATCTCCAAATGTTCACAAGCAGTGGCCTAGTTGTAACAGTAGTACATGTACAGTATGTCTGTTGGTGGTAGCAGTTGTTAAAGTATTATTGTATAAGTATCAGTAGTAAGTCATACTTGTAGCAGCAGGATTAGAAATTGCAGTAGTAGTATTTACCCCTGTCTATACTCGACCGAAACCGAAGATTTCGGTCAAAAGGTCCTTTTCGACCAAAAAATTATATCCCTCGCGACTTCTGAAAAGCATTGGACCGAATGAGAGTTTGGAAATTTGCACGTCGGAAAACACAACTCACCAAACTGAACCGAACAAGTATAGACAGGCCTTTAGGAGTAATAGTAGTATTTGGGGAGGTAGAAGTAGTAGAGTGGCCATTTGGAAACGTGATGGTTCCTGATTCAAGCACCTGGCTTTACAGTATGTCGAAGACGCCTTGAGCAAGACAATGAAAACCTAAATGCTTCTGATGAGCAGATTTGTACGGTTGTCTCTACTGTAGGAGCGTGTGTGTGTGTGTGTGTGTGCTCTGCCTTGCCATAACTTGTGACACCCAATGTGCGTTAGCCCACTCCACTTGTGACATCCGTTTGACTTGTGACACCCAAAATTTGGATGCCACAAGTTTTCTTTGTTTAAATCAAGGTATTTTACTCCCATGGTGCTCTGGTGTGATTTTTAGGGTCGGATGTCATAAGTGACATTTTCTTAGATTTGTGTGTGTGTGTGTGTGTGTGGGTTTGTGCTCGTGGACTCCCCTTGGAGGCTGGACCATGCTACTTTTAAAAATGTGGATTTTCCATCATTTAAACAGATTTTCGTCAAATCTGATAGTTAATAATGACACCTGATTTTTTTTTGGAGCTGTACGAGCCCTGGAAAGGGTTTTAAAAATGTGGATTTTCCATCATTTAAACAGATTTTTGTCAAATCTGATAGTTGCTAATGACACCTGATTTTTGATTGGAGCTGTACGAGCCCTGGAAAGGGTGGTTGCCGAAAGTGAGTATACAGCCTCGCATGCAATTTATCGGATGTCGGATGTCACAAGTCATGTCAAGGCAGTGTGTGTGTGTGTGAGAGAGAGAGAGAGAGAGAGAGAGAGAGAGAGAGAGAGAGAGAGAGAGAGAGAGTGTATGTGTGTTGTAAAGCACTTTGGAAACAGAAGAGTTCACACACTACAGTATTTAGTAAAGCTGTTTTTTTCTTTCCCGACTATTGAAAACCAACGTCTGCCTTGAGTTAAGTTAAACGGATGCAAAGGGTTACCTTCCAGTGGTGGTCCCCACAGCCACGACTTCTCCACTAGGATGGAACCCTGCAGACCTCCCTGGGTCCTGCAAAAAGGCCAGATGAGAGGAGAAATTCTTCACATTTGTTTATTTCACTCACATTTAATATTTGTAAGAATGTGGAGGGTATTTATGTTCAGAGCAATCCCTAGACTCAAATTAGCGTGTACCAGCAGTGTGACACTCAAAAGAATGTCCATGAGTCCGTTCACACTGTGATTTCCTTTGTGGAAACAAAGCAGATGTTTTCCCATGCATTTCGACGACCTTTGACAGTGCAGAAAACAACTTGTTGCATAGCAACACAATCCAACAATGCAATGTCGTGCAGTAAAAACTAGACGTGTTCCAACATTTGCAGGACTGCATTTGCGACAGCATAGCAATAGCTAATCAGACTGCCATTGTTTTGCTGTGAATGGGGCCTCACAGTATATCACAAACTGTGAAAGGCAACACGGTCAAATGTGCTTAAAATAAAATAAATGTATAAATAGTTACAGAAGTAACTGTCGGGCAGAAACCGCATTTCAAATTTGGAAGTTATTTTGCAAAGTAAAGCCATGCTTCATCATATAAGACTGTCGCTCAAAACTAGTGAAACTAGCAGATCTACTATGATGCGAAGAGTTCTGTTCTTGTAGATCAGCTATTTTCACTAGTTTAAATCAACTAGTTGTGTTAAATACAAAAAGGAACGATTTTGGACATACAAGGTTTCCACCCAACAACGATTTATAGCATCTTGTCCCCCACCCCGCCCACCTCGATAGTCTTGCTCCACAGTGGCTGGTGGGAGTGGGTGTCCCAGAGGTGGACCTGCTTGTCCTGGGCACAGGAGACAAACTGCTCCATGGTAGGATGGACATCCAAGCCCCACAACTCGTCTGTGTGTCCCTGCATGAGGAGACGACCAGTGAGGAAGAGAAGGGGTAGAGAGGCAGAGAGATCGAATCAAATGAATGTAGAACGTGAGAGAAAGAGAGCGATTGAGAAAGGAGGAGTGACAAACAGAGGGAATCGGAAAGTTGAGTGTAAATGAAGGACAAATATGATAAACAAAAGTGGGATTCCTTTGCTTTAGAGCAAAGTACCAGTGAGATGGTGTGTGTGCGTGTGTGTGGGTGTGTGTGTGTGTGTGTGTGTGTGTGTGTGTGTGTGTGTGTGTGTGTGTGTGTGTGTGTGTGTGTGTGTGTGTGTGTGTGTGTGTGTGTGTGTGTGTGTGTGTGTGTGTGTGTGTGTGTGTGTGGATAAGGCAAGATTTTACTAGGAGATTTCACACATTGTTTTGGTTATTTTCCACTGTGTCCTCGCTTTCTGTTCGGACAGTTTCTTGCCAAATTGCCAAAACCTGTGTATCCAGTCCAGGACAGAAGTCTTAGCCCTGATCGTGTGTGTGTGTGTGTGTGTGTGCATGTGTGTACCTGCACAATAGGAGTGAGTGTGTCCGGGAAGGCAGCCCTGATGATAGCATTCTTAGTGGTTCCTATGAACAACTCTCCTGGTTTGCCTTCGGCCAGAGCTCGCACCGGGCCAAACGACTCCCCAACCTGGACACACAAAAATACTGGTCAGCCAAAACACCCAATTAATGTTTTTTTCTGGAATAAATTGTAAAATTCCTTTGTATACACTTCACCAGCGTTGCTAAATAATAAATGTAAACTTTAGGTATAAATTACTCTGCATTCACGTGTTGTTAGTCAGAACCAGGATAATGAACTATTTTCTATACTCTTGCCTTCCATCTGTTTTACTGTATCACTACCATCACTTCACTGTTTAACTCTCAAATACCTGGAACGCGCCCGAGTCGCGTTAGATTTTAACCACTTTAACCATTATTGTATGCTTTAACCTTAGAAAAATAGCAGATATACAAGCTCACAGCGCGGCACCGAGTGCCGCGCCGCGAGTTTGTAGATCTGCTATTTTTTGAAAATGTGTGCAAGTCTATGAATATCTTTGACCCGATCTTTGACCCGACTACTAAATCCTTCCTCTAAATCAGTGGTTCTCAAACTTTTTCATGTCAAGGACCCCCCAAATTACAGGTATTTAGCCACGGACCCCCATCTCAAAATATGTTGATCCAGGGACCCCCCAGAAGCAAATATTTGAGTTACAAATGTTCGTATATCTGCTATTTTTCAATGGTTAAAGTAGTCAATAATCCTAGGCCTAAATGGGTTAATGTAGTAAAGAGGTCTCTGTTGCCTCACCTCCATCTCTGACTGTTTGCCATAGTCATGGTCCCACAGCACCACACGGCGGTCCTTCCCTCCTCCAGAGACCACCGTGCCATCCTTCAGAACGCACACGGAGAATATCCCACCCTCGTGGGCCCCCGACACCACCTGGCTGATCCGGTTACCACCTGATCAAAGAGATGGACAACCGGAGAAGGTACTTGAAAGTTGTTTACATATTAATCAGTCATGCAATACAAGGATGGGATCAGAACGTTGACGATAAACATAATGGGCCCTATTTGGACGATCTATGGTTCAGGCGCTCTGACCCCCCCCCCCCCCCCCCAAAAAAAAAAAAAAACACTGTTTATATTCACATGAATTGTCAATTTGAGGAACACTTTTATTCACGACTTTTATTTCTGCGTGCGACCCACCATGGTTTGATTTGTTGAATAAGTAGACATAAATTATCCCACTAAATATATATTATATCATATCTATATTCTTACACTTCTTCATTATGTTCTGAAAATTTCCATTTTCCAAACTTGTGACAGATCTAGTGACAGTTCAATTCTAAATCCTGAAATCACATTGAAATGATGGAGGGGTGTAAAGATGAAGGTAGGATGTTTACCTTTGGCCCAGACATAGATGTTTCCACTAGAGTCTCCAGTGATAGCATCTCCATTCTCAGCAAAGGCAACACATAACACATACTTTGGCTTTTCATTTTTCTATAAGGAAATACAGTGAGAGAGGGAGAAAAAGATAAATATACAAATATTACTTAATGCTGAATTATGTTAAAGAATACATTTATTGCGCCAACAGAAGGACACACCTCAAAAAGGCCCTGTCTCTTGGTGAGTGTGTTTCCATCCATGGTCCAGAAGTTGAGGTGAGACTTTCCACATGTGACAATCAGGTTGGCATCCATGGGGTGGAACACTGCCCCCAGCACGGAGTCATTGGAGCACTGGGGAGATGAGAGGGGGTCGAGTCATGCAAGTCTTCCTTTACATTTGTACTCAGGCTGCGTTCACAACAAGTGGACGACAAAGCAACAGGCAAAGGAGGCCAGCGATATGAAGCTGAAAAACTGCAGCAGTGGTTCTCAACCGCAAATTATTTTGGGGGGGTCCCCAGATGATTAGCTTAATTTGCAACATTGTTTTCTCACTCAACAGTAAACAAACCAACATAAAGTTTAAGTGTATAGAGAGGGTATCTGCACATTTCTCAAGTGACAATTTAGGACTTTTCAATACCTCTAAATTGACAAATTAAAAATTGGCCAAATTGTCAAATATTAGAGGCAGAAATTGTGAAAATAGCTGATCTACAGTATATGCTCACGGCATGTAGATCTGCTATTTTCACAATAGAACCGTGTTATACAAAATGTAGTGCCTCAACTCTTAGTGCTCGTCAGGGTGAGGGGTCCCCAGTTATTAAAATATTTTTATTTTAGTGGTCCCCAGTTAAAATATGATTATTTTGGGGGTCACAGCCTGAAAAGGTTGAGAACCATTGCCCTACATGACCCTCCCAGCATTACAAAGTTGAGTTGGACTTCTTTCATCGCTCCAAAGGTGCTGTGAAGCATCGAGCAATCATGTTTTCGTTTCCTAATTCCCACTCCCCTCCTGTCTACGCACAGTTCCATGAATGGAGGAAAAACTCACAAACGCAGTGTGGCTTGAGTAGACAGAAATGTTAACACTCCACACTCCGCCGTTTCTGTAGCCTTGTCCAGTGTCCACTAGTGTGAACGCCAATAGACACTTGATGGACTGTAAATACTGTCTGTCCACTGTATACAGTGATCTGGCTAATCCTACACAAATCTTACATACATAAGTCACAACCTTGCATATCGTAACCATGCCTTAACCTATCTAGTTTCATCATGCATTTTCTCTCTTTCACCAAATCGATTCCATCCACAGTAAAATCCGCAGTGTAATCCATTTGAAACTTCAAGAGTATACCGTACAAATGACATTTGTACGCTCTCAAAGTGAGTTGAATGATTTCACAGTGTTTAACTACATGAACCCTATTTTGGGCATGTACTGAAATAATATTCGAACATTCTGCAAAACATATCAGAGCTGATGTAGATCTGGAATTTAAGAGATTTGGCATTGATGTACAAAAAGGAAAGGATCCCTGGGGGAGGTTCCAGGGATTGAAAGGTCAGGTTACCTTGACGTCAGCCAGTTGTTTCTCCTTCTGCCAGTCCCAAACTGACAGGATGTGATCGTTTGCATCGTCCACAGCACAGAGGTGGGATCCTCCATTCTGTGGAGCAGAGATTTGAGAGATTAACTCCGGAAGAACAAACAAAACACACAGACAAACGTAGAGACCGACCCTCTTATAGATGGCTAGCCTCCTGCAGAGCCACACCATTAATAAAATAATAAATAAAAACATTTAGATCATACTGTACAGTAGCATTATTATCAGATGATACTGGTGGTCCTACTGTATTATATAAATTATTTCTCGTTATTTTAATTTCACTCTGCCCTGCTTTTTTTAATCTTTCACATTCCTTGAGCATGGTAAAAAAACGAAGAAAAAGATAATTGTCTTGCAAATTCTCTGGCAAAGAGTTTTTAATTTCCTGTTAACAGATGTCATGTCATTTATTAAAAGCCGTTTCTGTGGACTGTAGTCTCAACAGCAGAAATGTACTGGGGTGACAACATCGTCGACACAGTCAATTCGGGAAATATTCCGCCGTTTGAACATTCTAATACTGTTTTTATTTTAACCATTAAGAAAGAGAAACTATCATGATCCTTTACAAATAATATATTTAACTAGTATAATATAATAGTTGCCTGAGGAAGGTCCACGCAACCAAAACGCTGCTACATCAAATTATTTTGATCTTTGTTGATGTGTCTACTGCTTTTTGCCTGCCCTACGCACAAGCTTTTAAAAACACTTTAATCTAGGTGTGTGCTTTTTCTTTTTACACAAATATAAAAGTTGTATCAATATGACCTTTAAATGAACACTCAGGCCTTTACAGCGAAGAAGGTGAAAAGGCGTACCGACTTGGAGAAGGCTACACAGGTGACAGCCCTGTCGAACACCCCCATCCCAATCACATGGAGGGTGTTGAGGCTCACAGAGTCCCAGACTCGCACGTGAGGGTTCAGCAGCTAGAGACGGACAAACAGACGAATGAATGAGAAATTAATGAGATTATAACCACTTTTATTTGTCATGGAACATAAAGCAGTACCCTGGCACCCTAGGGTGCCATGATGCCCGTCCAGGGGTGCCGCAGAATAATTTGATAATATTTGGAATTCACCAATACTTAAGTTTAACCACTCGGACCCTCTATGCTCAGTAAAACAGAACCGATATGCATTGTACTTGATATTATTTTTCCATCTATCCCAACTCTCTTCACCAAAAATAGCAGATCTACAAGCTCACAACGAGTCACGTTGTGAAGCGTTGTGAGCTTGTAGACCAGCTATTTGTGGTGAACCTTCCCCCCAGAATAGGGATGCTGGGGTTCAAGTGGCTAAACGTCAAGTATAAAGTTATTTTCAGTCAGTTCTGATGGAAACAGATATTTCTCCGTGACACATCGTATCTCAGGTGGAAAGTGCATATGAAAAAGTGATGAAAAGGTTATTTACAGGGTTTCCTTATGGTGTGGCATACAGTATGTGGTATTACTTAAATAGAAAACTCAGAAAGGAACAATGGAATTAATGTCCGCGTGTGGAATGTTTTTTTCCCCCTGAGGATTGCAGGGAGGCGTGCTTCACATCCATGGAAAAATGCAAAAATAAACTACATCTTTATTTTGTACACTGAATGCAATTGAAATATAATGCACACTGGTAGTAAGCTTGATACTGTGATTTGTAATAGTTTTTTTATCCTCTTTTTGCCAGACCCATGAAATGGGTAGGCCTACATAAGCAAATGTCTGTCCGGGTTTTCTATATAAAGGGTATATATGATGATGACATGATGATGACATGCCTACAAAAGGCATGATGTCATAAATGATGATGACAGACAGGGGGTCTGGCACAACCAGGTTGACCTGGTCTAGTTTTAAATGAATTTGTATTTCTTTAAGACGTTCAGGACCTCTCCAATGTACCAACCAGTAGGGGTCAGTAGTGTGTAGGGACTACAATACAAGCTGACTAACAGGAATTGGCGGAATGACTAAAAGGCGAAAAAGATGAAAAAGAAATAATAAAAAACAGGCTGGTCAGGTAACACAGGTCAAAAGTCCTTACCGACTGAATTGAGTGAGAAGATAAGTAGGCAGACATAGACGTAAGGGGAGAAGAGAGGGTGTGTCGTTATTACAATGGTGACTGAAACATGATTCAGAAGGCGCAACCTGTTCCCTTTAACTACCTTGCCGTCTTTAGAAGTTCCTGCCACTTGCCCCGTTGCTATGGTGACCATGTCTGGATGCACGCCCAAGCTAGTGAGAAGAGAATAAAAAGGTTTAGAGTACTGTAGAGAAGATACCAAATACATTATTCACTGTTTACACACCTCCCGTAGAAGGGAATGAAAATAGCAAGTGAAGACTACCCATAATGATTCTCAAGCTTTCCAACACAACAGCAATTACCTCCGCCTGGCAGAGACTATGTTTTGGACCCTGTGACTGTCCGCCCAACTGTGAGCAGCTAATCTCCGGCACCGCTGGCCCGATGGACGTGAAACTCCTTGGATGCCAAATTTTTCGCATCAGCCTTTTATACCACCAGCAGGAGGCCGATTTTTTTTTTTATATTACTCCTACATATGTCGTCCAAACATCACGCGAATCGGTACATACCAGTAAGACTCCCTAATCGGGAGATAATATAACCGACGAATCTCACTAAGTCTGACCTCACAAGCCCCATATTTGGACACGAACAACATATAACTCCATATATAGAGACATAGCTGCTGACATCAGTATGACATCACACTGCTGACATCAGTATGACATCACACCATACACAAATGACCCTTATATAAGACCGGCATTATCTACCGACAGATTAGAAGCAAGCAGGATCTCGACTCTGACACAACTCATCGGCTCATAAGCTGGTTCTCCCTCCATATATGGAGATAACCGACGAATCTCACTAAGTCTGACCTCACAAGCCCCATATTTGGACACGAACAACATATAACTCCATATATAGAGACATAGCTGCTGACATCAGTATGACATCACACTGCTGACATCAGTATGACATCACACCGTACACAAACAAAGGTGTGACGTGTGACCGACCGACGGACGGACGGCCGGTGGAGGTTTTGATACTAAACTGCGACCTAACGGTCGCAATTATATCGATATTCGATAGTCTTGTGATCAAGACAGATCCGTCAGACTTTTCAATTCCATCCTTATTGACAAATTCCAAACGTTGCTGCCCCACAATAACCTACCTGACCTGGCAGACGCCTGTGCTCTGCCTTTTCCTCTAAAAAAGTGGTTTGCCAGAGACACATTGTGTGTGGCACACACAGAAATTCCTTAAATGATAGTATATATAGATAACTGTATCTGTGTTCTGCTGTCCATGTACTGTATGAAATGGGAGCCAAGGAGAAAAACTATTAAAAAAGTCCCAGTTTTTAGTCAATGGCTGGTGACATAATGTGGCATCTCTAAGGGGTCGTTTGAGCACAGGAAAAACGCTTGTAAGGAATGCTGTGATACTGTAAATAGCAGTGGAGAGGAACTTGAGCTTATCCTAATTTGTCCTGACTGTACAGGTAGTTCACGTTTAAGAAAGAAGTGTCTGCATTCTAATGTGACACAATGCATAAACAAGGGCCGCAATAATGGCTGCTACTGTAAGGGAAAAGAGGAATTCATTTATTCCCTGTAGAGAGATGAGTATTTTTCCCATAATTCCCTGGAGACCGAGAATGTTTATACCCTAATGAGCACGTGTCGGCCTCTAGTCCCAGATGATGTCAAATCTGATCATTTTATTAAGCTCTTGTAAACGACCACTCATCAAAAACAAACAAGGAAACTATTAAAAGAAGAGTTAATGACACTAGGTCACATAATGAGTTAAGCGGTATGCTTGACAAATACCAGTAAACCATTCATAGACAAATAGATGTGTATGTAATACGTATACACAGTATGTATGTACAGTATGCATACACTGTAAGCATTTATCCATGATGCATCCATAATTTCTTTTCATCCATTTGAATGGTACAGTAGGTATTCATTCACAAAACATTTAATGCACTGTATGTTCTGTTCATACTCAAACCGAATATGAATAGAAGAGTACATATTTACATGGATAGGTCCTCTGATGTACAGTAGAACATGACAAAGAATCTACACAATACAGCCGTTGTGCAGTCACTAATCTGTTCATTATCGATGTCTGAACAGTCCTCTACAGTACGTGTGTAATAAAAGTTGAACCTATATTACTTTCCCTCTACTGTAAAAGTCAAAGTCTACAAGAATGATTTGCATAACCAAATGTCATATTTAATCCCTGTGCCATCTCACTCAGAGGAATAACATGATCAGTAGGCGTTTGTTTAAAGAGTAGGTGTAGCTGACAGTAAAACAGGATACGAGTTGCCACATGTAAATGTAGGATTTGAAATCATACGGCACGTTATTTCTGTCTCCTAAGTGTACGTACACCTTAACTACGGTAGTTCTCTACAGCCACAGAAGCTTTTACTATAATGCCACAGTGTCAATCTGTTTTTGTTTTGCCCAGCTTTTGAGATATTTTTAATTAGGCCTTTAAATTCCCTGAGGGACAAACTGTAGGCCATTGGTGAAACTCCTCCATCCTCTCCAATCTAGGGGGCTGCCTGAGAGACTGAAACTAAAAGTTCTGTCCACACCACCGTGCACTATAACTACCATAATATCCACCACTGTCATCGCTATAGTAGTATTGTGGATGTGGACTCTGCCATCCACTTGAATTAGATCTTTAAAACACTATATTCTTAGTTATAGATATAGTACTTGGTGTGGATGGTCCGTATGGCAGGCATCACCTGCTGCTGCTACAGTATATAATCGTTTAACTGTGTTCAACGTGGTGTCCCTATTTGGGGTGTTTTCTTCTTTTCTTTTTTAATGTTACAAAACTTAGTAGGGAAAATATCCGATCTACAACCTCACAACAACGCATTGTGACATGTTATGAGCTAGTTTCATGAGACATCATACAAAATGTTAAACATACAAAAAGTATAAAACAGGGCTTACAGTTAGTGATGAAATGTCTCAGAGTCCTTACTCCGAACATTTCACAGGTTATTCCCACCACCACCATCTCACCATTTGACATCGTCGTTGTGGCCCAGGTAGTGTCTCTGCTGCTGCTCCTCTGTGTTGTACAGCACCACCACAGAGGCGTTGAAGTAGACGATCTCTCCCGTGGGCAGTAGGTAGAGGTTGGAGCGACAGTCGCGGCCTCGGTAGCCATAGCTGCTCAACAGTAGGGGGTTAAGGAGCTCAACAGTGATTAAAAGGCCAATAATACTATTATACTAATTGATCATTATTAAGTCTGTACTTTTGAGCTGTTAAACCCAAGCTCACTTTCTACTGAAGGATTTCAACAAGTGCCACAACACATTTTAACCCTGGCATCCTAATTTTGGGAATGACATAAGCAAAAAATAAATCATGAAATAACATAATTGTTTTTCTCAAAAATAGCTTCTCAATGTGTTCCATAACGGACACATTGTGACATTGTTGATCAGCTATTTTCTTTTTTTTGTGGTAAAGTAACAGTCCATTTTAAAGCCTGATCTTATTTTATTACTAATGAACGGTTTTAATGGGGGTTTGCGCTCTGCGCTTCAGTGAAAACCATTGAACAATCATTTCTTGCCAGTTGTAAACGGTCCTCAGCCCCCCCCCCCCCCCCCATCTCCTCCTCCTCCTCTCACACATGTGAAGGATACACCCACTGCAGTTTGAGTTTTTGGTCCGGCACCGCCACCTTCTGGTCCAGACTGTAGCTCTCCCTCTGATCGTCTGGCAAATGCATGGTCACGGGACGGCCCCGCAGGAACATCCTCACATAGCCATCCTCTGGAGAGAGACAGGGAGGGAGGAGAGAGGGGTGAGGGAGGGAGGAGAGAGGGGTGAGGGGGGCAGAGAGAGATGTGGAATATGGAGAGCAAAAGTAGGATTTGTACAGTTGCGTGTAGGGCGGTCACGATTATTACATAATTGTCTAATCGCAATTATTTGACATAATCGCTTTCATGTTGAAAAATGTTCATATTTTTCTTTTGGAAATAGCAGATCTACAAGCTCACAACGCGTCACATCATGGAAATAGCAGATCTACAAGCTCACAACGCGTCTTGTAAATCGTCTATTTCCACCATCAACGTTCTTTTTTAAGTATTGTGTGTTGTCAAAAATGTCAGTAATTTCTTTGTATATTTAGGTTATGTGTCATATCTACCATGTGCAACTTCAAAGCCTAAAAGCCAAACAGAAATGTAATTGTCAACGACAAAAACACAATTAAATCGTTAATCGCAATTATTTGAGTGACAATTAATCGTCATGTAAAATGTCATAATCGTGACAGCCCTAGTTGCGTGCTGGCATCATGCACCACAAATAGCAATATGAATCAATTATCTCCAATGCAATCTAATCCCTTTTCCCTCAACAGCTCCCATTACCTGAGCTGTAGGCCTACAGTACACTTTTGTGAAGCACTGGCTATTTATCAGATGTTCTCCAAGCAACACACAAACAACAAGGAATATGAAGACAATTTATCAAAGTAGTTTGCATACATGGTTCAGTGTGGGTATACTGAATCAGATAACAACACTCACTCAACTCAACAATCACTTAACAACCACTTGTAACTAGTATTGTGGCACGATCGAGTTACATATGAAGTTTCCATATTGTATGAAACCCTAGCCTAGGCCGATATTGTCATTTATTTTCTGATTTAAGTTAAAAACTACATAAAAACATGGCAGGTTGATGAAAGAAATGCAGCTGCAGATCATCATATTAATAATGGGTGTGTTTGATTTAAGTGTGTCAATACCATCTATGAATGCACATTTGGCACACACATTGCTCTGGTCACAACTAATTCTAAAACCCATAATTAATGTTATTAGCTGCAGTTACATTGCTTACAAGCCTTAGCCTGACACATTTCTTATCTGCTGTAGTTTTAACCTTTATTGTAAAACAAACGATTCCCCTGTAACCACAAATCGTTTTTATACTTTTTCTGCCTTTATATTATCTGTACAGTGGAGAGTGACAGGAACCAGGGAGAGAGAGACTGGGAGTGACACAGAGCAAAGGTCCCCGGGCTTGGGAGTCGAACCCGCGACTCGCTGTCAGACTGCTTTTTTTCCTTTCTTTGCCAATAATGACATGCCCAAATGTGGGATACCAGGGCTTAAGTAATGAATAAATCCAATCAATCTGTTACTTTGCAGACATTCAGACCATGCCACTCTGCAGTGCATCAGGTACACAGCTCTGATCAAGAATAATGGCTTGATGCAAAGAGGATGATAATAACATTTATACTCGTTAGCTAGGCTGTGAGGGGTGATTGGCCTTTTGGAAATTCAATTAAGTAAATTGAATGAAAGAGATCAGAGACTGCACCGCATCGTTACAACAAATAACTGATACAGTGATGGATGGTTTTCAGACTCAACGTGCTGTTGTCTTCTGTTGAATGTGTAGATGCTAGCAGCTGTAGCTGTAGCTGTACAATGAACAACTTGTGCACAATACACACTCAACACAGACTGTGGACCAAAATTCAACTCACCTGCATTGAGGGAACATTCTTTAGATTTGCTGAAACAGAAAAAAAACAAAACATTAGTTTGTTTAGTATATCTGCATGTCAGATGTCAGTGGCATAATCAGTTGTCATCATCCATATCCATATGTATCATTATTCTAAAGCATCAGTGAGTTCCTGTAAGGTCTTTAATTATTTACATCTACCACAGCTAGAGCCCTGTACACAGTACAGTTTCCTGACCATTGGGTGCAGGAAGACATGGGTGATTCATACTTATGTTATGAATCACAGACTGAAAATAGCAATCTACAAGCTCACGCCGACAGGTGTCAGCAGGGGGTGTCAGCCCGTAGGAGTACCGTACATGCAGTGAAAAATATCTGCCTCTTCGCCCGGCTTCCCTCCCCTGACCACAGGGGAGACGTTAGACAAAGGCGGATGCACCATGCTGGATTTGAACGCACAGCCTCGGCAGTGGTGGGCAGCTACTTTACCACTGTGCGAGCACCCCAACCCATCTTATTATTTTTTTAAAGATTTGTTTTGGGGCTTCTATGTCTTTATTGATAGGACAGTAGACTGACAGGAATCGGGGAGCGAGATGGGGAGTGACACGCAGCAAATGTCGCCGGGATCGGGATTCGAACCCGCGACATGCCGCCAAGCATCAAAATCCATGTGGTATGCGACTGGACCACTAGGCCAGAGGGTGGCCCACCTATCTTATTCTGTGCTTCAAAGATGTAGAACAGTAACTGCACATGTAGTGGTATTGAGAACAACAGATTAATACAGAAATGTATAGTACATAATTGAATAGACACGCACTGGGTAGGCTATAGTTTGATAATATGAAATCTAAATACTTGTAACTGTAAATACACAACAAGTACCCTACAGTAGTTAATGAAGTTTGCTTTTTTTTAAGGCTGTATTGTTTAAGCTCTTCTTTTTTTCCAGCTCATCTGAATCTGCCAACCACCCCCAAACAACCAAAGGATCTGGTGCAATGCCAAATATCGTGACTGGCAGAGATAACATGAAAATGGATGGAGAGCATAACATACAGTATTACAGTGGAGTAGAGAGAGAATGCAATGCAATAATGTGAAGAGATTGTGAGATACAGTAGAAATACAGAGATAGATGCAGTATAGATAAAAGACAGGCAGTCAAGCAAATGGGCAGTCATTTATATACAGTACATTTATAAACCAGAGGGTTTATAAGAAGGAATAAATACATGTGCCTGTTACTCCTACAGCAGATAAATTCTGCAGGTAGATCAGCACTGACCCAGATCTAAACGTATACAGCACTGCATGCATTTAGTGCTGCCTAAGGAAGAACACTGCAGTAGTTTAAAACTTGTACCTACTGCTTTCTATGTCCCTGGCTTCTCACTGCCTTTTTTTTCTGATGGGCTGTGCATTTATTACTTCAATAAATATCCACAGTTTTTGCATCCGATGAGCTTCCTGGTATTATATGGTTGGTTTATGGCCTGCTTGGAAGCTCTTTGTGTGGTGTTACTGTTGTCTGCCAACATGTCTGTGTAATGCTATTTTTCATATCTGTCCAACAATGCTCGCATGAGACTATAAATGATAAGAACAGATAACACCATTAAGACGGCCTAAGGGCGAGAAGCGACCTCGCCCTGAAGGGCACAGAAGCAGGAGTTCAACTATGAATCTGGCTGGTCGAGTCATCATTGTAATGTCAGAACAGGTCAGCTACTGTATATCCATATCTGCAGTCTGTGAGGTCAGATGTAGAGGTATTGGCCAGCTCCATATATGGAGATGTCATGGCCATATATGGAGTGTGACATGAGGCGTGACGCACGGAAGTGCTTGCTTTTCATACTAAATGCCACCTATGGTCGCAATAGGTGCATGTAAGAGTGAATGAAAATGACAGCACTGTGTGTGTGTGTGTGTGTGTGTGTGTGTGTGTGTGTGTGTGTGTGTGTGTGTGTGTGTGTGTGTGTGTGTGTGTGTGTGTGTGTGTGTGTGTGTTTGCCCTATACAAGAACAAAAGATGCCGGTATGTATGCTGGCTGCTAGTAAGGCAGCTACACAGCCAGATACTGTAGATAGTCTGACCATGTTTATTTCTAGGCCAGTCAGTTAAAATGCATCCTGCCATTTCTTGTTACCTCATCAGGTTGCATCAGCTAACTTGCACAGGCAGCACTTCCTGAATCAGTTGTCTTGTCGCTCAATCCAGACTCCAGGACCCTGTGTACACGCTGACAAGTCAAGCTGTACATCATGTTCTGTCAGCGTTCTGTATGGGAATTCTCACTATTCTAAACTGTGCACAACTCTGTAACTCATGTTCTGTGAGGAATGCAGCCAACCAATCAGAACAAGTCAGAATGCTGTCATCCAGTCAAGCCTTTTCAGCGTGCTGTCAACCAATCGGGCCTTTCTCAGGCTGTGGATGCGCTGCCTCAGCAGGCAGGTTGAAATCACCATGGTGACAGGAGTAAGATATAAGGCTACTTGAGATAAGGGATATGAGCAGACGGTTTGTTCAGTTCAAACACTGGCACTGTAACTATAGTGTCCATAAAAGTCAACAGATGTGACCATCTACACGGAAACCCATCTGTTGAGGAGGCAAAACTGACATGTGTAGGACAAAACCTCCAGAAATACTGTGATTATATGCAATTATGTGCTAGCCGTTAATCACATATAGTATACAATTTGAAAATGTCGACACATGTGCTTAAACTGTGGGCAAAACAAAGGTCCCCAAAAGGAATTCCAGGTTTTTCAGTGTCATCAACTTGTAAAACAGTTACAAGATTATTTGAACTTACTAACTGCATTGCTGATAGACATTGAGAGAGCAATGCTGCCATGCTGGACACAGTACCATTGTGTATATCTATGCCTCACATATGCTTTAATAGTTGATCTGCTGTGGGAACGTCTGATCTCAAGGCTTTTAAACACAGGGCAGACTGTAGGATCTGTAGTCTCGCCGAGAACAAGCAGGCAGGGTGTCGGCCCTTTGGAATAGCCACATAAAGGCCTGCCTGTCTCTCTAGTGTGTGTGTGTGTGTGTGTGTGTGTGTGTGTGTGTGTGTGTGTGTGTGTGTGTGTGTGTGTGTGTGTGTGTGTGTGTGTGTGTGTGTGTGTGTGTGTGTGTGTATGTGTCTGTGTGTGTTCTTCCAGGAGGAGTGGTGTGTTTCTATCCAATGAGGCTCTGCGAGGGATGCTGAGCTACTAATTAGTGCAGAGCATACTGGATCAACTGGCAGCACAACAGAACAAAACAGGGGACAAAAAAAAACTCCATGGATCCAAACACCCGGTTTCTAGAGAGACAGAATGCAAAGCAGACAAGCTCTTTTCTGCTCTTTTGTGTTTTGTACCAGTTTATGCAACACATTCTCTGCACGAGTGCACTCTAAAAATTAGGCTTTCATTAAGAGATCAATAGAAAGCCATTAGGCACCTTAGGATTCCACAATTGGAAAAAAGATTAGGCCTATAAATTTTAATCTATACCTTGACCTTGAAGAAGTCACACTGTGTATTTTCAAGCTGTTCATATAGGCATCATCAAGGTTCACTTGAAACGGTTGTTACACAAAACATTATACTATGAAAAATCATTCGATTTCTGAAGGCCTTTTAATTGTGTTCACTAAAGTGATTTAGTGACCAGTGACCACAATGAAATTAACCAGGCAACTGGACTGGATTATACTACACTGTGTTTTATCTGAACAAACAATTTCATTCTAATATTTCATTCTTCAAAGTCAGAGGCATGTACTGTACCGGACGCTCTTACACAGTGACTTAGAATAAGTTAATTATTTCCCACTTTACAACAGATTCCATAATTACATTCCTTATTTTACTTCTCAAGAGTAAAAGAACATCGATACCCTGGAGAGGGTGGCCTGCGGTAATGGAATCTAAGACAATTCCATTTTCATCCAACGAACCGGCGCAATGAAGCAAATGGATGTTGTGGCCTGAGTGCAGCCCAGAGGGCTGTGGCCTGCTGCATTGGAGATGTCCAGTCCATTATGGCTTAAGTACTGCAGAGCAATGACTAGTGGTCAAATGCATGGAGACCCTCCCATCCCTCACCATTCCTGTCACGAGTCACGACGTGCCTGAATATACAAAATGATGACCGTGATGACCGTTGCAGAAGGAAAGAAAGCAATGTGGCCACACAGGCACACACACCTGCATACAGTAGACAAGTTGTGTTCCTTATTACTGTGAATTAATCTAGTTTTGCATTAGGCAGCTGCAGGATCAGACTTGCATTTCAAATGTATTTGCTACGGGCTAATCCCTTTGTGTCATCTCTCAAGAGAGAGACATGAAACCCAGAGCAAGAGATGAAAGAGAAGACTAACAGAGGTACTACGTACATATAGATCATCAAATTTCAGTGACATCTTGTCCCCTCACTCCCCTGCAGCAATGATATATGAACTGTTGCTTTCTAAATCAATATACGCAGGCCTATTTCTCTAGTGAGGGAAACATGTAGCCTGATATCTATTACAAAAAAAGAAAACCCAGAGGGATAAATACCCTAAAGTTTAACTGTTCACTCAGTAAGTAAGATATGACTTCGGGTTTGCTTGCTGCAATGAAAATACTACTCGCTCTACAACTAGGGGAATACGTCCTACAAAAAAGCATGTTGTCAACTTGGGGCTCCAATCAATGATGTTTCTAGTTTCTACTGATCCCAACAGCATGCCAAACTAGCTCCTGGACACTTTGCCTTTGTCAATCAGTAAGAACCTGTACATTAAACTACAAGACAAGAATGCTGAGTGCTACAGTACAATATGTGCAGACCTTCTTTCTGCCTTTCTGTTTGTAATAACATTTCTGAATTGTTATGTGTGCGTTTCTGAAAATGTTTGTGTGCAATTTAATTGCGTGCCTGTTCAAAGACAATCGAGTGTGCGTGCCTGTTTGACTCTCTAGTTAACTGAACACAGATGACATTTTGGTTTGCTGCCTAACCACTGTAATTAGAAGAAAAGCTGCAGGAATCCAGACCATGCAAAACAATGAAACTGGTAAAAGACCGTATTTACTAGGGCACTAAGAGCTACTGGCATTAAAATCTGGAAAATAAATGCCTCTTTCAGGAATGATCATTATACTTTTAGACCTTATGAGTCAATACAAATCTTTTGGAGTATGAAAGCAATTTAAATGAAAGCTTAGTAGCATCTACTGTTATTCAACCCATCTTTCAGCACAATATTTGGAAAAATGTAAGTGCATAGCATACTACTACTGCCAGCCATAGTTCAATTGAGGTTTTTGCATTATTTAACCAGTTTTTGTGCTACTGCCCCACCCAACTCAAACCCACCGATAAGGAAATCAAGCACAACCAAAAGGTTTGCGTGACAAAACTGAGCTATAAAAAACAGCACACTTCCTCAGAATATAGGGAAACCAAAACCAAACAACCAAAATGAATTACTTCAGTTAGTTAATCACTAATTCTGTTGCTATCAAACTCCTTCTCTCAAGCTTCATACTTTGGTACGTTGCTGTATAACTTAAACACATCCATGTTTAACCTATAAGCATTTTTTATTCTATTGAGCAACATCAAGCACATTCAAAGTGAATAAAATAAAGTACTAGTGAATAGATATTTAGCTACAATGCATGAAAAACCTAGCTCTGCTCCATACTAACACTAAGGACCAAAGCTAGAAAAACCATATGGCTCACAACATTCTACTCGCCCTGTTAAAGCATCTCTTTACCTTCTCTTCATGGCTGGAATCTTCCGTTAGGCAACAGTTCGCAGTAGTCAAAGCAGGTTTTGAGCAGCCAGGACTGTCCGAAACCACAGCAACAGACAGACTTCCTTGTTGGCTGAACTGTAAAAACTTTTAGCTCTGCCTGTGTTCTAGTTAATCCAATCAGAATGCAGTTCCCGGACACAAGCCACCCCCACCTCCCTCTTTGCTAAACACACCCACGGAGTGAAATTTGATTCTCTCAGCAAGAGAGGAGAGGAGGAGGGGAGGGGAGGGGAGGGGAGGACTGGGGAAATTGAAATACAAATTTAAATAAAATAATAAGTTGGGAAAGGTAGTAGGTGTCACAGTGCTACAGCTAAAGGAGTAGTCCATCCCCAAAATGACTTTTTTTCTATTGATTACTCGTGCCATGGAGACTTTAATAATAGTTTTTTGTTGCATGTCGACACATTTTTGATTATATAATACATTTACCCCCATTGATTCCAGATGAGGACCCAAATGCATTTGGATCCCCATCCGGAAACAAAGGCGGTACATTTATTGTAATCAAATTATTGTCTTAGGAATGCGACAAAAAACAAAAAAATATATTATTGAACTCAAGTCTCCATGGCGTGAGTAATCAATAGAAAAAAGTCATTTTGAGGGTGACCTACTCCTTTAAACTACTAATAGGACATCACTGTATTATTACTTTATCTGGTGTGCAACAGACGTTAAGGTGTGTTTGCGATTAGCAAGCAACCATGGTCTGTATTCATTTGACTGTAAAAGGATGGACTTTACACTGTCCATTAGGCCTACAACCAGATTGAATACAGTATGTCACATTTAACAAGGCATGGCAGACAGTCCATTACACTGATGCATAATTTAGAGTGACGTGCAAAACTTAGAGAAGGCAAATTATAGAGTGCTGAGCAGTGGATTTTAGACAGTTACACACAATGAGTCATTTTTAGATTGACACAAATAGTAATGTGCAGATGCAGATTCATCTCTTGCCTCTCTCCTCTCTTTCCTCCCTTGCTCCCTCTATCTCCTTTCAATCTCTCCCTGTTGCTAACCTTTTTGTTGTGCATTTCCATCTTTCCTTTTTCTCGCTCAGTCCCCCTACCCCATCCACACACTGTGCAGTGTAGACTGATACACAAATGCACACACGCACACTAAATTATTAAGCCCAGATGAGAAACTAAAAACCATTGTGACACAAAGCAGCAGGCATCCATGTCTTTCATGACACCTGTTTGTGTTGTTTGTGTGAAATGCATGAACCAGATGATCCTGAGCATCAGACAAAGAGTGTATTGTCTTTACAAACCCTGGCACATTTCTAATCTTCATTGCAGACAAAGTGGCGTCTGAATTTGAGCTACTGTGCGTGCAATAGATAAATGAAAGGCTACATAAATACTGTATGGCTACTGTACATACATACTGTATATCCATCTGTGGGAACAATCATTAGCTCGGCTAGACTGTCTAATTTTTTACACTGAGAGTAAAAATAACATAATAGATGTTACTGTGTAGGATAGGCAGAGTGACCAGTAAGTTCATTATGACAATCATGCATGGCCCTCCACACACCTGCTGCCCACTTCCCTAAGTCCAAGAGGATATAAATATACCTTTGTTTTTTGTTTTTTTGTTTTTTAAACTTTGTTTATTTGATTTTCAAATGAAGCATTTAAGGCAATAAAGTGGTACAACAATAAGAGTAGCTGCTTCTTTTTGTACAAACATCAAATATACAACAGTGGTATAAGGGTTGCAATTTTTATAAATATACCTTTGTGACATGGGGACAGATGGTGAGTGTGAGTATGTGTGAATTTGTGTTATGGCTGAAGTAGATTCTCTCTCAAGTGCAAGGCTCTATGCATACACGCCATTTTGTTCTACTTCCGGGTGTCTTTCAACTTCCTTCACAGGTGTTACTGATGATACTAATGAAGGGTCTGTTTGATTTATTTTACAGTGGTTCTTTAATTTCAAGGACCCCCATAACTCAGTACAAATGGAATCAACAAATGGAGGCAAATGGACCTGCAAGGGTCCATTTGATTCCATTTGTTGATTGTCAGAGTTACACACCTGTATGGGGACATTTGGAACCCACTCAATGACACTTTGAGACCCACTGGTGTAGCAGAGTGTTTCCATAGTGAGCCAACATGCACAATATCAGCACCCTGACTCTGTTTGACCAGAATGGAACAGACCCTTCATTAGTATCATTGGTAACACCTGTGAAGGAAGTCGAAAGACACCCGAACAAAATGGCGTATATGCATATGCATATATCAAGGAAATTGATTTTCTTCATAACCCACAAAAAGGGGACATTTTAGTTTCTTTAAAAACATCTTAAGAGAGCAATTTAGATAAAATATAAAGAATGTGGGGTTTATTCTTATTCTGCACAATGCAGTTTACTTGTCAAATGGGTACGTCTGAGTGAGTTAGTGTGAGCCTTACCTCTTGCCACAGGTGGAACTACTGGAAGACGTGGTGCGACTTCGGCTTTCTCCTCCCATCTCCCTTTTCACCAGCGTAAGACGCTCTATAGACATACTCTTCCTGAGAGAAGAGAAGAGAAGAGAAGAGAAGAGAAGAGATGTTGTTAATAGAAATCATTAGTGTTATAATTCATCTCTCATTTTCTACAATGATTACTAATATTGTTGATACAGAAAATGTACCTAAAAGCTAAAATATTGCCATTAAATTACATCTGTAACCAATCACGTGCCAGGGTCTATTTCCTCAATTTGAGTGAACCTAATCTCTGAAATAAATGTTTATTTGTTCATATCAAGTCCTTAACTAACCCTTTGTAAGCCACGGGGAGCCCCTTAATGTTAAAACCGTAGTATATCGCACATCCCAGCAAGGAGTCTCAGCCACGCCGTACTTTCCCGGACTTTGTCATTAAAACCGGAATAAATGATTTTGATCCTAAAATCGGCGATCGTCTAACCTTCCCTAGTCACCACTCGTGCATTGATAGCTCATGCACGGTCTGACATGAAGCAGAGGTGACGTCAGCTCCTTTCCTTCTCCAAGGCTACTCCCAGCCATCCGTTTGCTGTCTGTACACTAGTGCTCCTACCGCAGCCATGCTTGGGGCTATGCTAGCGAAAATTTTCAGTTCTGTTCTTGAGTCACACATGGATTATTTGCGGGGACATTTACGTGAACGGATCGCGCACGCGAAACGCACGGGGAGATCGATGATCGGCCAAAACCCCCATTCTATCCCAACGGAGATCGAGAAAATCACGGTGAGCTAATGACCTGGGGAAAAAAAAGAAAAGAAAAAACAACGGCGCTGTCCAAGAAGGAGGGGCGGCGGGCTCATGTTTATAAACATAATATTATGTCTCAGATCACAATACAATAATAGAAATTTCACGGCTAATCTACCAACCACCATTCTATTTCGGACGGCAAAGTGTTAAAAGTCAATATTTAATTTAATCACACTATGCCGATTAGTTAAAACATTTTCATACATTTGAAAAAATTACTGAAATATTATTTAAAATGGTTTCTTTCTTTAATATTCTTTACATTTTAAAATCTTTTCCCATGGACCACCTGTAATCATGAAAAGATAAAAGTCCCCACACAGCTTTGCGAACCATCGTGATTACAGGGGTACACACCTGTAATTATGCCATGGACCACTAGAGGGCCACTGGCTGAAAAACATGTATTTTACTGTATACCTCTTTATGGACTGCAGCACCTCCTTCTTGGGGGACGAAGGCGAGGAGAGAAGACGCTTCTGTTGGACATATCCGTTACTGAGGGGTCTGGAGGGGAGCGCCTGCAGAAGCTGACGAACTTTACAGAGATCCATAAAGAAAGAGCATATTAGTGTTATACAGACAGGAGCCGACACATTGAGCTAGAGATAAGATATGATAAGATAACAGTAAGACATGATAAGATAAGACCTTTACTGATTCCCGTGGGGGAATTCAGGTGTATCCTGTGTTAATGAAACACAGGATAGGTACAGTACAGGTAGAAGTGGAGAGATAGGAAGATGTATTTGTTTTTTCAAGGGGGGGAAAAAAAGAAATATACTCAGTGAGGGACGTGCTGGCCATTGGGAGAAGTGGGACAATTCCCAAACGGCCGATACCAGTTCAGGCCGAACCAGGCCGGTCGTTAAGAAGGAAAAAAAAATCCAATTTCCAAAATCCACAATTATCTTTTTACAGGGTAGCAGCATATATAATAATGTCACAAAGCAGCATGCACAGTGTGTGTGTGTGTGTGTGTGTGTGTGTGTGTGTGTGTGTGTGTGTGTGTGTGTGTGTGTGTGTGTGTGTGTCTGTGACATGCTGGCCAAGTTGAGCACAGCTGCTCGTCGCTGCCCCTCACACACAATAGCCTTGTGTCCTTTACAGTCTATGCTTGGATAGACTGGAATGCTCATCAATACTCAATCTTAAATGTAACCTTTGTGTGTACTGTGTACCTTGCTGTTGTAATCGCCAATTGACCAAAATACAATCCATGTGAGTTCCAATAGATAAGGGTAGCGATGTCTGAGTGGATGTTTTCAACCCAAATGTGCATGTTACAATATAGCCTTAAGTCTATGCTTGACACAGACACATATCTCTCGTCTTGCTTGGATAGCCTGGAATGCTCAAAATATACTAACCTTTGTGTGTACTGTGTACCTTGCTGTTGTAATCGCCAGTTGACCAAAATTCAATCCATGTGGGTTGATATTAACTGCAGCTGTCCCTAAATCGGGAGGTAAGCGACCGTCAGGTCGCATGTAAAAATCGGCCTGATGGTGGCGCTAAATGTGACAGATCCATGTTGATGACATGACAGTAGACATACTGTGTACCGCTTTGCATGATTTTCGGGCAAAATCTGTAGGAGCAGTGTCCAAAAATGTGTTTAAAAGAAATCGGCCTGATGGTGGCGCTAAATGTGACAGATCCATGTTGATGGCATGACTGTAGACATACTGTGTACAGCTTTGCATGATTTTAGGGCAAAATCTGTAGGAGCAGTGTCCAAAAATGTGTTTTGCACGAATCGGCCTCATGGTGGCGCTAGAAGAGTATTCACTCCTATAATATACTTTAGGACCTAAAGTGACCTAAAATGTGCTCTCTGGCGTGCAGCCGTGCTTAGAAAGCCTCTCCGCCTACACTTCCCAGACTGAATTAGGGGCCCAGCATGTCCCTGATACTCAGATTCTGATCCTAGTGTCAAAATCCACTGCATACATTTACACATGGACTGACTGAGTTAACGTAAGGTATAATTCCATAAATAAGCATAATGTACGTACAATCTATCACCAGTGAGAATTTATGCATTACATACTGTATCTACATTACAAAATGTATCCTCAACAGGCATCGTGGTTCAGTAGTATTTGATTCCAGAAGTCCATTTGCAAATGTGCCAGAGTCAAGCAGGAGTCAGTAAACAGAACAGAACAGATGTCTTGTGGGTCAGGCTTGGTTGTGGAGCCTGATGGCTCGTAAAGTCGCTTTGTTTTGAGCTGGTGCAATATGTACGTATATCGTCACTGTCGGGTGGTAATTATATTTATATATTATATGTTATTATTTAGTCAAAAGGCCCTTAATACTTTTCATTGGTTCAAAAAATCCACAGATGTTTTAAATCCGCTATTTGTGCTCAAGCTGCTCCTTTTTTTTTTACATTACAGTATGACAAAGTAGGGCATTGATGATGATGAACAAAACATCAAAGTTGGAGATTTTGTCCGACAGCAACAACATGTACAATATGCCCATTGAAAATGTTGTCAAAAGGCCTCTGTCTGTCCATGTAAACCGAGACAAACAACCCAGTACTAATCCAGTATTTCACTAGCTTAATGAAAAGACTGAAGAAGTCTGATGTGGTGATTACCTTTGGTAGGCGGTGCTGGAGATGAGGAAACCACAGGCCTCCTCCCAGCAGCTTGTACCCCCAGTGCTCCGGAGCCCAGGCCCTCCTCGCAGAAGCCCAGGCGGCGCAGGGCATCGGCCAGCGCCGCCTTCAGCAGCTGGATCTCATCATCCTGGAGCTGAAGCCTCTGCTCCAGCTGGGACACGCGGTCCTCCATGTCCATGTTGCTGCTCGCTGACACCGTGTCATCTGGACCACGAGGACAGACAGGAGGAGAAGATTAGAGGAATGTTGAGTTAAAGGAATATTGCATCCCGTCCAGAGTTGAAAAGCTGCAAGATAATGGCAAATGTGAAACCTTCCTTGTTTACCCTGCAAGCCAAATGACGTCATGATGACGTTATGATAACGTCCTCCGGTGACTCCGGTGACGTTCAGAACTAGGCCAGATCACAGCCTATGTGGGGATGATCTTGATGTCATTACCAGGACGTCATAGACTTTTTTGTTTGGCAGGATTATTGTTATTGTTTGTAATGTTAGTTGAAATATGAGCATGTAAGGTTATATTCTGGGACATATCTGACTAGTTATGATATTTATCTGGGATGGAGTGGTATCGACTCACAATATCTTTGACTGAATACCTCAATATCAATAATGTGACAGTGACAACAATATTTTGGGGAATTACTTTTGGAGCTTTCACAAGATATTTACACATGCAAAGATTTTGAGAAAAAACAAAAAAGGTTTTCACATTCTTTGTATATATAGTATATATAGTCTTCAATGTTTTCAGTCCAAAGACCCCTTAGATGAGAGAGAGAGATGAAACAGGGACCCCCCTCTACATACTGCATAAATGTGTGATGCAGAATTTCATCGATTTCATAGATAAATTCATAGACGTGTTTGACAGCACTGATGATCAGTCTATTTTAGATTCATGTTAACGTTTATTTTCAGACATTTACCCACTTAAATAAATTGTCAATATTTTGTAAACTTGACCTTTCACTATGTACTTGGTCTGCTCTTTTTTTTAACCTCTACACCAAACCTAAAATGGCGATCTACAAGAGAGCTTGTAGATCTGCTATTTAAGTTCTCCTCAGAATTGGCAGCCCCCCTGTATTAACTCTAGGGGTCCCGGACCCCCTGTTGAAGACCCCTGCTGTACCGTATGTTATGTGAAGCGATTGTGTGGACTAGCCGACACCAGCTGGGGATTTCTGGATCGCCACACACCACTCCACTCCTTCAGGGTAAGGAGCTCTGCAGTAATGCTGGCTCTGCTGACACCCCGTAGTGTGCCCACATACAGTACTGTAGGTGGTGGGCCCCCTTCCCCTACTAATTGCGCCTTGGGATGCTTGGCTCCCACAGTATCAGTTGGCTCGCCATCAGTAGTGTCTGACACAGTGTCCAGCCAACCACATCCTTCTCTCTCTGCCCCTCTCCGTGACCCTTGGGAGGCCAACATAGGGGTCCCAGCCTCTGATGTGGTCCATGTGACATCGAGTGCCATTTCATGGCATTCTTGTGTAGATGGGCCTTTTCTTGCTTGTATGACTCAATAATAGTCTACAGTATGTATGTGAAATGTTATGTGTGATTCAAACTTAAATTATTGCCATACATTGATTATTGCCATACATTGGTACATAATATAACTAAATGCACACTAGGGTGACAATATTGTCCCAGGAAATGTGTAACGATCCTCATTTGAAACAGTGAAGGTCTTTTCACACTGCTGCGTTTTTCGGGCCGAATATCGGAGTGAATTTCGGAGCGCGCAAATAAAAAAATCAACCTCACGTTATGTCAATCACGTTTGCACACTGCTGCCCGTTTCGTATTTATTTTCGGACCAGGGTTGATTTCTTTCCCGATTTTTGAGTCCCTTGCTCTCTCTCTCTTTCCTCTCTCTCTCCCTGGCCTCCGGATTTCGGATCTCCAAAACGTAACGAAAACACGCAGTGCGGTGTGCAACCAGCTTTACAGTACATTTCAAACTAAGTATTATGGACCGTGCAAACAAAATGGTACCAAAGAGGAGCTGCTAACAAGGATGCTGACAGACAGGCTCTGTTCTCTTAGTGTTGAGCAGATGGTGTCCTCTTACCATCTCTTCTGACCTTCAGCTTTGTTTATCAATTGTAACATAATCACTGAATGCATAAGGAGGCTCATTTAAAAAACAGATATCCACAGCTTTGAGCATTCATTTGCCTTATTAAATGGAAATCCCACTGTGGGCAAACACTCATGTTTAAACAATTGTGTGTTTAAACAATTGTGGGCCAACTTCTAACTTAGCAGGCACATAAAGTAGATGAAACTGAAGCATGTGATGCTATTAGGCCAAAACTTGTAATTCTCTCTCTCTCCCTCTCTTTCTCTCTCTCTTAACAGATTGATCTGTTTCCCTGATCTCCCCACCATGCCCAGTTGCCCACGCCCCACAAGCTCTCTGTGAGATTACTTTCATGGCAATGAAGTTGAACAGTTTCCAGCCTAATCATGCAGCAGCCTCCCACCATTACATCACTGCCTCAGCCAGATTACTGACAGCGCTTCCTGTTGTAGTCCATTAATCTGCAGCCTGCCCATGTCAAAGGATTACAATTTAATACAGTCAGAAAATAAAACAAGATAGAAAAGCTGACCTGACCCTATGTTCTAATTCTAAATGTGTGGCTGCATTCCCCTCTCCCTGGCAGAACATGTGGCGAGTTTCATTCTATAATGCAAAATGTGACATTTAGCTCTTAACCCTCTAAGGCCCACGGTTGTAATATTACAACGTTTGTATTTTATCCAAAAAAAGGTTTAAATCATTTTATTTTAGCTCCCCCTACCACCTAAACACCACCATTGGATTCTATTGTTTAGTATTACAATGCCATTGGCCACAATATTTGCATATAAATACCCCCCACAGGGGCTGACATTCACACCCGCCACACCCGCTGAAATTCCAGAGTTTTGACGAACAACATCTCACTTTTTCATGGAAGCTATACCTCACAAAAACATAAGTAAAATGCCTGTACTATTTTTTTTGGTGATCATTAGAATGTCTAGAACATGTACATATGTTATTATTGTGAAAAATATCCCCCATATGTAAATTAGAGCATGATTTATGATTTATGATTTATGGCTATAAAATCTTACAAAAACATTTTTTTGAAAAGAACATTACATTTTCCTCTTAACTCATTGAGTGCCTATCCCGAATTAGTTCGGGATATATTATCGCATCCCAGAGTGCCTATCCCGAACTAGTTCGGGATATTAAAAAAAAAAAAAAAAAAAATTTTTTTTTTTTTGAAAAAAATTTTTTTTAAATTTTTTTTTTGGACCCCATCAAATCTAGTGAACATGATTTCAATCGCGATTTTGCATGTTCCACCCCCATACAACCCCATCTAACATACAGGGCAGCCATGTTTGTTTACATAACATGTAAAACATAATGGCGATTATCTCAAGAATGCCTGAACGGATTTCCAATCGGATTTTTTTGTTTGAAAGCTTTGAACAAACTGCACAAATCCACTCCAATGCAATCCAGGATTGCATTGGATTTTTTAGAGCTCATTCTTCTCTGTTTTTTTCCCATGCATGAGGTGTGCAAGGTTTAATCATGGCTAAGTTGACGAAAATAAGGCTTCTAAAATGCTTGGTAGCCAATAGCTAACTTCAAGCTAACTTCATCCTCTTCCTGTACATGCACAAAGGAAAGTGTTCAGGCAAGTCATGGCTGCAGGGCTTCTGCATATACCAGCATATCTCTATGGGATTTTCTATGGCCACTGGGCGCCCTCTAGTGGTGAAAGGGGTGGCACTAAATGAGTTAATAGGACTCCTACAACACCATCTGATTTTTTTCAATTTTTTATTTCAAGTATTTCTTAATGCGGGCCTTAGAGGGTTAAAGGACAATTTTGGTTTTTTACAACAAGGGTTCATATTTTAGGTTGTAATTAGGGAAAAGAAAAGGTGAGTGTTAAAATGTTTTCATTTGCTTCGTTCTATTGTTTTATTGCGTTTACCGTGCTAAAATGTGGGGCAAATATAAATATGTATTTTTAGACACAATAAGCCAGCAGTTTCTTTATTGCTATTACTGTAACACTTCTAGCCCCCATAAGTCACATCAACTATGAAAGGTTGCGTTGTATCTTGGGAATGGGCTTATTCTGTGTAAAATGACATATTTAGCCACTTGTACGCATGCTCCCAGCCACTGAAATAAGAATCTCTAAAACAATAGAAAGAAGTAAATGAAATCATTTTAACACTCATCTTTTATATTCTTTAATTACAATCTAAAATATTAACCCTTGTTGTAAAAAAACGAAGTTGTCCTTTAATATTCCAGCACATATTACGATCACATTGTACACCTACTGTATTCAAAACAAAAAAAGAAAGTTTGTATCACAGTGAAACAGTGACACACAGCAGCTATTTTGCTTACGTCATACTCAGGGCAGGGAGGGGGAAGCTCTTAGGTTATACCGGACGGGGGCTTGGAAATCCTACCCTGTTAATGTGTTACTGTACTATCAATCACACACGTCACACTCAGTCAAATGAGCCTCAGAGGAGCTGGAGCTGGGACAATGGGGAAATAAAATCACACCCCTGTTGAGATTTACATAGCCCAGCTTCCTAACAGGATAATCCGATAACATCATTCTGATTCAAATCTCTCTCTCTCGCTCGCTCTCAAACGCAAACACACATTTTCGTGACAGCCTTCATTCTCAATGCCAAGAGAAAGAGTTAGAACAAAAGAGAGGGTGAGAGGGGCAGGATTCACCTTCATCTACTGTCTCTACGGTCAGTAGAACACACTTTGGCAATGAAAGCAAAGGCAACATCTATTTTATATTCACAAGGTGACACATGCACACACAGTGTCTGTCCCCACAATGTTACAGAGGTACTGCAGACACTGCAGAAGCCATGCTGCATACTGCACAATGTACATTGTGAAATAAAGTTGCCCTTCTTCTGCTCACTCATCAAGAGGATGGATGGTATCCTAACAGACGTGCCAGGTTTGATTCCTGTCAATGTGCCCAAAAGTAAAACCTACAATACGTTCTGATTAATAGGACCCACCCTGCATCAAGGTCAGGTATATTTGCTAATAAACCAAGTACAATTACACCACAGAATATACAATACATACGCTACTGTCAGGACACAAAAAGAACCACAAAGAGAGAATGGGGGGTGGTACAGTATGCTAGAAAGGGAGGGATAAAGGTAAAGATAGGAGGAGACAGGGGAAGAATGGTAGGGAGGAGGAGAGAGGAGAGATGTGGAGGGTGGTGGTGGGGCTGCAATAATTCATGGTTACTGCAAATCTCTGCACTTTAGTTTCCATAATTATTAATCAATCAATTCTGCAGCATTGAAATCTTTTAATCTTTAACATTTCATTACGTTTAGAATACGCGCTGCAGCAGTACTGTTAGATGAAGGGCGATAAAAGTGCAGCAACATAATTGTCATTGTGGGCATCATCAAGCCAGCCTAGGATGGGGGGGGATAGATGGAAGGGACATACAGTAACTGTACTAGAAAGTTATGAGGATGAACTAACTGTTCATGTATATGATGCTATATAATAAAACTGCAACACAACTGACAATAAAAGAAGAGTTAAAAAAAAGAAAGGATAGGACAACCCCAACAATGACAGAGAGAGAGGGGGAGAAGAGAGAGAGAGAATCGTAGGGCCAAAAAGCAGTGGGCTATGGTCAAATTCACGGTGCAGTGATGCTCGATTTGCCTACCTGTCATTCTGCCACAGAACTGCCTAGTCACTCGTCCAGTCAGTCAGAACAATCACTCATTCAGTCAAACAGTCAGTCAAACAGTCAGCTGGTCAGTCAGACGGTCAGCCACAGAGGCTCCCCTTGAGAATTTCAGATCTCCAAGTGCTTCCTCCCTCCCCCTTCTCTGGCCAGTGGTCCCTCGCCCACTCTCTCTCTCTCATCCCACTCCCTCCTTCCTGAACCACGCCTCTCAGTACATCTTACTCTAATCCCCCCCGTCCTCTATGCATTCACTCCTTCCCCTCCTCCTCTCTTCTATCAATTCCATCCTGCTTCCTCCTCCTCCTCTCCTGTGTGTTGTGAGCTGTAGGCGGAGAGAGCCCAGGCGGAACGGGGTGGAGTTTGGCTCCCGGCCAGGCACATAATACAGCATGCATGTACACATACACACACACACATACTACAACTCATGAACACACAAATGCATCCACGTGCTCTCTCTCACACACACACACACACACACACACACACACACACACACACACACACACACACACACACACACACACACACACACACACACACACACACACACACACACACACACACACACACACACACACACACACACACACACACACACACACACACACACACACAGCAGAATCAGCACAGCCAGGCACTACCAGGAAGTGATACTGCAGATACTGCCTCTGAGATCAATGACGCGCGGGCACAGGCGCGCACACAAACACACACACACGCACGCGCGCACGCGCACACGCACACGCACACACACACACACACACACACACACACACACACACACACACACACACAGAGTCCATAAATATACACAAATGACCCAAATGCCCTTACTGCAAGTAAAAGCATGCAGAGAAAGTAAAGTCTTTCAGGTTCTTTTTTGACCATCGTATATTAGTGAGCTCTAAACTTTAACCACTTTCTTCATCATATCTATTTTTGGAATAAGGAAGGATGAGTACTCTGAGGTGTTAAAGGAGACATGACCAGAAGGTGGTGCTGATTGATTAATGTGACAACACAGATAACGGAGGGAGGGAGATAACAAAGAGACACAGACAGAGCGACAGACAGAGAGACAGAGCGAAAGAAAGAAGTAAAAAGGGTAATGCTGAACTGAAAGAAGTTCTAAAAGCAATGAGTTCTAGTTAAAGATCAGGAGTTGTGCTCTTGGAAGATGAACAGGTGCTTAACACTTTATCACCATCCTCCTCCCAGTCTCTCCTAACCTGTTCTCTGCTTTCACTCAACTCGTAAGCACTCCAAAAATCTATTCGGAATAGACATGATCTATCGCTCGATTAGCACGAGAGAGAGAGACCTCTGTCTATCCACAAGTTTCCAACATCCCATCGTGCATTGCGCAGAAGTTGGACGGAGCTTCCGGCGCCGCAGCCAAGTGTGATCTACAAGCTCACAACGGTTGCATCTGCGACGCAACGTGAGCTTGTATGTCTGCTGTTAACCGGAAGTGTGGTGCAAAAGAATTCTCCAGTAAATTCCCGCAGAAAGAGGTGGATAGTCACTGAAGTAAATATTGGAGCCATTCTCCACAAGCCGCATAATGTCTGAGAGTGAAAAGAAAAGTACTAAGTACTGACAACGAACAATGTTCACATGTGATGACTGAGCACACTTAGGGCGGGAGGTGTCTACCATTTGAACTAGAGTACTACAGTGATGTCAGAAGATTGGGAAAACAAAACAAAAAAAGACACACCACCTTCAGGAACCACTTGTATCTCTACCCTCACTATAAACAGTATTGAGTGTCTACTGTATATTATCCAAGGTAATGCAATGGTATCGATACACAATGTATATACCGGTACCAACTATGGAGGCTTGGAAATTGTTTAATTCACATCGTTTCACTTTCACAAAATTACAAAACATGCAGATAAGATGTGGCTAATGCAGACACTGAGGCTGGAACCAGCAACCAAGGGGACAACGTAGCTGTGCAGAGGTACCAGACGGAGGACAACACATTCATATCAAGGGCAGAGACGATTCGACCCAGATTACAACACAGGAACAACAAATCCAGGTCGGAAGTAGAGACGCACTGACCCAGACGCGGAAACATCATACAGCAGGAATGGATACGGACTATCTATTCCTTGTACGGCGTCGGCCGCAGTCTGGTTTCAACATAATAGTGGGAATTGGTTGGAATCAGGGGGTGTTTGGCACATTAATCGATTGCATTGTGAATAACCTGGTATGGCTCGTTCACATTGAGTGTCTCTTTACTGAAACACCTCCTCCTCTGACCCCTGCATCCAGGGGTGTCGCACCAAGTTCTGGGCCCCTGGGTACAAGGACTCACTGCGGGCCCCCCATGAATGTTCTTCATCGGGGGAGGGGGTTGAACCATTTAGATTGGGAACGCATTATTTTGTGCGTTAACTATTGAAAAAAATCAGATATACAAGCTCACAGAGCGCGCTCTGTGAGCTTGTATATCTGATTTTTTCTGCAAGCTTGTAGATCTGCTATTTTTGAAAAATCTTGAAAATGTGTATTTGAATATTTCAAATCCTTCTAAGGTTTTTGAAAAACCTGTGTTTGTATGTCAGTGGTGCTCAAACTTTTTCATGTGAAGGACCACCAAAATGATATGTATTTGGCCACGGACCCCCATCTCAAAATATTTAGTTCCATTCCAGGGACACCCCAGAAGCAAAAGTTACAAATGTTCGCTTAAAAAAAACATATTCAAAGATTTGCACACACTTTCAAGACTTTTCAAAAATAGCTGATCTACAAGCTCGCAGCGCGGCACTGTGACTGAGCTTGTATATCTGCTACTTTTCAATAGCTAAAGCATAAAATAATTAAGGCCCCCTCCACCTTGGGCCCTAGTAACTCTGTCCCACTTTTCCCCCCATTGTGACGCCCCTGCCTGCATCTTCTCTGTCCACCCAATCTGTCACGCGCACACTTTCCCCAGCTGCTCCTAGTGTCCAGTCCCATGGTGGGTGTTCCTGCCAGTGTGAATCCGAGGAGGATTAAACATTTATTTGTTTTTGTTGCAGGGTTTCTTTTTACCTCGTCTTCATAATAGTGTCATTCCGTTCTGGATTAATGGAGAGACATGGTTCTGTTTTTCTTATGGTTTCTTTTAAAAGCGTATATCGCATGGTGATGTTTTAGCTTTGTTCAAGAACAAAGCATATTTGACATCAACTCAAGAGGTCTAATACTTGGCATGAAAGCGAAACTCACTGTGTATCAAAGGTCAATCCCAAATGCTTAGATGATTTTTATGGTCCATGTTAGTATGCCTGTGTTGCGCTGAGTGCAAGATAAAGGCCCTAGGACTAGAGTCTAAAAGCCCTGTAAACATGGCAAACAACAGCAATGGTAATAGGGAACATTTATTCAGCCAGTAGTTGGAGATTTTACCTCAGTCTGCTCTGAAGACAAACAGTGTACGCCACATAGGCTACAGTAGATCTGCAGGTGCAGACGCTTCAAAAAGATGGCATGACAGCCAAGTGATTGAGCTTGAATGAAATGTACAAGCAATTCATGTCAATAGAATAGACCAGGATAGTCATTTTCTCCTAGTGGGGTTGAAAGGAGAGTCAGCCTTACCATTGTTGCAGTATTGTAGCAGCAGGTTAGTGCTGTCATACAGGCTCCCACATGAAGCTATTCTCTCCGACATTCTCCCCTCGTCTCTGTCTCTTCTGTACGTAGACGTGGCTACAGGTACAGGTATAGGCTGCGTCCTCCCGAGCAGTCTGTCCTGTCTCGGTTATTTCCCTATGGATGGACGGTGGTTATTTCGCCCCCCTCTCCCGGGTCTTCACCACATTCACGAACCCAAACACTTTTGCGTCCCTTCGCTCCGGTTCTCCGGCTTCTCCCCCCTCTCTGCATGCACTCCTCTTCTCTCTGTCATATGGCGAACCTGGGCGACTAGCCGACTACCGTCTGTCTACTCCGCTTTACCGCTGTTACTATAGCTTATGGTTTCTTTTAAAAGCGTATATCGCATGGTGATGTTTTAGCTTTGTTCAAGAACAAAGCATATTTGACATCAACTCAAGAGGTCTAATACTTGCAGGGGTTTTACTTGATACTTGTGGGTACTTTTTAGTTTGAGATCTCTAACTCAAACATTCAGTGAGTTACAGGCGCTGAAGGAGAAGGTGTTACAACCCTATGTGAAAAAAAAACTTGTTATACTGCATTGCAGTAACATAACATTAACCAAACACTTTCTGACTAAGACGTTAAGAAGACTAGTTCAATAAACCATTGTGTATGCTTACCACCAGGCTCAACCCCAAATCCACGGAACGTAGCGTAGCAGGCTGGTACCCAGGCTAGTCTACCACAGTGTACCAACTATCTGCATGCATAGGCCTACAAATGGCATGAAAGCGAAACTCACTGTGTGTGTATCAAAGGTCAATCCCAAATGCTTAGATGATTTTTATGGTCCATGTTAGTATGCCTGTGTTGCGCTGAGTGCAAGATAAAGGCCCTAGGACTAGAGTCTAAAAGCCCTGTAAACATGGCAAACAACAGCAATGGTAATAGGGAACATTTATTCAGCCAGTAGTTGGAGATTTTGTTTGGGACCTCACCCAAGTGTTGTGATGGACTGTTGTTTTGCTGTTAATGTTTCCACTATGTTCCTGCACTCCTGTCACATGCAGTGCAACAAAGTGAAATAAAGTGAAATAAGTCCCAGTCACCTGTACAGGGCCTCTGTTCTTTGGATTAGGACAATACGATGAGCGTTGCACTAACATAGTGATGTTGACACACACACACACACACACACACACACACACACACACACACACACACACACACACACACACACACACACACACACACACACACACACACACACACACACACACACACACACACACACACACACACACACACACACACACACACACACACACAGTAAGACTCCTCAGTGTTAATGTACATAAACTGAACAATGTACAAAATGGGTCCGTTTGGTTACATTTGTACCCTCTCATAGTTAGCCATATTAACACTGGCGATGTTACTGTGAAGCCAGCCAGGGTGAGTGGGGGTTCAATCATCTGGGACATGTCACACACAGTGTAATACTTTTTCGGTCTTTGTTGAGGCTATGTTGATAATAAGAACAGTATAGTTAGAACTGTATAATTAGATGGATCCACGGGTCTGCACTGCAGCCACTTTGGAGAAATTGTACAATGCAATGGTCACGTGTTCTGCACTTGGAAAATAAACATGATAAATAATGAAACACTGTGACCCCTCGCTGTCTCTCCACCTGTCAACTCAATATGTCTGTCTGTCTTGTCCATCTGTCAGTCTGCTCTTTTATTTAGACTGCTGAGATCCAATCTGTCTTGGATCTATCACTGTCAATATACACCTAATGAGAAATAATAATTTTGTTCATTTGCATGGAACAGAAAGCATTATTAATCGTAATCTTTTGGATCACAAAATATGCTTTGGTTGTGCTAATATACCAGGGTTGTGGTCAGTGCACATTTACTTCTATGAATACAAAATTGCAGATGACACTGAAAACTAAGCAAACAATTAGTCCTTGATGTCACCCGTCTCCAACCCCAGTACAAACAACTGTGTTTGACACAAAGTAAAACATATTTTAGTTTGAAACCTCAACACTGCAACGACTGAGTGACATGACACATTCAAGGAAAGAAAACGTAATCCTCTAATTTGCAAAACTGTCACTGTTGATGGCACTTATCTCCTGGTTGCTGAGAGCTATTTGCATGCATCCAAAGCTGCCCCTGACAACTACAGAGGCTGTAAGAAAATATAAGAGTCTACAGGTGGGAGCGGGCCCAGGGGGATTTCCTTCAGAGCTCTGGTGTCAGTCTATTAGTGTAAGTACATCACAGAATGCTTTAGTTCAGTGGTTCTCAACCTTTTCAGGCAGCGGCCCCCCCAAAATACTGGGGACCCCCCCATCCTGACGAGCACTAAGTTGAGGCATTACATTTTGTATAACTTGGTTCTATTGTGAAAATAGCAGATCTACATACTCACAACGCCTCGCAAGCATGTAGATCGGCTATTTTCACAATTTCTGACTCTAATAATTGACAATTTGGCCAATGTTTAATTAATCATTTAAGAAGTGTTAAAGTCCTTAATTAGTCGTTAGAAATGTGCATAGACCCTCTATACACATGTATACTGTTGAGTGAGAAAAACAATGTTGCACATTAAGTTAATCATCTGGGGACCCCCCAAAATAATTTGGGGACCCCCATGGGGGTCCCGACCCACAGGTTGAGAACCACTGCTTTAGTTAGTGGACCAAGAATATACAAATAAAAGACTGAGAATTATGCATGATATCTCTGCCATTGGTTTCTTATAATTAAATGCATTTTCAGTTTTTAAATGAGTGATCATTCATAAACCTGATCATAATGAGACCAATATGGGCTACAGCTACTGGTAGGATACAGTATCTGCAAAATGAGCATCAGACTGTTTAGAGATGGGCTGATTCATACTGTAATCGCATGCCATATCCTTGTCACTCTTTTTAATTTGCACAATATGGGCTATATTAGTCCATGACGAAATATAACAGGGTGAGCCACGTGAATAAATATGACCGTCTATGAGCAGGCTTGTCAACTCTCCTGGATCTCCCAGGAGTCTCCTGGATTTTGACCCCATCTCCTGGCATGCTCCTGGATTGGCAAATCTCCTGGATTTCTCCTGGATTTGGTATCAAACTCCCAAAATTCACCAGAACACAGGAAATGACATCTACTATGTTATTTTTTTTCGGGGGGAGGACCCCCAGACCCCCCGCTTTAGAGGTGGGGCAATGAATGCAAGAAAGATCACACACATATTCACTTAAGTAATGACTTAAAAATTTGAAGTCATCATTGCGACCGTAAGGTCGCAGTTTAGTATGAAAACCTCCACCGTCCGTCCGTCCGTCCGTCCGTCACACACGTCACACCTTTGCCCTGCTCAATGTATACGTGTAACGCCTGATACTGAGGTGATGTGTCACTGTGACATCACAGATACTGAGGTGATGTGTCACTGTGACATCACAGGTGAGATTGCAGTGATGTCAGATACTCAGAGCAGGGATCTCCATATTTAGGCATAAACAGGTGACATCACAGTGATGTCAGATACTCAGAGCAGGTATCTCCATATATGGGCATAAAATGGATTCTGTTAGGGATCTCCATACTATATGGGCATAAAAGGGATTAGTGATGTCAGATACTCAGAGCAGGGATCTCCACATATGGGCATAAAAGGGATTAGTGATGTCAGATACTCAGAGCAGGGATCTCCATATATGGGCATAAAAGGGATTCAGATGGAGATTCAACTTCAATGAGTAACAATGGCAAACTGTCAACTGCCCGTATGTCTTGATAATTGGTAAAACAAACTTTTGGCCTATTTGTGGCTTATCATCACATCCAACCATCTTAAGATACTCAGCTAGTGGGGAATGCTCTCTTCCCTGGTGAGAATTGCCCCTTTATATAGGGCTTGTTTGTGTATTGTATGACATCACGCCACATCATCAGCTGTGGACTCTGTGATGTCATCGTATCTCCATATATGGCCATCTCCGTATATGGAGATATAAGTCGTCCATGCCCAGGTATGGGCTGGTGAGGTCAGACTTTGTGTGATGGGTAGGTTATCTCCATATATGGAGATTCAACATTCCAGGTGTAACTATGGCTGCCCGTATGACGTGAGAGGTGGAGGCTGTGATATTTGTGGAGATAAGCGACCAACGGTCGCTTATCTCCCGATTAGGGAGTCTTACTGGTTAAATCCTTTGGTTCAGTCATCAAATCTGTACACCTACATTTGGCATTTTAAGGCTGAAATTGTACCCATGCTAGTAAAGCAAGCCTGATAAACGTATAAAACATGCACAAAATTCACCAGAACACAGGAAATTACATCTACTATGTTATATTTTTTCTGGGGGAGCACCCCCAGACCCCCCGCTTTAGGGTTGGGGGCAATGCATGCAAGAAAGATCATATAAATGTAATGACTTAAAGATGAGAAGTCATTCACCTACATTTGGCATTTAAGGCTGAAATTGTACCAGTGCTAGTAAAGCAAGCCTGATAAAAGTATCAAACATGCACAAAATTCAACAGAACACAGGAAAGTATATATCTGTTAAGAGGTTTTGGGGAGAGGACCCCCAGACCCCGGTAGGAGAGTTCCGTGCACCCCCCAAAAAATAAATCTCCTGGATTCTGACCGTCCAATGTTGACAATCCTGTCTATGAGCAATCCAAAACAATATTTCTGTGGCCATCCTCCTAACCCAGCAAGTTCAGCATTAGGCTACCTCGGCTCAGCCTGCTCTGAAGACAAACATAGTGTACGCCCAGTGCCGGATTTATATGACATGAGGCCCCTGGGCAAGGGGAAATAAAGAGGCCCTTGTGCGCGCGCGAAGTACCGCATACGCGAAGTACCGCACACGCGAAGTACCGGATACATAGAGTGGGCGGGCTTTAGACTGCACTAAGCTTTCAGAGCAACTACATGCAGTGCGGCGAGCAGAGCAGAAGCTCTCAATGTTAATACCATAATAAAACAAAATGTACAGTAACTAAACACAAATATCACTTTATTTGGATAGCAATACTTTAAAATGTCATCATTAACTCATTCAGGGTCTTTTCAAAATGGCTTCCAAGTTCCACACCACCTCCCTCTCCATAGACTTCCATGTAATTAATAGTGCACGGATCATGCACCCCCATGCCTAGATCATGCACCACATGTGTGCACACTGTTCACAGCTTTCAAACAAAAAAATCCGAATGGAAATCCGTTCAGGCATTCATGAGCTAGCAGCCATTATGTTTTCTTGAAATGTAAACAAACGTGGCTGCCATGTTTGAAAGATGGGGTTGGTATGGGGGTTAAACATGGAATTTCGTGATCATGCCTACTAAATTTTTTGGGGTCCAAAAAATTTTTTTTGAAAAAAAAAAAAAAAAAAAAATTTTTTTTTTTTTTTTGGAGGCCCCCCACCCCCCTGAGGCCCCTGGGCACGTGCCCACCCTTGCCCAATGGTAAATCCGGCCCTGTGTACGCCACATAGGCTACAGTAGATCTGCAGGTGCAGACGGTTCAAAAAGATGGCATGACAGCCAAGTGGTTGTGCTTGAATGAAATGTACAAGCAATTGAGTCAATAGACCTATAGGTTCATTTTCTCCTAATAGTGGGGTTGAAAGGAAAGAGTCAGCCTTACCATTGTTGCAGTATTGTAGCAGCAGGTTAGTGCTGTCATACAGGCTCCCACATGAAGCTATTCTCTCCGACATTCTCCCCTCGTCTCTGTCTCTTCTGTACGTAGACGTGGCTACAGGTACAGGTAGGCTGCGTCCTCCCGAGCAGTCCGTCCTGTCTCGGTTATTTCCCTATGGATGGACGGTGGTTATTTCGCCCCCCTCTCCCGCGTCTTCTCCACATTCACGAACCCAAACACTTTAGCGTCCCTTCGCTCCGGTTCTCCCCCCTCTCTGCATGCACTCCTCTTCTCTCTGTCATATGGCGAACCTGGGCGACTAGCCGACTACCGTCTGTCTACTCCGCTTTACCGCTGTTACTATAGCAACAGCCTCTCTACTGCCACTGGTTGGTCAGCCATTTGAAATGGCGTAATGAAAAAAATACTGCAGAAATTGCTGGTATATAGCCTACTTATAAATATATATATATATTTTTAAATCGTTGTGCTTCTATAGAAAAATGTCCGAAGATATTAAACAGCCGGGTATTGCTTTCCTTGTTTCCTGTAGGCCTGCACAGCTGAATAATTGATTGTGGAAACGTGTGTATGACACCACCTGTCGCACGTGTTCCTAATAGTATCAATATCACGTGTTATAGCCTATGCCAAACAACAGCATTGTGTGACTGCAGCAGAAACAGCACAATACGAGGACCACAAGTTGGCTCTATCTTCTAAACCGTTGGAGCTACACATTTTCTGAGGTGCTCAAAATGTTCAGAATACGACATAAGTTTGCAACATTTGTCATTTCGATATTTTATGAGACAACTATGAAACGCTCAAACTGTCAACTTATTATTGTCCAGCTAAGGGCCTTAATTAAGCACCAAATTTGTACCGGATGTAACCCAGGGCATGCTAGCTAATGATTTATGAAGGGTGCCTAGTGACTCTCGGGGTCATCATTGTGGCCATTGGCCAAATCCAATATGACCGCCATCTCAAGACAGTTTTGGCTACAACTATTGAATCGATGAGTTACAAAATGCAAACTTGCGGTCTGTTTCATGTTTTTTGACAATTTAAAACATGTTTAATGCTTATCTTTATGATTGGGTGAATCTCAACCTCTATCTTGCATAGCCTATTGCAAAGAAGATGGCATGTATCTGAACCTGCTACACCATCAACATGTGGAACGCCCTTCCTCAAGCCCTAAAGGAGAGCAAATCCCTAGCCTCCTTCAAAATTGGTATGAAAAGTCACCTTCAGACAGCTGCTACCCGTGACTTGTAAATAGACTAAGCCCCCATGCCCCCCCCCCCTTTTTATTATTCTTTTTTCTGCCTTTGTATTTGATGTTATGTTTTTGAAACTGATATTATCCTAGATAAAGTACTATGTTCTATCCGTCTGTCTTTCAATGTTATATGAGATACTTAAAGTGTGGTTCCTGTGGAAATAAGCCTCGGCTTTCTAGGATCTCCTTTTAGTTGACCTTGTACCAGTGATTTGTACTGTCATGAAACTGTACTTTTTTCTATTGCAAACTTCTAATAAATTCTTCAATCAATCAATCAACATTTATTTTACTACCTTAATCTTTGCCATTTTTGGCAACCCTTGTGTCTATTATATGCTTCTTGAGCATTAGAAATACATTGGCATGCTCAGATTTATGATTGAATATATCTCGAGCACTTAAGATTATTACAAATATGGTGACTAATGTATGATGATACATTATTAGGCCTACATGTAGTTATGTAACAAAGTTTCATCCAGATCAGGTATAGAGTTGTAGGAATGAGTTAAGATAAAACTGGAGAAAACAAACAAATGAAACGATGTATCTTACAGATGCAGATTGAAACAATATAAATGTAGACCCAGCCAGTATAGTATTGTGTAACAATGTTCAGCACTTTAGTTTATACTATCATCTATCTATAAATGCGAGAAGTTTCTGTGTGTCTGTCTGTCTGTCTGTAATCCGCGTATCTCGAGAACCGTTCGTCCCACCGGCTTCAGATTCGGCACGCGCGTTCCCCGCCGCGGCACGGAGTGCAGTGCCGGGTCTCGACCCGACCCGACGCGCGGTTTTCCCGAACCGGCGCGAAACGTTCGGAATCTCCTTATGCGGGGTTGATTGTTGACATCAGGCTGTTCCGGAGGAAATCGGCGAAAGCTCTGACTCATTGTGACATCACTTCATAAAAGGCTCTGACATCACGTACGCCACATGAGTCAACAAAAAATCTCTGTGAGTGTGTATGTATGTATGTAATCCGCGTATCTCGAGAACCGTTCGTCCCACGGGCACGCGCGTTCTCCATATATGGGCATAAAATGAATGCCCCCATATATGGGCATAAAATGGATTGCAGACAGACAGATACAGATATCTCCATATATGGACATAAATGGACAGAGGCAAACAGATGGTCAAAGATCTCCATATATGGGCATAAAATGGACGCAGACAGACAGATACAGATATCTCCATATATGGGCATAAATGGACACAGGGTCCTATGACAACAGGTATAATGAGGTTTGCATTAAAGGGGGAACCGGGAGGCACAGACGCGTTATTGGAAATGACACCCGAGCTCCAGGCGGAGCCGCTCGATTGTCCATGACACTGCAAGCGGCGCGCAGGCCAGCGGACCTTGGGCCGCTGGCCGGCCGCTTGGGCCAGGGCCGCGCGGCCGGTGGAGCGCCACGCGAGTTACGAAGCTGTGGTGAATGCAATCGTTATATTTATGCCCAGGCCATAAGGCCTGGGCAAGCCCACGATAAACGCCCTGTCCAAGCGACTACAATGGAGCGCTCCCTAGCTCCGCTTCAGCCAATCAAAAGCTTCGGTGGGCGGGGTTTCCCTGGAGCTCGGGTGTCATTTCCAATAACGCCAGACAGATACTCCATATATGGGCATAAAATGGACGCAGATAGACAGATATCTCCATATATGGGCATAAAATGGACCCAGAACTATAACTGCAGTGATCTCCATATATGGACATAAAATGGACGCCGACAGACAGACAGACAGATACAGATATCTCCATATATGGGCATAAATGGACACAGGCAGACAGATGGTCAAAACGGGTCCTATGAAAACAGGTATAATGGGGTTTGCATTAAAGGGCGGGGCATTCATTCCCTATTTACATTGTTCCGAGTTGGCCAGGTTGCCGACTAGACAAAGTGTTATATCAGGCTGAGTGCGCTAGGCCTACACCACATGCAAAATTATGACTTTGAGCGCCCACACACACATTCTGATATAAACATAATATTGTTCAAATTCTAAACTGTTTTGAGATGGTGGCCATATTGGATTTGACTACAATGATGACCCCGAGAGTCTAAATCATTAGCGCATGCCCTGGGTACATCTGGGGCAAATGTTGTGCTTTTACACTGCTTAGTGCAAAAAAAAAAAAAAAAGAAAATCCCTAAGGCCCTGGACAATAATAAGTTGACAGTTTTTAGAGTTTCTTAGTTGTTTTGTCATAAGATTTTGAAATGAGAAATGTACAAGAACAGTTGAGATATTCTCTCCTAAATTAAGTGCATACATATCCCAGCAAGCACGGTCAGGACCTGGACCAATCAGTGACGTCTCGATTGGGGCCAGATCACAGCCCATATAACCTCGCCCATCCGGAAAGCCTGGTGTTCGTTCACAACAGGCCATTTGGTTTCCGCCCAATGCGGAAACTACTAGAAGAAGCGGCGTTGCTTTGATTTGGTTCCCCCTGTTTGTTTCCCCAATCCCTATTCAAATGCTCGAGTAGCCTAGTGCAGTCTTGCCAGTCGCTACGAGTTGGACTAAAAGATGCATATACTAAACTATTTTTTCAAAAGCAAAACAAGGAGTTTATTAGGTAGGTCCCTCGTCCTTGAGCGCATTATTGAGGGAATTATTTTGGGTTAAAACTGTTTCCGGTGGATAGTTCCGGCAAATTGTAGTCCTTTGAGTACTACAACATGACGTGTTGTGGTTTCCGCTCCAGACTGGTTACAACCCCGAAAAGTGAAGTGGTCCCAGGCTACAGCCCATATGGGGATGATCTTGACGTCATTACCAGGACGTCATATGGACTTTTTTGTTTGACAGGATTTATGTTGGTTGAAATCAGGTGATATTCTAGGTCAAACAAAAAATCCTTATGACGTCCTGGTAATGACATCATAGGCTGTGATCTGGCCCCAATCGAGATGTCACTGATTGGTCCAGGTCCTGACTTGCTTGCTGGGATCTTAGCCAGGTCCTAGACCCCCACCTTCACTTAATGTGCCCCTCAGGTTAATATCGGAATACTGATATATTCTCAACTCCCCGCGTCGCACTGTGACGCGTTTTGAGTTTGTAGATCTGCTATTTTTGCATCTTTAGTATGACATATAGTAGAATGACAAAGTAAGACATATGCAGCAATATGCAATGTGGCCCTCTGGAGTGAGTCTGGAAATATAGTGGCCCTCTCCATCATTAAAGTTGCCCACCTCTGTCCTAGACTAATAGGCCCACTCGTTACTTATAAGGAGTTTGTGACTGTCAGTCGAGTAAATGGAGAAGAAAACAGTGATGGACTTCACAATTACTGGCAGCTCAAATCTATCTAGCCTATTCTGACACACCGGCCATTATGGCGAAAGGAAAAAAAAGATATAAAGTAGGCCTAGCTAGCTATAGGTAGGCTACAACTGATTTGTTGGGATTTTTTTATGTTTATTTGAATGGATCGTATTTTACCTCTTTAACAAAGAAGCTGGAAATATGGAAATAACTGCCGTTTCAAAGATCAGGAAACACCATCGGCTATATGTAGGCTATTTCTATGACCTCCTGGTAAAAATAAGATCAGTATAGATTTTTAATATTTTTTGGGGTAAATGTTCCATTAGCCTACTCAATAAGGTCCTGGTCAGTTCTGAGATGAGCCAATCTGGTTTGTTTGGGCTGGCTGGCTGGCCAGGGTGGTCTATGGGCTACAGCTGATTTTATGAAACCAATAATGGAGTAGGCTGACATCTAAAGGCGATTGCATGATACTACAATAGACTACTATGAAATGTATGTTGATAGACCTATAGTGTTTAGGCGAGTTGGTATTTTCAGTATAGGCCTAGGCTACTATGTTTTTATGAGATTACTACTAAAACTTGTTTAATCTACAATGGAGTGTTTTGTTTAGACTACCAGGAATTTTGAATAGGCCTACAAATAAAACATAAACAAAGAAAAATAAACAAATCCGATTTATCTAATTACCGTATTCACAATGGGTGCATAAATAAGAGTGCATAGCCTATTAGTAGTCCAATTAATCAGCAGGAGATAAGCATACAATCTGGATTGGTGTATGCTTTCTCTTTTCATGATTTCCCCCCACTTTTGTTTAAGCTTATATAGTTACCATAAGATAAAGAAATTACAAAAAAAAAAAAAAAAAAAAAAAACTCTTATAACCAATGAATAATTTTAACCAAATCCAAAGTAAAATGATGCATTATGCACAAAATAGCGCCCTATTCACGGCCCGCCCACTCAGCACATTTCTCAGCAACAGTTTAGAAGGGTAACAGATATTGCTGGCCAACAAATCATTATTTCGAACGGAAAAGTAAATTATAATGCTTTTTACTATCTTGTGTTCTTGATCATGCTAGCCGTATTTTATACTGTAATATTCGGAAATTGCATTACATTTGTGATTTCTGTGTAAACTCGGGCTTTTAGCAGGGTTTTACCATGGGGTTTACCTTCTACAGGTATATACTGTATATCTATGGTTTTGTTTTACCCTTCAAAACGTGACTTCAGCACCAGGAAGTTGCAGAGTGGGCGGGCCGTGAATAGGGCTAGTGGCACTGGCAAGCATGCCTTGTGCAAGGCTCTGCCTTGTGCATGTGATTGTGCACATAATCCACATAGCCTACTTTCACTTCTTGGTCGGCAGTTGAATCAGTCTGTGTAATGGTGGTGTAATCAACTGACGTAGATAGAAGTGTTCACAGTTTCATGATATTAACAGGAGGATTTTTATTCAACTTAATATTTTCCCCATAGTTGCAATTTTTACTTCAGTCAATTGTGCAGTGTTCCTTTAAGAGAGCGCACCCGGCTTAACTTTTGTTTCACTTTCGTATAGGCTTCCCAGCTGTGTCGGGGACTCGGGGAAAATAGACGAGAAACATCATCAAGACAATGTCACGGACTGACAGTGACAGTTTGGAGGTATTTGTACTTTACTTGATTATTATTATACAATTTTCAGTAGGCCTTCTTTTACTTCTACTCCACTACTATGTCGCTGGAAAGAAACTCGCCTGGGCTGATGTGTTATGCCTTTTGATTGATTGATTGAGGTATTGAAGTTTTGGATAGGAAAAGTTTCATGACAGTACAGTTCACTGATTCAATGTGAACTATAAGGAAACTCGGGTAAGGCAAGGCATATTTGTTATTTTCCATTGAGATCCTTAATATCCTTATATACCCGTAAACTATGCCTAAACGGTTAAACCTAACCTTATTCCTAACCTTAACCTCAGTAAAACGGTGCCAAAACCTAACCCTATTCCTAATCTTAACCTCAGAAAGATATGCGTAATCCTACAGTTATTTTTAACCTTATTCTCAGTAAAATAAATACAAGAATATAAATCTCTTTCCGGCGACTTTATACCGGTTAGCTTTGAAATTATAGCAATGTTTCTCAATGCAAGGCATTGTGAGCTTGTAGATCTACTATTCTCAAAAGAATGTTATACATTTGTAAACCTGAAATGGGATATTCTGCATAATGAGTACTTTTACTTTTGCACTTTTACTCAAGTATTTTGAATTCAGGACTTTTACTTGTAGTATTTCTATAGGCTATTGAAGTATTGATTTTTACTACTATAAAACATTTGAGTAACCTACTTTTTCCACCACTGGACGACATACAGCTCAAGAAGGCCTGGAAGCCCTCCGGTAAGAATCCAAGGCACAGGCCAAAGGCAGCCGGGGAGAACGACCCAGAGGAAGCCAAGACCTGCCAGCTGTTTAGGCGCGTGCGCAGCATTCTGAACAAGTTGACCCCCCAGATGTTCCAGCGGCTGATGAAGCAGGTGACGGAGCTCACCATCAATACAGAGGAACGTGTGAAGGGAGTCATCGACCTCATCTTAGAGAAGGCCATATCTGAGCCCAAATTCTCCCAGGCCTATGCCAACATGTGCCGCTGCCTTATGACGGTAAGACCAGACAGGACTTAATGCAGTATAAGACTCTCTCTATCTCCCTGTGTGTGTGTGTGTGTGTGTGTGTGTGTGTGTGTGTGTGTGTGTGTGTGTGTGTGTGTGTGTGTGTGTGTGTGTGTGTGTGTGTGTGTGTGTGTGTGTGTGTGTGTGTGTGTTCCAGACAGACTTTCACCTACAGTACAGTAGCCTTAATAATCGCTTCATCATGAGTACTGATCATGATAATCTAATAAGGAACAATTGTGTACTCGAATCAGTAGATCTACAAGTTGCATTGATAACTTATAGTTATTGGCTAGTGACATTCTGTCCTATGGAGTGAGGATTAGATTGCCTTATGATTTACAAGCGGCCCTACTGAATCTGTCTCCCTGCATGGATATGTATTTGGAGCTGCTGTATTGCAAATAACTATAGTTTACACTTAACCACCTGGTAATCTAGAGATAACTTTTACCCTGCCCTGCAGGGGGCAACCACACTACAGCACTACTACAGATTAGACTATAGTACTTGTCCAACTTTATTCCATCCATCCATCCATCCATCCATCCATCTCTCCCTTCCTAGATAAACTTTATTTTGCAGCGCTACTCCTCCCACAGTTTTGGCACGCAACTGAAGGCTGGGCCATTATGTCAAATCGACCGGCTCCTTCGGAAATCGATTCCTTGCATTTTGCTAAAAGATACGTACGTGGTGTTAAGCGCAACATACTGTTACACTATGTACGTGGCTAGATACCTGGGACTATGACATAGTTTTTATTTTGTTTTTGTTTTTGTGGCTGTGTTGTTGTTTTTTGTCGAGATCCTACTTCTATGTGAAAAAGAAACTAAGAAAAGTCATACAAAAATTACATAGGTTATATAGTTCAATTTATATATACATACATATATGTGTTTGTGAATTCATTTTCTCAGTTAACTTTTAAAAAACAATACACTTTTCCCAAATATGGGACAAGGACGGAATGGTTAGCACCGCTCGAATAGGGACAAGGACTGATAGATACTGATAGAGAGATTGTGTAAGTGTGACTCGCCTCAATGCAACCACACTACACTACATCTTTCTAGTGTTTAACCTGAACTGGAAAACAAACTACATCCCCCTCTATAAGAGCATGGAGAATGACATGATATTAATTATGGAAATATGACATTTAAACATTTATGTAAATTTCATTCATGTAATTGTGTATTTGTGACAAGCCTGCATTAACTTTACCCAGTGGCGAGAACAGTGCGCTTGATTCTACCCAGTGGTGAAAATGTGTGCTGCAGCACAAATTGTGTTGTGTCTGACAGAGCCTTTATTGCTCAACTAACCTGTGTAGCTGTATGATAACCAGCCTTCTCCGTGTCTCTACCCTCCTCAGCTCAAAGTCCCCACCACAGATAAGCCGGGGATCACTGTGAATTTCCGCAAGCTGCTGCTCAACCGGTGCCAGAAGGAGTTTGAGAAGGACACGGACGATGACGAAATATTTGAGAAGAAGCAGAAAGAGCTGGATGCTGCCCTGGGGGTAAGCACCTGTTTCCTCATGACATTGATGTGCCCAGCAGAGACAATAAGTAGTATCGTTAATTGTCAGAAAGAAGAAAAGACAAAATGCTTTTTTTGGGGGGGGGGGAGTGGAAAAACTGGTGATTTTAAGGTTGAATTTGTCACTTATTATTTCTTACAAATTCCCACCAAAAAGGGCGGTATTGTGCACAGCAAGGTTGAATTGAAAATACACACACACACACATACACAAATCCATTGTAAGCTAACCTGCCATGTTAACCCCCACACACACCACTTCCCTCATTTCCTGACAGGAGGAGGAGAAGCAGCGCCTCAAAGAGGAGCTGGATGATTCCAAGGACCGGGCCAGGAGGCGCGCTCTGGGCAACATCAAGTTCATCGGGGAGCTGTTCAGGCTCAAGATGCTGACGGTGGTGATCATGCACGACTGTATCGTCAAGCTGCTCAAAAGCGACGATGAAGAGTCCCTGAAGTGCCTGTGTATAGTTCTCAGCATCACTGGCAAGGACCTGGACTCTGAGAAGTCCAAGGTACATACGGACTGCATAGACATTAAAGGACAACTTAGTTTTTTTCCAACAAGGGTTCATATTTTAGATGGTCATTAGAGAAAAGAGAAGTTGAGTGTTAAAATGGTTTCATTTACTTCTTTCTATCGTTTTAGTGATTTTAACGATTTTGATTTGCATGCATGCCCCCAGGTTTGGGGCATGCATGCAAGTGGCTAAATGTGTCTTTTTAGACACAATAAGCCCATGCCCAAGATGAAACGCAATTTTTCATGGGCAGATGTGACTTACTGTATGGGGACTGGTGTAAATAACAACAAATAAACTGACTGCTTATTGTGTCTAAAAGACATATTTAGCCACTTGTACGCATGCCCCCACCCACTGAAATCATAATACTAAAATCGCTAAAACAATAGAAAGCAATAAATGAAAACATTTTAACACTCATCTTTTCTTTTCTCTAATTACAATCTAAAATATGAACCCATGTTGTAAAAAAACAAAGTTGTCCTTTAACAGAGGAGATTTGTAAATTTAGCCAGCGCTGTCGGCATATGTTGTGGTCTGACGATGAATGTCACTGAGGGCTAGCTTAAAGACACGACACACATGAAGATGTTAACTTAAGCTTGCTTATCAATTATTTTACTTTACAAAATGATTGTGTCTCTGTTAAGCCTCGCATGGACCAGTACTTCAGAAAAATGGAGAAAATCATCAAGGAGAAGACGACCTCCTTCAAGGTCCGCTTCATGCTGCAAGATGTGTTGGATCTCCGACAGGTAACACACACACGCACGCACACGCACGCACACACACACACACACACACACACACACACACACACACACACACACACTCGTACACTCACACTCACAGGTGACATTGTATTTGGTGACATTGCATTGATTGCCATTCATTCTACTGTATATCCCCTAACCCCAAACTCAACCGTAACTGCAATTCTCGCTCCATGGGTGGTTACACATGTAACCCGGCCTGACGGGGATCTGTGCTCACTTTCTAGTGCGAAAGGCGTGTGCTCACCCTCTGCCTGTCCCTCCCTCTCTGTCCCAGGATAAATGGGTGCCCAGACGAGAGGACCAGGGTCCCAAGGTCATCGTGCGTCCTGGGTACCCAGGCTCAGTGTCAGGCAGGCGTCCGGTCACCAGCACCCTGAACATATCCCATGCTCTCTTCTATTCCTCTCTAGACTCTGACACAAGAGTGTCTCAGAGGTTGGTAGAGTGTGTGTGTGTGTGTGTGTGTGTGTGTGTGTGTGTGTGTGTGTGTGTGTGTCTTCATTTTCAGCAGAATAAGAGCTCTAGACTGTTTTTCTTTTTTAGCGTTTGACAGATCTGAGGTCCTATAACCGTCCTCCTCTCTTTTGACCACTGACACAGTTCTAGAAGAGGGTACGGGGACCGCTTTGACAGACAGGATGACAGACAAGATAACAGAAGAGACGACAGACGAGAGGACAGACCGGATTACCGGAACAGACTGTCCGGTAGACTGACGGTGACCCAACACAGTTTCAGACAGGAGGAAAGCAGCTGCAAGAGAGATTACCGCAAGCCGGTCAACCCGGTCCCGGTCGACCATGTGCCACGTGCAACGGCCATCATCGAAGGGTATCTCCACGTTATGGAGGTTCGCATGCACACCGTTCTCAAACATGAGCAAGAGCTGTGAAATGTGATGTTTATATAATATGCAAGTCCTCCCAACTCCGCTCTAATTGTCAGTGGTTGTGCTGGCCTGGATCAACAGGAGGCATTGCAATGTGTACAGGAGATGAACAGCTCCCAGCAGCTGTTTGTGTTTGTGCGGAACGGCCTGGAGTCCACGCTAGAGCGTAGCGCCAGCGCCCGAGAACACATGGGGCTGCTGCTGCACCAGCTCATCAAGACTGGCATGATGCCCACTCAGCAGTACTACAAAGGGTAAGACTGGCATGGTTACTTGCATTCATTGACTTGAGGTAGATTCTCTTTGCAGTAAGGTTTACATAGTGTGTGTGTGTGTGTGTGTGTGTGTGTGTGTGTGTGTGTGTGTGTGTGTGTGTCCAGGCTTCAAGAGATCCTAGAAGTGGCAGAGGATATGGCTGTAGAAATCCCCCTCTTCTGGCTGCACCTGGCTGAGCTGATCACACCCATGCTCTACGAGGGAGGTCTCCCCATGGGACAGCTCTTCAAGTGAGTCCCAGGCTTCGCTGGATGCCTTCAAACAACCATGTTCTGCAATTAAATCTACTTGTGAAATTAATTCTCTAATAAGGGAAATGTTTGTCTTTGTTGTAAATTAATGTAAGTGTGTGTGTGTGCGTGTGTGCGTGCGTGTGTCCAGAGAGATCTACAAGTCTCTTGTTCCTCTAGGTAAGGCCAGCGACCTGTTGGTCCATATCCTCATTCTACTCCGCAAAGGAATGGTGAGATTTCACCCTGTTAAACCTCCCACTCTGCCACCAGCCCATTCCTTTGTTCATTACACTGCAATAACGTTTAGACTAAGCCAGTTTGACAATTGACAATTGCCCATCACTCTGAAAATGATCCTCCTCTCTTGCTCCTGCAGGGCCATGTAAAGGTGGGAGCCATGTGGAAGGAGGCGGGCCTTAGCTGGAAAGACTTCCTGCCTGAGGACGAAGACGTCACCAAGTTTGTGACAGTAAAGGTCAGAGCTCCACCTGGCACCTGCCCCTTCTCAGTTTCAGTCAAAGACAGCACAACTCCCCACCTGTGTTCATAACAAAATTGTGTGTGTTCGTCAAATGGTGTCCTGTGTGTTCATAGAAAGTGGAGTTCACCCTGGGTGATGAGTCGGAGACGGCCAAGAAGGAGGAGATGAGCGCCACAGAAATGAGCAAACAGCTGGACAGACTCATCCAGGACAAGGCCAACAATGCCAGGATATTTGACTGGATCAAGGTACGCTCAATAAAATGTCCTAAACACAGTGTTTAGGACATATGTGCAATTTCAAAACTTCTTGGTTTAATAGTCCCCCCGACTGTCTGAATGCGTTTCTCGCACAACACTCAAAACAATCCTCTAATCTTAATTACACCATACATGGTTCTGAGCGTTCCTTTGTAACTGCTAAGCTGATTTGAGCTGTTGTCGGGCTTCTGAAAGGCTCCCTAGTCATCTCATCTCAACATGGCTGACTCACTCTTCATCAGTCCCTCTTGTTCTCACTCATGTTCTATTATGCTCTACTGCTCCTGACACGCGTAGCTGTCATAGTCGGATGAAATAGAGACAAGAGCTTAAAACAGAGGCATCGCCTCTGTTTTAAGCTGAGGCATCACCTCTGCTTTTTTAAGCAGATCAAAAGGTTGATCTGCTATTGTTGCTGAATGTTCGCCCCAGAATATAGATGCAAGGGTATGTTGCTTCATTGTGAGTTTGTGTGCAGGCCAACCTGGAGGAACAGCAGACGTCCTCCAACACCTTTGTCAGAGTGCTGATGACCTGTATCTGCCAGTCGGCCATCATCGGTGAGTCCACCTTGTCTCTCTGTTCTCTTCACATAGTGTTCATTTACTGTAGAAGTTCTGAAACATAAAAAATCTGCTTCAATCGAAACAATACAAAACCACTGGGGAGAAAAATGCATGAGAACATCCACATAACTTAAAAATCCCTGTCTGCCGATTGATTGTTAATGTCACTGTTTTATACGCTGTATTGACCACACATATTGATGCACTAAGTAGGCAATGGGAGGCGCGCGCGTGTTGTTATGAACACTTATGTACAGGATATTCACATGCAAATGTATTATATAATATTCTCTGCTGCCCGAGTTGTAAGTAACATGACAAGTGCTCAAGTGTTTGACATTGTCAGTTTGGCACCACTCTTGTCCTGCAGGTGAGAATCCATACAAGGTGGACAGTGAGAAGATCAACCACAGAGCCAAGCTGCTGCAGAGATACCTGAAGGACGAACAGAAGGAGTTGCACGCTCTCTATGCCTTGCAGGCCCTTATAGTGGAGATGGAACAGCCTCCCAGTGAGTATCATCCATATGTGTGTCCGTCTGTCTTTAGCCTACTTAGACTAAAGGCCACTTTTAACCGCACAGATTCGTCGACGATTCGGCGGCGGAAGGCTGCGGATAGCGTCGGTTGCCGAACGGGAGCTCATCGTCAGGTTTTCGGCAGCGGGTCGGGAGCGTTATCGACCGAGAACTGGGAAACTGGACTTGCTCGGTTTTGTTGAGTCGGTCCCTTGTCCGTCGGCAGTGAAATGAGCCAACGAGAGCGGATAAAATAAAAGACAACACACAATCCGCTGGTAGCTATCTGTTTGGCATACATACTGTTTCCACACAGTCACAGAGGACACCGAGACAACACACTACACACAACTGAACTGAATAAAGTGGGCGCGAGTGAACTGCGAGAAAGGTGCTTGATTGTATAATATCCACGTCCACGTTTCAACTGGGTCCAGTTTGGTTACAGTTGGCATACATACTGTTTCCACACAGTCACAGAGGACACCGAGACAACACACTAAACACAACAGAATAAAGTGGGCTAGTAATAGTGCAGCAGCTGCCCGTGTTGTTGTTGTTTTTTTCTTCTCCTCTGCACGGAGAACAGTCACGTACAGTGCCTCCGTGCCTACTAGTGGTTAGATTACCTCCTCTTTCAGCTGTGAAAAGCTGGATGTGTGCTTCAGCGTATGACGGTGCGTGTCGAGCATAGCAGACATACAAGCTCACAACGCTTCAAGTTCCGACATGTTGTGAGCTTGTAGCTCTGATATTTTCAATGCGCGACGTCACACCATCGTATCGTATGACAAAATAATACAACTGCACACAGCAGTGGAGGCAGAACGCTGAAGCAGCAACAAGCTGTTGTGAAAGTGTCAGATCATGATACAATTTTAAAGGATTATGATTGGTTTTAAAGGTTGTTCTACTTTATCCAAATAATAATATAAATAATAGGCTTAACTCATTTAGTGCCACCCCTTTCACCACTAGAGGGCGCCCAGTGGCCAGAGAAAATCCCATAGAGATATGCTGGTATATGCAGAAGCCCTGCAGCCATGACTTGCCTGAACACTTTCCTTTGTGCATGACTGCATGTACAGGAAGAGGATGAAGTTAGCTTGAAGTTAGCTATTGGCTACCAAGCATTTTAGAAGCCTTATTTTCGTCAACTTAGCCATGATTAAACCTTGCACACCTCATGCATGGGAAAAAAACAGAGAAGAATGAGCTCTGAAAAATCCAATGCAATCCTGGATTGCATTGGAGTGGATTTGTGCAGTTTGTTCACAGCTTTCAAACAAAAAGATCCGATTGGAAATCCGTTCAGGCATTCTTGAGATAATCGCCCTTATGTTTTACATGTAATGTAAACAAAAATGGCTGCCCTGTATGTTAGATGGGGTTGTATGGGGGTGGAACATGCAAAATCGCGATTGAAATCATGTTCACCAGATTTGATGGGGTCCAAAAAAAAAAAAAAAAATTCAAAAAAAAAATTTTCAAAAAAAAAAAAAAAATATTTTTTTTTTTTTTTTTTATATCCCGAACTTGTTCGGGATAGGCACCCTGTGATACGATCATATATCCCGAACTAATTCGGGATAGGCACTCAATGAGTTAATAACAGCATTTTCCGACAGCGACGGCATGCAGGGACGATCAACTATGGAGTGAAAATAGCCTTTCAGACTACTGCCACCTCCTGGTTTGGAATGGTATTTCATGCGATCTCCCCGCGCATGCGCACAATTGCGTACAGTAAGTACAGTCGGCATACAGTCGGCAGACGAAGTTCTGTGCAGTTCTTTGCAGTCCTTTGCAAGTTCTTTGCAGTTCTTTGCAGTCCTTTGCAAGTTCTTTGCAGTCCTTTGCAGACTTTTTGGTGTGGAGAGGCCTTAAGTCTTACTGGATTTAAATTATGGCCCATAGAATAATGGATAGGAAATAAACACCCTTTTTCCATAGTTTCATGCCATCTTTTCTACCTCCAAATATATCTTCTGTGCCCTGTTATTATAAATTAATTACATATTGTATTTTTATTTTACATCAATAATAATATTGAAATAAATAGGCTGGTATACCATAATACTATAGGTATAGTACTACACTGCCTATACTGACCGAGTTAATGCGTTCCATGCAACTGCAACCTTTTCAAAGCAAACAGCACGTGATCGCATTGCATCACTTCAAAAATAGGACAGGCGCATCTTCCAACAACACCTGATCGATGTAAATCATTTGATGGATGTGATTGATGTGAAGTGGCGCACTGTTTAAAATGGAAAAGATTTGATTTAGTGCTTGACGCCCTGATCAACATTCATGTGCTGTTTACATGTAGTTGTGTTTACTTTTAGGCTGGCCTCCAGTTCTCACCTTCTCTTGTCCTCTATTCTCTCTAGATCTGCTGCGGATGTTCTTTGACACCATGTATGACGAGGATGTGATCAAAGAGGAGGCCTTCTTCATGTGGGAGTCCAGCAAGGACCCTGCCGAGCTGCAGGGCAAGGGCGTGGCCCTCAAGTCCGTCAGTGCCTTCTTCACCTGGCTCCGCGAGGCAGAAGATGAGTCTGACAACAGCTAGAGTCGTTGTGGTGATGTAGAGGTTAAGATGCTGAGTGCTTCATTATGGTGGTTGCTATAGGCTATATAAGCAATTGTTTTGCTGTAAGCAGGTGGCAAAACTCCAAGAGAATTGTTAATCACAAACATGGTCATATATTTGTTTGTGTTTTTCATAACCGGAAGGTCCATGTGTGTGTGAGTGTGTGTTTTGGAACCTTCATTTGTATTTTACATTAACCTTTTATTTAATGGTTTTGTTATATAGGAAAAGAAATGTCCTTGTGTGTGTATAATGTTGATTAGCTTGCATGTTTGAGCTACGGTTTATCATACGTATTGTCACTGTTTCCAAATTGGAAATTATACAAAAAAGAAACGTATGATTTAACTACCTCTCCTGTCTTATTTTAGTTTAATGTGCTTGAAACCAACCAATTAACATTTCTATTGTTCACTATTGTTCTCGGCCCGAGATTTGTTAACCTTTGCACAAAAGAAAAATAAGTTTGTTGCCACAGTATTGTTTTGGCTTAACGATAACAAAAAACTGAAAACCACCAAACACATTTAAAAAGGGCTGGGGCCTGGGGTGCCTGGTCTGTATTGCCTCTGGTCAGCTGGGGCGCCTGATGGAGGGGAAAGGAACTGGTTGGAATAACATGCTCCCTACCGGGAAAACTCCCCCCTGTCAGGTGATAAGAATCGGCTTGCTCATTCCTCAAGCATTGAACGAAGCATGAGCTCAGTTCGGGGCTATCCCCAGGTTGGCAGAGGGAGGGTAATGATTCTCCACAAGGGGCCATGCAGTGGGTTATCACATTTAATCTGTGGCCATTATTCAGAAGTTGAATGGCTTGACTCCCATCGTGGGGGCATTGGGGACAGAGGTCTCACGACTGTCCACATCATGTATTCTCCCTCAGGGAGGTCTACATGCATAGCATGGACAATCAGATAGTGTGAGTTTTAGCATCACTCTTGTCTTGTCCTAAAAGTGACTATCGATATGGACAGGGAGGGTTTGAAGGCGAATATCACCCAGAGAGCCATGCTGCACTATGCGCCTTGCAGGCCCTCATGGTGGAGATGAAAAATGCAGCAGGTTTTCTCATCTGGTCCGAGTTCATATGCAGATATTGAATGGCGCATCTCCCGCCCTGGGAGGTGAAAGCCATCCTGGGAGAAGTCTCATCCTGGGAGCCATTTCATCCTAGTCCATCACCTGCAGACATAGCGTGGACAGCCAGAGACACCAGGTCCACCGACAGCTGTGACCGACTGAGCTTTAATTGTCAACTGAAATGAGGAAGCAGTGCTAGCGCAGTGTACTTTCATTGTCTGTTGCTTATCATTTTGTCCAGCCAATGCCACCGAGGGAGGTGAAAAGAAATGTGATTTTACCAATTAGCACAACATTCCACCAGATAATTGAGAATGAAAGAAGTTTATATCTAAATCGTAATAGTGTGTTTGCTTCATAAGAGGGGTCTCCTCGTCTCTCCAGCACACAGAAAATCAATGTCATCCATCCAGGATGGAGAACTCATACAATACAGGACAAACAAGTGAAATTGTACATAACCTGGAACTGGAACACAATACATTTGAAGCTGATAAAAATTACCTTTGTGGAGTTCTTAGAAATGTATTTATCTTTTTACATGGATCAGAGGTGAGGACAGTTGGATATTGGAGTATGAACCGGGTAGAAAATGAGAAAGATGTAACCTTGTGTTGCATCACATTTCCAAAAGACGAAATGGTCTCCCATTTAGAACACACATGCACACGTGTACAAAAACAAGTGGTTCATGGCATAATTTTGAAAACAAGTATTCATTGGTCAATTAGTGACAACCCCAAAAAGAAAAAGGTTTCACAGCTAAAATAGTTGTTTCACAAAGGGCCTCACTGTATCTTTCCCCCCATTATTGGGAAAAACAACAAAAAACTCCCAAGCGGAGTCAGCTAAATGTGAAGTATCCCTTTAAGACTCAGTTTGAGAATTGTTTTGATTTATGAGTAGTTTTACTGTCATAATAGTAATACATCTTTATTGCAGGCTCAGTACAGTATATACGTTAATATAACTAAGTTCTCTGAAAATCATCTTAAAAGTGGCTATTGCAGTACCTTTGTCTCAATACCTACAGTATCTACAGTACAGAAGTCCATTGAGGAATGAGGATATGCATTGGCCACATTCTTCTGCTAGTCATCACAACAAAACAAAGGGTTTCTGGTATTATAATGAGATAATTTTCTTCATAACTAGGCTACTTCATTGTTCCGTTTTCACAACACCCTCTCATTCTCACTCTGCCCACCATGCTACCTCCAGTGGTGAACAGCAATGGAGTAAATGTACTTGAGTACTGTACTTAAGTACAAATTCAGACCAGTTTTATCTGACCATGAGTATCTGTACTCAACTACTTTACTTAAGTAAAACATTTGATTACTTTTTCCACCACTGTCTGTATCTCTCCAGCCAGGGCACCATGCTCTCCATGGATGTGAGGGGTGGGCAAAATCAGCATAATAGGGTCTGTTTTGTAAGGAAAAGGAAAACTATCTCATTATTTTTACATTACAAGTGAGACAATTAAAAGTCAATGCATGTCTCAGTGGACTTACATACCCACCAAAGGATACATTTATGTGACCAAGAGTCAAGGTCAGAGGGATTGTGTGCAATGCATGTGCCTCAAGCAATGATTAGTGTATCTTCTGTATGACCAGTAGGGGGAGATATTACCTCATTTTTAGAGTCACATCATCAACAGCACATTGTACATCTTTCCTTGCACCCTGATGATGACCAGCTTCAACATGTCGGCAGTTGCCTTTTTAATGCAATAAAGGATTATTACTCCTTTTAACCTTGAGAGCCTGGATCACCTCTTTCTCTTTTTTACAGCACACTGTCTTTTTGTTTCCACCATCTGAACAGATAGTTCTCTATGTAATGGAAGCGTGTCAGAGACAGTTTTATTTTTGTATGAGTGCGTTTAGTAAGATATTGACGCTTCATCCCAATTCTGGCCTTTCTTGCTGGGGTGTTGCATCCTGGGTAACTGGACATCCACGTCCAACTCTTTTTTTTTTTTTTTTTTTTGTATAAATCTTTATTCAAACATCATGACGTACAATTAACAAGACAATACGAAACAGACAATACAGTACAGTACAACACAAACACAAACGACAAGTTATCAATACATCAATATAAAACAAATCATAGCCAGGGGGAATTACTAAACGAAAATATTAAAATGTGAACACAAAAGAGTCGTTTTTTCAGCCTTCTTATTTTTTGAGTCACGAATTGTTTGAATATACTGCTTGGCTTCAATCTCAAATAACATGAATAATGGCTTAGAGTGACTAAATTTAGACTTATCCACGTCCTCCTCGCTGTCGTCCGATTCGGCACTGGTGATGTCATCATCCTCCTCCTTGTCATCTTCATAGTCATCTTCCTCTTCCTCACTCACTTCCTCCTCCTCCTCTACGGCCTGGGGCTCCTCGAGGGTCTGTGGCAACAATGAGAGGGTTTTGAGTTTCACATCTTTGTGGGCATATCTGGGGGGGCGATTGAGTGAAGATGATGATTATGTTACAGTATTGTCTTTTCTTTTGTTTTGTATAATATGCACCTTTTGTAACATTCTAAAGTAAATCTAATGTCCTCTAGTGTTGGACTTGACAGATAAAACCAACAGGAAGAGCTGGGACTTGGACTAAGAGTCTGCCCTGGCTTGGGTCTCCTAGAATTGAGCTTTCACAAACTATGAGAAGAATATCTTATTCATAATTGATTCTGCATTTCAGCGTTGGTTCCTTCCTCTGGGCGCCCGAGCTTATGGAAATTTAATAAGACAGTTTGTCTTCGAGGCTTGCACATGGCTCAAAACAACTCAACCCAACTCTATTTAGCACTGTAATTACAGCACACGTATTGATAGGCTGCTCTTGGTCTTACTGCAAGTTCTCTCCCATTCCTCCACAGGGGTGTGTGTGTGTGTGTGTGTGTGTGTGTGTGTGTGTGTGTGTGTGTGTGTGTGTGTGTGTGTGCATGCTTGCGTGTGACTTACAGTCAGTTACATAATTGATAATTAGTGTGGTTGCCCTAACAGGGCAACACACAATAGTAGCCTACTTTCCCCAGATGATTAACTAGAGGGTATCTGCACATTTCTAAAGTGACAATTTAAGGACTTTTTAATACCTCTAAAACACATATGTCAAACTCAAGGCCTGGGGGCCAAATCAGGCCTCTGATTGAATTATCTTCGGCCCGCGAGATGATATTTAAATACTATTAGAACTGGCCCACTGGCCACTGGCATATTGCACGTGCAATGCCTTGGATTCGAACCAAGGTATCCCGCAGGAAAGTCCAACATCTTAACCATCAGACCAAAGGGATATCCCTATGGACTGGGGGATATAGTAGACTTTTGATGCCATCAGGCTGAGGCAATGAGTCACTCTGTTACACACATGTGCATTGTGTGCACACACAGTGCATTGACGCGTATCGAGGGCCTGTGACCACAAGCCCACGTTTAAATAAACATTGAACCAGTCCGGCCCTCGACTTGTACCATTTTTAAAATTTTGGCCCCCTGTGCATTTGAGTTTGACATCCCTGCTCTAAAATGACAAATTAAACATTAGCCAAATTGTCAAATATTAGAAATGTGAAAATAGCCGATCTACATGCTCACAATGCCTTGCGTTGGGAGGCGTTGTGAGCATGTAGATCTGCTATTTTCACAATAGAACCGTGTTACACAAAATGTAATGTCTCAACTCTTAGTGCTGAAAAGGTTGAGAACCACTGGCCTACTTGTCCGACTTTATTTCATTCACTCCAGTTCCCCAGATTTTCGCGCCAGATCCACCGCCTTTGATCTTCTTCAGAGAGAGTCTCCATGGGACCCTGTACTTGTGCTCTAAAGCAACATCCTATGTCTCCTTTAGAAGTACTTTAACTTTTCATTAGGTAGTACAATAGAGAGAGAGAGTTCAAAACAAGAGACACAGGTCATAAGTCAGATCGGAACCTGTATGGATGTCGAGAATAACTCGCCGCGCATGGGGTCAAAGCCACCAGGTTGGCTTCCCATCTCTCCTCTTTGAGAAACACAGACACACACACATACAGTGTGAATGTGCTCACGGCATGGTCATTAACCACAGTAACTGCATCACTCCCATCTTGAACAACATACACCTCATCAACCTTATTGCCATCCTGTCATTACATGCTGCAGCCCACCTACCCTCCTCTCACCTCTGTCCCCCTTCTCACCCCCTCTCATCTCCTCTCATCTCCTCTCATCTCCTCTCCCTAGACTGTTAAGTAGCAGAGTTGTCCACAGAGCTCTCCAGGATTCTAAGTAGAACCCATTAGAGCCAGATGAATAATTAATTAATCTCTCACCAGGCTCCCTGTACCTCTCATCACCGAGAAGTGGAGAAGCCTTCTTCACCCTTTGAGAACGTCTGTTTTGTCAGTGTCTTATCAATGGCAGCTGGTGTCTAGGAGAGACCAAATAAGAGAGATTCAAACAACACGCATGGTAGTTTTCAACGTGGGGTCTGAGGACTCCCAGTGGTCCTTAAAGGAGAATCTTGGTGAAAAATGACTTTCCTACGTCTAAAAGTATGTTTTAGGAAGCTTCCAGGGTGATCCAGCAGTTGTTTGGTCCAAAGCAGCAATTTATTCCATTTTCGATCGCATGTCCTACCCGACCACGGCTCCATACAGGACCGCGTTATTCAATCATTAATCTGTTTTTGTATCTCGCTTGAAAGTAAAATTTTCACTACATGCCAGTAGCATGTAATGCCTAGAGTCTGTATCCATCGTCTGTTTACATCCAGCGCCACCATTATTGCTGTAAAAGCCTTGAACTTTCAACTGCCGTGAAATCTCGTCTCTCACGGGACTTCCGGAGCCCGTTCGCCTGCATTACAACAAAGTTCCGCAAGAGACGAGATTTCACGGCACGAGCGGGAAAGAAATCGGAAAAGGGTTCACCCAAGAAACACCTGGCGAGAGACCTGTAGGCAGACACCAAGACCATGAAGATAACCTGGAACCAACTGGAGAGAACAGTCCAAGACAGAGATGCCTATGATCACTTGTTGACGGCCTATGCCCCAGAAGGGGTAGTAGGCGCAAGTACTATAAGTTCACAAGAACAAGAAGAATGGTAAAGTTAAACATATACTTCCAAGCACTCCTGCATAGAAACATTGAATCCTCATAATATGATGAAGCATGTGTGATACTGAACATGAATCATGTGATCTGTGTTTCTGACCCTTCACTGACTGACACAACTTTTTCAATGTCGATGGCTCAGAACTAATCTATACAGTGAAAGAGTGCTAGCTTAAAGCTATACTGTGTAAGTTGCTCAACTAGTGGTCAGTAGCGGTAGAGCAAACCGCGGTCGCGTCTGCTTTTTTCGGCCGTTTTTCGCCGCGGACCGGGCCTTCAGACCACCGCGTCCGCCTCGCCTCGCCGAGACGCATCCATCGAGGTCTCTCGTGTCCCTCTATGAGCAGCGGTTGGGGAGTTACATGCTAGACTCCTAGACCAGTGTAAACACTGCAGTGTACTTCCTGAAGAGCCCGGCAGTGTATGATCTGCGCTGTGATTGGCCGGTAGTGTATCATGTGTGTATGATCCGCAATGTGATTGGCCAACGTATACACAACGTATACGGATGATGCAGATGACGTCATTTTGCCAGGAAATCCCGCCCCTGTCAAGGCTAAGTAGAAAACATATAAAGAAAAGGCTTTTGGGGCTGAAATTAACGGAGCGGGGGTTCTAAAACTTTAGCGATTTAATAGTTAGGACAATTTTAAGAAGGTTTTTTGAAAAAAAGTTACATAGTATAACTTTAAGATGTGTAATAATTGGGATGGATCAGAGAGCATAAGAAACAGGGCTAGTTTCCAGATAAAAGGTCTCTGTGACCAGAATAGAATAGAGGTCTTCATCAGCCAGATTTCATATATCACAGTCCTATTTTTACACATTTTAGTTGTCTAAGGCAGTAATTCTCCCTTAGTGGGTCAAGACCAGTGCCCTACATTGGGTCACAAGATGTCCTGACATGGTCAGGACATAATATTTAGTGCTTGTACTTTTCCAGTTAGACCAGAGGCCGACACCTTATTGTAAGTCGCTTTGGATTAAATGTGTGTGCTAAATGCCTAAACTGTAAACTGTAAACCTCAGGTATAACAGCGTTGAGGTGTTCCAGGCCCTAACTGGGTTAAGATAAAGATACTGTATTGTCGCTGTCGGGTGGAAATCTCATACTGTATGTCCAAAACTGTTATAATAGTAGATGGACAAGCTGAAAACAAGTCGCCTTGTGCCGCATTTAAAGCTGGTTGACACTATTGATGCTTTTGTGTGCAACAGCGATATAAACTCAGCACAAAAAGAAAGGAAACATATTAATAATTAATTATATCTGCCCTTTAAATAGTAAATGAAAGACATTTTGGCAAAATTCTGGTCAGAGCTACCCACACGTTTGGTTGTGTAGCTCATGCCTTGAATGCCCGATGCTTACAAGCTGTACCTCGTTGTAAAGGTGACAAATCAATGGTAAAAATGATATAAAACACAATACAATTTGGTATTATTAAAGGGGAGATATAATTAATTATTAATATGTTTTCATTTCTTTTTGTGCTGAGTTTATAATAAGACAACTGTAGACCTAAGACACAATAGTGCCCATGAGAACATCAGATCTAGTGGGTGTAGTTGTGTGGTGTTACCTGAGTTGTGGCTAGGGTAGAGGCCGTGGATCATGGATGGATGATGTTCCACCTCCATGTACTGGGACGGGGCCACCATGTGATTGAACATGCTCCCCAGCCACTGAGCTGTGGCGTACACTGACCTGAATAAAGCAGAGGGAACAACTATGAACAAGAGCTACAGGCTCTGCTATTCAACAGGGGTCTTTTCAATAGAAGCCACGGTCTACTGAAAACTCCCAATCTTGCTGAGGGCAGAGAATGTTCTTAGAACTACGCTACTGTTGGGATCTGAAATCTTTTGTATAAAATTCGACAGTTTTTTTGGGCTTCAGACATTTACAAAAGGCTCATTACTGGCACTCCCCAGCATCTGCTAGCTCACTGGGATGTGTGCTATAGGCACATTATTCACAGCTAGAATAGATGTTAAAGAGGCACCTTTTTTAGTGAATACATTTATTCTTTGTCCAATCTGTATATGCTAGAGTATGTTAATACACTCGGGGTGGTTGTATTTTGTCTGCCTGCTCTTCTATTGAGACATTTAGATGGTGTCAAAAGGCATGTCTCGACCCTCACCTAGACAGGATATGTGCGTGTGTATGTATTTAATTAATACTTGTTTTAACCTTTTGTGTGAGTATTTTGTCATAAAACATGTGTGGATAGTTTGCACACTAGGGTGCAAAAAAGCTGTCAAGAGGCGATGCTGGTATTGTTACCGTGGTAACCTACTGTACCATATATGGACATCCCAGAGGTAGAGTTGGTGGCGTCCAGGTGTTTCCCCAGCAGAGCGCTGTGTGACAGCTGGAGAGTCTCCTGCTCTGGCCTCAGCTCATCACCCAGCACCAGGATGTCACAGATTATGGATAATCTCCTCTAACACACCAGGCCGACGGGCTGCACACGTACGCACAGAGACAAAAAAACACACGCTCAACTGCAAACCACATGCGTTTGGATTTCCATGTACCATCGTGCGCCAGCTATACTCCTCCTCATACACAATCCAATTATTCTGTAAACTCTCCAAACTACTGTGTGTGCTGCAGCAGAGTCAACACACCCCCTCAGACAGCTCCCATCACAGCTCTGCCTGCCTGACAGGCTGCTAAGCCTCAGCCACTGCCACACTCTCACTCTGCCACCCAGCCTTCTCCCCTGCCTCACATGCAGTCCCCTGAGCCTGTGCCGTCCATGCCCACTTAACAGCCTCCCCGCAGAGACAGAGAGAGACTCTCTGGAGGAATGGAGGTGAGGTTTGGAGGAAGAGAATAAGACACAGAGAGAGAGAGAGAGGATGGCAACACACACACCACAACTCACAACACACACACACACACACACACACACACACACACACACACACACACACACACACACACACACACACACACACACACACACACACACACACACACACACTTTTTTAAGACTTGCTGCCTCATGGAAAGGGAGGAAGGAACACATGGTAGCAGGAGTGACGAGGGAAAGGAACAGAGACTAGGGGCTGTACTTTTGTCTTAAGTACCAGCTCTAATGCCTTAACTTAAAAGCCTGTCCATACTGTCTCCGACCACCAAACCTTTATGGTCTGGTCCGGTCTGGTCCAACTACAAAATGACGTCACTCGCATTTTCTGAAAAGTATTACCCCGAATTAGAGTTCGGAAAGCTGCACGTCGGAAAGACGGAACTCTCCAACGAAAAGTTTGGTGGTTGGAGACATTATGGACAAGCCTTAATCAATGCATAAGAGCTGGTACTTAAGACAAACACAATACAGCCCTAAGCTAAGGCTTGAAACCCACCAGGCGCGCAAGCATAAGTGCACAGTCAGACGCTGTTTTTCTTCCACTCCATGTTAATGAATGCAGTCGTTCTCACTGGCCTGGTGGAATCTGTCCACTGCAGAGAATCTGTTTTTCATCAATGCATAGTATGGAAATTTACATTTTTAACCCAATACAAAGAAACACAGCATGACTCTGGTGTACTGTGCTGTGCAGTGTAATGAAGTAAAACTGCTTGAGAATGAGTTGAAATTCACCTTAAACCTACAAATTCAAAGGAAGAATCAGAGCAAATGAAGTTGTTGGTGTGGGATTAAACAATATACAGCAATAGCCCTATTAGGATTCAGGTGTCTCCATTTTAACTCACCTCTCAGGATTCGTTCAGAATATTAGAATAAGAAACAGCGTACAAATATAACAAGGGGGACAGTAACAATAGTCCCCACTGATTTTTAGAGCAGAAGATAAAGCAGTTGGTTGGGAAATGTCCACCCCTATATTCTCAGACCAGGTGAGTAGTGGTAAATTGAATTAATGGAAATGGCTATGTCAAATCCAAACAGCCACAAAGACACGATGCCAGTACCATTTGACCCCCATGATTCAAAAAACACGGCAATGCAGATTTTCTTGCCAGGAAGCAGACCAGGTGAGTGGTAAATTAATGAAAATGGCTAAGCCCCAAAAACAGAATGAAAGACAGAGAAAGAGATAGATAGATAGATAGATAGATAGATAGATAGATAGATAGATAGATAGATAGATAGATAGATAGATAGAGACAGGGAGACAGGGAGAGAGAGAGGCAGGCCAGTGCTGGGTAGAGACACAGCTAAATAGAAAGACAAATGACAAAGGGAGACAGAGGACAGAGAGGCTGATTAATGGGGTCCAACAGAGAGGTGTCACACGGCCTGCAACAGAACCATGTGATTTGTGCTGAATCTGTTAAGGTTCAGCCTCCAGAGAACATTAAATCTGCTCATTATGAAACTTCATCACATCTCCCCCACACACATTCTGTCTTTCTCAGTCTGTCACTCTAAATCTGTCACTTTCTCAATCTGTCACACTCTCTCTCTCTCTGTAGTGCTCCTTCTCATTTATTTCTGCCTGTATGTCTGTGTCTCTTTCTTTCTTTTCCAGCTAATCTGTTCCCTCCAGCTGCAGTCTCCCTTTCAGTGGCAGAAAATGGCTCTGCTGAGTTTGAAAGCGATGAAACGTTCCCTTTTCTTCCGCGGCCGCTTTACACACAATGTTCTCCTTATCTGGTCCTAATTGGAGCCGAGTGGTGGAGTCCAAACTGAGCTGTGCCATGCTGCGCTGTGTCGTGTCATGATGCTCCAGCATTGCTGGTGGGATTCAGGGACCCAAAAGGCAGCAGGATTTAAATGGCCTATCCATTTGCTAGGAGGTCAAGCCAGGCGACCCGAGGAATCAATTGTCTGCTAGCAGAGGCCTTGCTCAGCAGGGCTGTGTGGTTTCACACAAAGAGGACAGCAGTGGTAGTGTATATGGGGAGGTTAATTCCAGCAGACCAATATGATAGGGGTTAGTGTACTGTATACTGTTCCCTGAGAGAATCACATACCAGGGGAGTCTTGCTAACATAACCAGATTAGTACCACTGAATAGCTTCACTTACTGTGAACTGTCCATGGAACTGACGATGTGTAAAGGCATATAAAAATGTGCCCAGAGAGATAAATCAGCACACGCGTGAGCGTGCACTTAAAGCAATACCACCCAGCTGCGGCCTCGCAGACGGGACTTGGTGTGTCAAAAATCCACTGCATCCTAGACAATTTGCCCTCCTGGCCCCCAGACGGTGGAATAAACTCCCTGTCGCACTTAGAACAACAGACTCCCTCCCTAGCTTCCGCCGTGGACTGAAGACTCACCTCTTCAGACTCCACCTAAACCCTTAGCACTACTGTAACACTCAATGACCATACATGAAACTAGTTAGCATTTTTTAGGTTTTTAGAAAAGTTTTACTGATTAGGTGCATGGTCTACCTATGTTATTGTTTTTTTCTAGATTGGTATTCCTATGCATTTGTTATATTGTTGTTGATGTTCTGACATACTATCTTGCTTATTATAGTGATGTATTATCTGCTTATTGTAAGTCGCTTTGGATTAAAAGCGTCTGCTAAACTGTAAACTGTAAACTGTAAACGCAGGGTTGAGTCTTCCGGCAGAATGGGTTCGGTACTGGGCTCTTTGCTCTTTGCTCGTCGCTACTAGTCCAGTAATTTTAGGCCAAAATTAGGCTAAACCTAAAACAAATTGCAATAGTAGCAAACTCAACTGATTTTGTATCCTCAATATGTCCTTAGTGAGAAAAAAAAAGTCCCAAGGAATCCCATCAGGGCAAAGTTTTGAAAACGACCTACATACCTTCACTTACTATATACACTACAATATAAAGGAAAAAATGACTCCAAAAAAATCTGCTTTAAGTGGGATGTGAGGGGTCAAACTAGGGGTTTTTAATTATTCTGAATCCATTGCAAGCATTTGTTTTGCACGAAAAACATTCCTTGGGCAAGAAATGGCCACTCAAAACGATGGTTTAGTGATGAGTCATCAATTTTCTTTTGGGGTCCGTTTTTAGCCCAAGGAATGTTTTTCATGCAAAACAAATGCTTGCAATGGATTCAGAATAATTAAAAACCCCTAGTTTGACCCCTCACATCCCACTTAAAGCAGATTTTTTTGGGAGTCATATTTTCCTTTATTGCGACCGTCAGGGAGCAGTTTACTATGAAAACCTCCACCGGCCGTCCGTCCGTCGGTCACACGTCACACCTTTGCCCTGCTCATATCTCCGCATCAGTATGACATCACACCACATGTGTACACAAACCTTTGTGTACGTTGCTGTGGCAACAGTCTGTTGTTGCTGGTTTGTTAGTGTACGTTAGCAACCACCTTAGCAACCATGGTTTTACCCTAGCAACCAACTGTTTACCCTAGCAACCAACTGTTTACCATAGCAACCATGTTTTTTTACCCTAGCAACCAACTGTTTACCATAGCAACCAGATACGCAGAGCAGGGATCTCCATATATGGGCATAAACAGGTGACATCACACTGATGTCAGATACTCAGAGCAGGGATTTCTCCATAATATATGGGCATAAAAGGGATTCTGTTAGGGATCTCCATATATGGGCATAAAAGGGATTCTGTTAGGGATCTCCATATATGGGCATACAAGGGATTCTGTTAGGGATCTCCATATATGGGCATAAAAGGGATTCTGTTAGGGATCTCCATATATGGGCATAAAAGGGATTCTGTTAGGGATCTCCATATATGGGCATGAAAGGGATTCTGTTAGGGATCTCCATATATGGGCATAAAAGGGATTCTGTTAGGGATCTCCATATATGGGCATAAAAGGGATTATGTTAGGGATCTCCATATATGGGCATAAAAGGGATTCTGTTAGCTGTTAGTGATCTCCATATATGGGCATAAAAGGGATGCTGTTAGGGATCTCCATATATGGGCATAAAAGGGATTCTGTTAGGGATCTCCATATATGGGCATGAAAGGGATTCTGTTAGGGATCTCCATATATGGGCATAAAAGGGATGGTATCCCAGATGATGCCCTGTTAGGAAATCCACACTAACAGAATCCATATATGGTCCTACCGACAGCTGCTATAAGCCAACCCTGGCGATAAGGTCTGAGTCGAAGAAATGCTTCTTTCCTGGCAAGAATTGCCCCTTTATACTGTAGGGCTCGTTTGTGTATTGTATGACATCACGCCACATCATCGGCTGAGGACTGTGTGATGTCATCATATCTCCATATATGGAGACATAAGTTGCTCATGCCCAAATATGGGCTGGTGAGGTCAGACTTAGTGTGATGCGTAGGTTATCTCCATATATGGAGATTCAACTTCAATGAGTAACCATGGCAAACTGTCAACTGCCCGTATGTCTTGATAATTGGTAAAACAAACTTTTGGCCAATTTGTGGAGATAAGCGACCAACGGTCGCTTATCTCCCGATTAGGGAGTCTTACTGGTACCAGTAAGACTCCCTAATCGGGAGATAAGCGACCGTTAGTGGTACCAGTAAGACTCCAGTAAGGTTATCTCCATATATGGAGATTCAACTTCAATGAGTAACCATGGCAAACTGTCAACTGCCCGTATGTCTTGATAATTGGTAAAACAAACTTTTGGCCAATTTGTGGAGATAAGCGACCAACGGTCGCTTATCTCCCGATTAGGGAGTCTTACTGGTAGTGTAGTCACAGTGTATAGTAAGTGAAGGTAGGTAGGTCGTTTTCAAAACTTTGCCCCGATGGGATTCCTTGGGACTTTTTTTCCCTCACTAAGGACATAATGAGGATACAGAATCAGTTGAGTTTGCTACTATTGCAATTTGTTTTAGGTTTTTTCATATAATGACTGGACTATACTGGGGGAATCCTTGTTCGTTTCCTCCGCTTAGTAATATGCATTGACTGCCAACATTGTTTTTCCGACTTATGTCGTTCCCTGCCACGGTTTCCGAGATTTTCACTAACCTTTGAAAATTCATAGAATATTCCACGATGCTCTGATTCGATTCGGCCCAAAAGATGCCCACGGGTGTCCTGTTTTTGGAAAATAATCCCTGTCCACTCGCGATGATCCACTCAAAAGATATCAGTTTTTGCGTTCACATCGCCCATACACTATGAGGCTTTTCTTTATTAACCGATTACGTCATAAACGTTTCAGGTTTAACAGATAGTGTTAATAAATTAAAGCAAATAGATAATATAAAAACGAAGGAAAAAAAAACAACACACACACACACACACACACACACACACACACACACACACACACACACACACACACACACACAGCAGCGCTCACATATCAACGCTCACACACCAAGTCTCGTCTGCAAGCTTAAATAGCCGCCCGTAAACAGGAAATGCCCTGTTTTGGTTTAATCACGCTGTCTGGGTTTATTTCTCAACAATGAGCGGCTCGCCGACAATTATCCCTCGAAGGGGCCAACACATTTACCTGCAATGTAAGACCTGGATTCACTCACTGAACACACAGGTGCACTGCACAGCGAGAACACTGGCAGACCAGGGAGAAGGATACAGTAGACCTACATACATATTGATGCAGACACCCGACCCGACAGACAAACACGCACAGCATAAAGAATGCGGTTTACTCATCAATCACATGGAGAGCAAACAGACGTCAAGTTGTGTGCGGGAGAGATACAGTAGAGCGAGAGAGAGAGAGAATGATGGAGAGCAGAGAGGAATAGAAATGGCAGACAGCGAATGTTCTGTGAAAGTGAGCAGAGGAATGCTTTTACATTTCACTGTAGGCCTTTCAAACACACTAACATCTGTCTGTGGTCAGGGGTGTCGCACCAAATTCTGGGCCCTGGGTACAAGGATTCGCATTATTACGCATTATGTTGTGCTTTAATTCACGGCGCGGCTGCGAGCTTGTATATCTGCTATTTTTGAAGAATCATGAAAATGTGTGCAAGTCTTTGAATATTTCAAATCCTTCTAAGGTTTTTTGAAAAACTTATGTTTCTATGTCAGTGGTGCTCAAACCCTTTCATGTGACGGACCCCCATCTCAAAATATTTAGTTGCAGGTACCCCCCAGAAGCAAAGTTTGAGTTACAAATGTTTGCTTAAAAAATACATACCGGTATATTCAAAGATTTGCATACGTTTTCGCACCGAGTTGCCGTGCTGAGTTTGTATATCTGCCATTTTTCAAGAGCTAAAGTATAAAATAATTAAGGCCCCTCCACTTTCCCACTGAGCATTTTTAGGTTTATTAGTTGCCTATTAGTGGTGTTTTTATCTTCTACACCACGCGTTGAAAATCAGTGTTGTAAAGGTCTAGATTTGAAAATCTTTTAGTCGGCTATATTTACACTAGACGACTATCAGACTGCTAAAAGTCGGCTATATTTAGCCGTTAACGGCCGTTGAAAGTAGTGAAAAGAAGGACATCGGCAAAATTCGAACTGTTAATCTTCTGATAACGAGACGAGGACTTTACCCCTGAGCCACCAGGCCTGTTACAAATAGAAGGGCGTTTGGCACCTATTAGTAAGTAACATCGCCTCCCACTGTTGGTTTTGGGTAACGTTTTTGAGTTTTCTGATAAATGCAAAGTAGTTGTAATGATGAATAGCTATTAAAATGATATCTAATCAATATATATTGAATGATGTGGTTTGGGGAGACAACTAGTGTGCGTATGGGTGTTGTTCTCAGAATGAATTATGTAATTCTCCGCCCAAAGAGAGAACGTATCGTATATTGCTGCCTCCCATCAGTTTCGGCACTGCACTGACAGAGGTTTTGGTTTCTTTTTGTAAGATGACTTAATACATGGTCTAAAGATAGTCGTTGAAATGCCGTATATAAAACGACTACACCCAGACGTATACCTTATAGTGACGAATGGCTATTAAAATCATTTTACACAAATATTTGGCTATCAGTTCTGCAACGTGCAGTTCAATTCAATTCAATTCAATTCAATTTTATTAAAGTGTCAAATCATAACAAGTTATCTCAAGACACTTTACAAAGGCTAAAGAGCCATGAGAGAGAGAGGAGAGAGGGAGAAACAAGGGAGAGACAAGGGAAAGACAACAAGGGGCACACGCACACACATACACAGGTCCCGCATGCGTATGTACAAGAACGAACGAACGAACGCACACACACACACACAGGCGCTGCATGCGCACGCGTGTGTAGGGGTAGGGGAAGGGGAGGGGAGGGGGAGGTAAGGGTAGGGGGGGTGGGGGGAGGAGAGAGAGAACCCGAGCAGAACCTGTACCTGTGAGGTACCCCCCCGAGAGAACTCGAGTGGATACCTCACAGGCCCGGGGCCCCCACCCTGAGCAAGCAATTTGCTACAATGGTAACGAAAAACCCCCTCTTAAGGAGGAGGAAACGTCAGGCAGATCCTGACTCTGGGGTGAACAGCCGTGCTGCCTCGACCGAGTCGGGGGGACAGTAAGGAACAAAGAGAGAACAAGAGATAGACACAGAGAGATCCAGGCAGGTCCACAGGTGTGCTTCATGGAGGCCTGGTCCGGGGTCACACTCTTGGTCTGCAGCTGAGTAGTCGGGTTTTAGTAGCAATCCCAGCAGCTGAGTTGTCGAGTTTTAGGTATTTAGGTTGTCGAGTTTCCAGGAACTGGAACTGTGGAGTGGGAGACAGAAAAGAAACTCCGGGGATGATCCCCGGAGTTCGAATTAGTGGCAGGCCTTATAATGGCAGGCACAGTGCTAGTTACAATTGCAATGATGTGACACAAACCCACACAACCAAAAGGGGGAAGAGAGGGAGGAGGGTTCCCCCTCCCCTCTGACCCATTATTCAGCCCAACCCAGTGACTTTGTAGGTTGGGATTAGGAGTGACTGTACGCTGTCTCACAGAGCCACGGCCTTTTGTCAGCCCGGCCACTGGTCCCAACATGCACCCGGACAGCCTGAGGGAGGTAATTTAGTCAGCAACGAACGAACGAACAAACGAAGCAACGAGCGAAGCAACGAACGAACAAGCGAACGAAGCAACGAGCGAAGCAACGAATGAACGAACGAACGAAGCAACGAACGAACGAACTAAGCAACGAACGAACGAACGAACGAAGCAGCGAACGAACGAAGCAACGAACAAGCGAAGCAACGAACGAACGAACGAACGAACGAAGCAACGAACGAACGAACGAAGCAACGGTTTCACCGCTCCAAAAACAGTTGTTTTTGGAGCGGTGAAAGCGCTCCCAATAGACAGGTATGTCTGTGGCTGGCTGGCTATGTGGCTGGCTGGCTGGCTGGCTGGCTGGCTGGCTGGGTATGTCTGTAGCCTGGCAATACCTTGAGTGGCCACACAAGTTAAAGGAGGGGCGCTGTTGTGCAGGCACAAACACACACACACACACACACACACACACACACACACACACACACACACACAGATTCACCGCTCCACTTCGAACCGAGGTTTGATTTTTAAATAAATATTTATTAAAACAGGGATTAATTTCAATTGTCTAAATTCTGTGTAAATATAAACGTAGATACGCCGACTATAATTAGTCGGCTAAATCTCGGCTAGATCTAAACTATACTTAATAATGATCAAAGGATATTATAATTATGTTAGTCCAATATTAGGAGATCAGTTAAGCACCTTACTGTTGTTTTTTTAATAAATAATTAATTTAATTTAATAATTATGGAATAAATTGCAAAGTATATTTTCGGTGTGAATATAACTGGAATCTAGCTGGTTGAAATGACGGCTAAAAAATAACTAGTCGTGTAATATCCGACTATTGCTCAGTGGGTTGGGCCCTAGTAACTCAGTCCCACTCCCCCCCCTTGTGACGCCCCTGTCTGTGGGAGGGACATCAATGCTTTCTCTCTCTTCCTCTGCTGGAGTTCAGAGCGAGCGAGAGAGAAAACATTCTGATGTCAGGCCTTTTTCATGTGCAAAAGCAAGGGTTGTAATCACTGCTGAATAAGATAAGATTACGCCGCGTACGTAATTTCATATCTTCTCGCCCCCACAAGCACTGTAAACGTTGTGACGCTGACACAGGGTCTTTCCTCTTCCACACTGTGATTTTCCATCTCCGTCGCCTTGGTTTCTCTGCCTCTGCCTGCCTGTCATCATGCCTCTCTCTCTGGTTTGAGGCAAAAATAAATTCATCTGTATTGTAATCTTGCCCTTCTCTGCAGAGGTGGTGATGGCCGGCAGTGTGTGTCCGCGCGTGTGTGTGTGTGTGTGTGCGCGTGCGTGTGTGTGTCCACGCGTGTACGCGTGCGTGTGTGTGTGTGTGTGTGTGTGTGTGTGATCTCTGCACAAAGCCACTGCTGTGAGCAGCATGAGAAAAATGCGTGGCCTGCCCGAGCCATGCATAGGCAAAATAATTATTTAAAAAAAAAAAAAAAGAAAGAAAGAAAACTGGATGCCGTCCAGTTTCATTATGAAGAAATGTGATGAGGGAGACAGAAATCAATGCCCCTGTCAGTATCACCCCTGGTTACTTGTACTTCATCCACACTGCCAGTATTTGTAGTTAATAAGCATATTCTTCATGAAACAAAATGTTTAAATGTTTTAAGGAGTTACTTATCGCCGTTTGTTTCCAGCTATGGTGGAACTAGCAGTGAGGAGGAACATTTTGTTTGTTTGTTCACATGGCAGGACGAGTGTTTTTGGCAGGCCGGAGGGGGGAAATCTTGCTCTTTCGAACGACCGCCATTTCGACAAAGGAGCGTCAGGAGGGTTAGCGACTCACCCCACGGAGGTTAGGGAGGGTAAGGGTTTGGGTTGGGTGTCGAAAAGATGACACGTAGTAACAGCGAAGCACTCCCGGCCGGAGGAACTGGCAGAACAAAGTCAAACTGACTCTGGATTTTACCACATAGGCTCCGATGCCTGACAGTGTGTTGCGGGTTCGAGTCCCGATCGCAACGACCTTTGCTGGGTGTCTCTCCCCATTTCCTGTAAGTCTACTGCCCTATCAATAAAGGCATAAAAGCCCTCTTACCCTCTGTGATATATTGTGTCTACTGTGTGTGGAAGTACTGATGTGCACTCTAATTTCATCAGCAAATAAATTCATTCATTCAAGGGTTGTTGGCATCACCAATTGTTTTCTCTCTTTTGGTCACACACACACACACACACACACACGCACGCACGCACGCACGCACGCACGCAAGCAAGCAAGCAAGCAACCACACATGCAAGTACGCCAACCCAGAAATACGATGATAAGGGGTGATAACAGCCTCATTCAATGGGATGATTTCTGGGTATAGAGGTATCGGGTGTCAGATACCATTTCATAAAACAGCATTTAACAACAAGACAACTTTGGGGGTAATTATAATAATGAATTCCTTGATAATCGCTGTGCCTCAAGCCAAGATGACTCTCTCCCATAAACTCACAGAAACACAGACACACTCACAGATCCAGAGACGTTCCTCCTGCTGTTAGTTGAAGTTACGGGGCCCGCGGCAGAGCGAGGACCCTAACAGGGGGTGAGACTGGACCCCTAGGGCCGTGCTGCAAGGAGGGAGGCTTATTTAACAGTATCATGAATATTAAAGAACACACACCAGGGGAGGCACTCACACAATACCAATCTCTCTCTCTCTCTCTCTCTCTCTCTCTCTCTCTCTCTCTCTCTCTCTCTCTCTCTCTCTCTCTCTCTCTCTCTCTCTCTCTCATATTGTGCTTTTGTTCTGTGTTGTAATCTAGATAGAATTATTAATACGTGGTACAGAAATGTAAAAACTGGCCCCAGGTGTCAGGGAACAGGGAACAGGAGACCGAAAATGGATTAAAGAACAAGTGATGACAGAATAAGTGGAGAGAGAGAACATGAATGTAAGTGACACTGATATTGAAATAGAGAGGAGCCAGGGCTGTGTTAGTCTTTGCACATGGAGAGAAGTGTAAATACAGATTCAACTCCTCCTGCGTCACAGCTGGATGAGAGGAAGAGAACATCAGGAAGGAAATGTGAGAAGGAAAACTGAGAGAGGAAAGGAGATGGGAGAACATGCACTCTGGTCCACAGAGGTGAATAAACAATGGCATTTACAGTATTGCCGGCACGCAATAAAATCTTTAGTGTTAATTTGACTTGAAATGTCCATTTGGTTACTCTTCATTTAAATTGGTCTATTCAGTTTAAGATACAGGTGTGACAGTCAGGTATAATAGAGCTCAAATGTGACCACCCACGTTTTGAATGGCCTATTTACCGGAATTTTATTTCCCATAAATTTACTCCAAAGCCATTTCAGAAGATCCTTACGGCCACAAACACATAGCCGAGTGGTTTGGGCACAGACCACAAACAGACTTCAGCATGCTCAACAGGGGGTCCGGGACCCCTCAGAGTTACTACAGGGGGTCCTCCAAATATTTGAGTGACAGAAGGTTTTTTTCTCCTTTTTTATATTAAACACTTGAACCCTAGAGTCCATATTCTGAGAACTTTAGCGCTGCGAGGCGTTGTGAGCTTGTAGATCTGCTATTTTCGGCAAAGAGCTTTGGTGTAGAGGGGAAAAAGAGCAGACTATGAACAGAGTGAAAGGTCAAGTTTATTAAGTATTGACGGTTCAAGTGGTTAAATATCTGAAAACACAAATTGACATGAATCCAAAATACACTGACGATTGTGCCGTCAAACAATGAAACTGCAGTTTATGGAATCTGTGGTAAGGTTGTGGGGGTCCCTGCTTCATCTCTCTCTCAACTAAGGGGTCCTTGGCCTGAAAACGTTGAAGACCCCTGGACTACAGAGTGCAAAGAGACAGGAAACAGGGATAAAGAGACATGCAGCAAGGGTCCGTCAGGAATCGAAGCTGGGACTCGCCATCTAGGCATCAGAGCCTATGTGGTACAAGCAGGGGCATAGTTCCGCCGATTTAAAACGAATCCAATACGGAACTAAAACTTCCTATGTTTGGCCGCTAGTTGCGTTGTTTTCCCCCCGCGGGGTACCAAAAAGAATGTGTCTACATTGAACCCCATTCGTTTTCCCCTTTGATTTTCTAACCTTAAACGTTGTCATAAATACTTTATGGTTCCTGTCGCTAGTGAAAAACTCCCTTTCAATCACCATGATATGCGTTTTGTGCAAATATGGTCCCATTTATGTTAAAATTGATGATAAAGTTGCGGGGGACGTGGCCGACTAAACTGATACCAGCCGACTGTGTTCTTCTTTGTGTGCTTTATTCCGGAGGCTCCGACCACATTCTCCCATGTATCCCTGGGGTTGCACGTGACCGTTGGCAGCCAATAGCATTCCTCATGATTCCTGGGGTACCATTCAAACAATGATGGCGACAGCATAGAAACCAATGGCTTCGCATCGTCCATATTTTTTTTACAGTCTATGGGTACAAGCCTTAACCACTCCAACCACTCTAAATTCATATTTATTTTTTACCAATTATTTTCCTCTATACCAGCTTTTTCTCCCTCAATCCTCCCCTCCTTCATCCCATCCTCTGTTCAGCCCATCCCTCCTCTTTGTCATCAAAGGCCAGCAGGAGCTGATCCGTGTGTTACAGTATGGACAGATCAGTGAGGGGAGCAGCAGAGGACAAAGAGGCAGAGAGAGAGAGAGAGAGAGAGAGAGAGAAAGAGAGAGAGAGAGAGAGAAAGCCTTGGGGTCTAAATACACCTCCATCCATCGTCCGTGTCCTCTACCTCTGAGTGCGCAGAGACAGTGTGTGTGTGTGCACGCGCGCGCGTGTGCGTGCGTGCGTGCGTGTGTGTGTGTGGGCAGGTGGGTGGACGGGCGGGCGTTAAAAAAAGTTCTATTGTATTATTTGGCAGAAACCTCTTTTGTGTATTTTTTGGTAAATTAACACCCTACTTGATCACGATCATACTACAGAGTCACACTGAGACTGTAGATCTTCTACTTTTGCTATTTAGTGGCCAAGCCCTGTAAGGGGCTTGCCACGAAGTGCCTGAGGCCACTCATTGATATTGGTGTTTCTATTATTCTTCTGCCGTTTTTGCTGTCCTGGCTTGACCGTGCAGTGGCTTTTTATGAAACTCGGCAATATGCCAATATGACTATGCCACACACGCACACGCACACGCACACGCACACACACACACACACACACACACACACACACACACACACACACACAAACAAATAGTTCAGCATTTTGAATGGCTTGCCTGGGATCAGTCATGAGCACGCGCAGCGTGTGAACACTAGAAATGAGCGGCCACGAACTTCTAGTTATAAACAAACAAACAAACAAAGAAAACTGTCCGGACCCTGCTTATAGTCAGGTTGGTTATATAATTTTGTTGGATTTTTTTGAGGATTTGCAAACCTATACATTTTTGGAAAGGTTATTGTCTAAGGAATCAGAAAATCAATGTTCCCATTTGCCCAGATGTGTTTATGGCGGCCATATTGGAATTTACAAAATGGCCTCCATAAAATTACGTTTTGTAATATATCGGCCTCTAAATAAGCTGGAACATTGATTTTAACTGCTAAACCTACATTTTCAGGGTCAAGGAATCCAATGGTGGTAGTTATAAAACTCAAATAATTTCAACATTAACCCTTAGATGCATATCTGGGTCCAAAACCGCCTGGTGTGGTTGTTTTCTTGCAATATTAGTTTCACTATGTCATTTTGTTGGATTTCTTTGGGGATTTTGAGGAACTATACATTTTTGGAAAGGATATTGTCTAAGTAATCAGAAAAGAAATGTTCCCATTTGCCCAGATGTCTGTGGTGGCCATATTGGAATTGACAAAATGGCTGCCGTAAAATGTTTTGTAATATCTTGACTTCTAAATAATTGGAACATTGATTTCAGTGGCTAAACCTACATTTTCAGGGTCAAGAAATCCATTGGTTCATGTTATCATTTCATTTTTTGTATCATCCCATTGAAATACACAATCCACCATATGGGTAAAGAAAACACAGCCCAGGCAATCAGTCAGATACCAACTCAGAGTTATTTTATATTTAACTGTGGACTTTAATTGTTTGTGTAACCATCTTAACCATCATCTTTATGCAACATCATAATCATTATCCTCACTTTCGTGCATCACAGCTTGGGAATCATCGTCATCTTGGAACTGGCTGCTGCACTGGCACATGTCAATACAGGCTTAGCTTTGCAGGAACATCTGCCAGAAGAACAGTCCGATTTACACTTGCATTGGACCACCTCAAGGATAGCCTTTGGGGCTGGGAGGACCTTTGTGGTTGTTGGTTTCAGAATGGCAATCAAGTGTTTGAAGTACCCATTTGGCAGGGGATCCAGATGTGGATCCTTCAGAGCAATCATGGCTGCTTGTGTCCATGCCCTTGTTTGGACATGGACTCTCAAGATGTGCTGCTTCAGAACTCCAGGTGTTGGAGGGAGCTTGTCACTTTCTGCCCTATGTTTACAGAACAGATGCAGGTCAGGAATGGTCACGATGTTGTTACCCTTGGGTGAGAAAGCTGCACATACAAAGGACTCCAGTGTTGACAGCATTCCTACTGTCACTTCTGCTTCATCCAAAAGCATCTACAGAGCATTGATAACGTCTTCATCTGTTTTGAGGTAGATTGCAGCCAGGTTGCCAAAGCCTTTGCTCTTTCTTTACCTAGAGCTCGCCACAGTGGTTCAATCTGCACAACACCAGAGGCCATAGAAATGGATGTGTTCTTCAGCAAGAGGCCACAGTTTACTTTGACCTGCAATAAAATGTCCTTATCTGGGTAGGGAAATACAAACTGTGCATTAGGTGGGGTTTGTTGTGAAGCCAGCACAGCCTGGTGGATCAGCAGTGTGTCTGCTTCTTCATGGTTATTTTCTTCAAAGACCAGGCTCTAAATGTATCTAGAAGCAGATGTGATGATCAGCTTGGAATATCCCCTGTTGTACTCCACCAACATACACAACATCAGACACATACTGAAACACATTATGTGTTTGATGTTGGTGTCATCTCTGACTTGATACTTAATAGAAGCTTCTCCTTGTCTTCGTTTATCTCTGGTTGCACTCTTCAGAGAATCTTTCATCATAATCTTGTGTTAGTTGCATCAGTCTGTCATTGAAGAAGCCACTTGACTGACACTATAGTCACTACTACTCGCTGTTTTGCTCTGCTTCTGCGCAAGCACCATGCCATCAACTAGTGCTGTCTAATGACTGTAAATCCTGTATCTATTGCATCTTGGTGGGTAGAATTTCCAACTTGAGGTGGCTACTGGTCTTCATGGGGCATACTGTATCTTCTCTTGTCACACAGGGAGGTTCTCCTGTATAGGCAAGGCAACCTAGCTACAGGGTCTACCTCAAAACAGATGAAGATGTTGACAATGCTCTGCAGATTGGATGAACAGGGGTTGACACTAAGGTCTCATTGGCACTTGCCCGTCGGGCAAGTACAGGTCATTTTCTACTTGCCCAAAGGTCATGCCCACTTGCCCGAAATTGTCCATTATAAAATGATAGGTAAAATGAATTGAATTACTGATCAATTTAACACATAACTTTTTTTTTACTTTCTGGGGCTGTGTGATAAAAAATGGGTATGGGTTCACACTTGTTATTTTATATTTTTAAGGTGAAAACAGCACATTATAGGTAAACAGTGTTCTTATTTTACATTCCACAGACCAGAAGATGGCTCTGTCCACGTTCAGGTGTTTAGACAGCTATCTGGTGTTGTGTTTATAGACAGTTGTTGCGTTCCCTCTCAAATGAGCACTTGCCCGGTCGGGCAACCTGAAAGTAACCTTCACCTGCCCAAGAGTTGTATTTACCTGCCAGGGGCAGGTGGGCAAGCCTGAGTGTCAATGCCTGATGAAGCTGAAATTATGGAAGAAATGCTGTCAACACTGGAGTCCTTTGTATGTGCATCAACATCAAGACAATCCCTGAAATGCCATGGCATCTGTTCTGCAAACATAGGGCAGAAAGTGACAAGCTCCCTCCAACACCTGGAGCTCTGAAGCAGAACATCTTGAGAATCGATGTCCAAACAAGGGCATGGGCACAAGCAGCCATTGCTCTGAACGATCCACAGCTGGATCCCCTGCAAAAAGGGTACTTCAAACACTTGGATGGCATGCTGAAACCGACAACCAGAGAGGTCCTCCCAGCCCCAAAGGCCATCCTTAAGATGGTCCAATACTAGTGTAAATCTGACTGTTCTTCTGGCAGATGTTCCTGCTGACGTGTCAGTGCAGCAGCCAGTTCCAGAATGATGACGATCCCCAAGCTGTGATGCATGAAAGTGATGACGATGATGACGATGCATAGAGACTGTATATGATTAGACTTGTCATGATGCTTAAAATGGTTACACAAACATCCAAAGTTCACAGCTAAAATACATCTCAATAAAAACGTTAGTATCTGACTGACTGCCTGAGCTGTGCCCTTTTTACCCATATGGTGGATATTGTGGATTCAATGGGATGATACAAAAAATGAAATGATAACATGAACCATTGGATTCCTTGACCCTGAAAATGTAGGTTTAGCCATTGAAATCAATGTTCCAATTATTTAGAAGTCAAGATATTACAAAACATTTTACGGCAGCCATTTTGTCAATTCCAATATGGCCACCACAGACATCTGGGCAAATGGGAACATTTCTTTTCTGATTACTTAGACAATATCCTTTCCAAAAATGTATAGTTCCTCAAAATCCAACAAAATGACATAGTGAAACTAATATTGCAAGAAAACAACCACACCAGGCGGTTTTGGACCCATATATGCATCTAAGGGTTAATGTTGAAATTATTTGAGTTTTATAACTACCACCATTGGATTCTTTGACCCTGAAAATGTAGGTTTAGCAGTTAAAATCAATGTTCCAGCTTATTTAGAGGCCGAGATATTACAAAACATAATCTTATGGTGGACATCTTATAAATTCCAATATGGCTGCCATAAACACATCTGGGCAAATGGGAACATTGATTTTCTGATTCCTTAGACAATAACCTTTCCAAAAATGTATAGGTTTGCAAATCCTCACAAAAATCCAACAAAAGTATAAATTAAAGCATAAGGGACCTGACTATTAGGAGAGGAGAGTTCTGCATGATTAATTGTCCAGAGAGGAGAGGAGAGGAGAGGAGAGGAGAGGAGAGGAGAGGAGACACTGTGGAGTGATGATTATGATGTGACTTATAAAACTGCTGATTGCTCCACTTTACAGAGGCTAGTTTTCACCCAGTGTCAGCTCTTTCTGCCCTCTGTGTCCCTCCCTCTCCCCTCTCTATCCCTCAGTTGGTGTTTTACTTTCTCTCTGTCTTTCTCTTCATACGTGAAAGAGGATGAATTACCTCGGCTTGTGTTTATGCATTTCTGTATTTGCCGGCAGTATCTACAGTACCATCCTGCTTAATCTGTTTTATTGATTGATAGACGCGTGCAGTGCTTAATTTGTCAATGAAAAGGTGGGGGATCCTAGGTTTCGCACGTGCACACGCGCGCACACGCGTGCATGCACGCACGCACGCACGCACACCCGGTGTACATTTTCATTAACACATTAACTATATATATATATACAGTATATATCACTGTCAACAATAAAGCATCACAGAAGCCAAAAAAGTCTCTATTTGGAAGGACGAAAACATAGATGACCATATATAAACAGCACTACTGCACAGTGCAATAGAATAATTATCTTATCTGTTTCAACAGAGGTGTGGTGTATCAAAATAGTAAAGTGAAAATGTATTTGTAAGAACACTGCACACACAGCCAAAGTGCCAAACTCACTGTTGCTAACCAAAATATCAGTGTACAACAGTAATATCACTAATGTCCAGTCCAACAAAAGCAGATTCAGATTCAATCTGATTAACTGTCCTGTGTAACAAGGATGCATTTCCTTTTCTTGTTCACGTGTGTTTTGTCCATGACTAACTGAATCCTCTTTATATGCTTGCAAATTCAGACACATGACATCTTTTTCCAGAGATGTTGCAATCAGTTCTATGAGTTCTTCATCGTCACAAAGGTCTCCCCTCCTGTCTCACAGTACTCTCACTCGCTCTCCTGTCCTCCAGTCTTCATTTAATGTAGTTTCCCTTCAATGGAGGGGACATAGCCTATAATTAGGACTGGAAGTTTTATTTTAAAAAAGCAAGCCTAAACTGGGTGACACGTTCTCTCACTTCTCTGTCCATTCACTGTCCATCAGCGCACGCACGCACGCACGCACGCACGCACACACACTATGGGGCTCCTTTAGTGCCTTCTGAACGTTGAGACGCATCTTGTGCAGCATGGTTTTTGTTTAGATATGCATGCGTGTGTGCATGCGTTAGTTCTGCTCCAGTGGCACTCCGGGGCACACGATTGCCCTGCATCAAAGCGTCTGGACGCATCGCGTCTTTCCACGATGGTTCAGCTAAGGTACGCGTGACACGTCATGTAAATTTCCACTAAGGTACGCGTGACACGTCATGTAAATTTCCACGATGGTTCAGCTAAGGTACGCGTGACACGTCATGTAAAAAAAAAAAAAGGATGGCACTGACTAAAAAAAAAAAAAAAAAAAAAAGTCTGTAGATGTACAGTGATTCTTATATCAATGGTTTCATTGTAGACAATTCATTTTAAGCTCTAACTCATGAACACAAGGGTCCATTTGGTTTCATCTTATGTTCTAAATAACAGTCTTGCCTGACTTTCATGAGGGCAGAGGTATAGGCCTACCTTTTTTTTTTTTTTTTTTTTCGGTGATATGCACGGCAGCACGTCATTACTTTCTTTCTGACAGTGGATTTCAACCAGTGGTCCGGGGCCCCACAGTGGTTCTTGAGGGGGTGCCAGGTGTCTAATGGCTTTTCAATCAATCCTCTACAAGTCTCCATGATTCATGAACATTAGCAATGGACCATAGCTGGATGGAACCGACGTATCTCTCTCTCTCTCTCTCTCTCTCTCTCTCTCCCCCCCCCCCCCCTCTCTCTATGTCTGTCTGTCTGTCTGTATATATAAAGATATTGGCGATACGTTGTGCCATTGACCGTTAAAATGTTTAATTGGCCGGTAATTATAAAGTCCACCGGCACCGGACACTGTGACCGGCTGGGAAAATGTCTCCCTTATATAGGCTATTTTATCATGTGGCTCCCTTTGGGCTATTTTATCAGATTTAAGCCTATTATTCTTATTATTATTTGGTTAAAGTAGTAGGCTACAACCATTAAATCAACATCATCATTTTTGTATCATGATCTGTCAGCGTGGTTTAAATCCCGAAGGGTGAGCGTGCTGCGGGCTGCTTCTTCTGTGCTGTGTGCTGTTAAAAATCAGCCTATTCGTCGTACGATGGTGACGCGCGTTGAAAATATCAGAGCTACAAGCTCACAACTCGTCGCAATTCACCACGCTATGAGCTTGTATATCTGCTATACGCAACACGGCCATACGGCGAGCTGCCTGCAGCTCTAGCGCTTGTCCCAAATCAGCGCTGTCTTGTTCGCTGGAGACCCTGCAGAGTCGGGGTTTACCAGTGGCGTCAGTTCAGCAAAAGCTAAGGTATGGCAACATGACTGGTGTCTTGCACGCGCGCCCTCGCGTGCGTGCAAGACACCAGTCATGTTGCCATACCTTAGCAACAGACATGATGAAAAGTACATTTTATTATTTCCCACTGTAGCCAAGGTATGGCAGCTGCCATAGCTTGCCATACCCAATTGACGCCTCTGGGGTTTACTGTTACAGAACCGTGCGGATTCCGTGGTAATCTGAACCAAACCGGACCAGTTGACGATTATAAAAAAGGGACCCGAACTCAGTGGAACCACATGGATATTATAGCCTACAAGACTTTCTGATACAGAAATTGATGTGGTGGTGCGCTGTCCATAATTTAGCTGTGGACCACTTGGAACTTCCCCCAAGGACCAACGGTAGTCCTTGGCCAACGGTGGTCCTTGGGGGGGGGGACCACCAGGACCACCAACTCACCAAAGGACGGGTCTGTATTTTATCCCAATTCAAATAGGCCTATATAAAGCAAATTTCTACGTCAGCCAAGGAGCACAGAGAGCATGCAGCCCACAGTGGAGACAGACCAACGCATGCTCGCATGAACGTCTGGATGTTTTATTTGATATACACGTCTACACACACACACGCAGGTTTAGCGCTGAGAATCAAATGGGTGGCACACATCTCACACGTGCGTTCCAGAGCAGAGCAACAAGTCAATCACGCGTACAGTTCATGGCGGCGCTGCATTTGACCGTGTCGTCTCACGCATGATGGCCACATGGCCATTAGATGTATGCGTGCGTTAACACATGCGTTCGCCACAAACGCCTAATTAAACGCGTCCCCGTGTACCCCGCCTGGCCACTTAAATGAAGACACACAGATACGCGTGCCAGCGACGCCTACGTGTAAGCTATTAAATGCCTTTGAAAAACTACAGGAGACGTCCATGCGTTCAGTACAACACAGATAAAATCGCATGAGTGCATACATGCGTCCCTTTGCTTTCGTGGCACGGAAAAGCCTCGAAAAGCCACACACACACACACACACACACACACACACACACACACACACACACACACACACACACACACACACACACACACACACACACACACACACACACACACACACACACACACACACACACACACAAAACAGCGCTGTCCCTGAGCAACAGAGCAAGCAATGTCACGACTCACGCTAATCATACCCACGCAGCGATGGGAAATTTTTACACTCATTCACAGCATTTACTCATGGCTCTAAATCAATAACAATGCACAAGATAAATGCAAGTTAACAACGTGTGCTTAAAAGCCTTTTATGGCATTGAACTGAGCCTCGGTCCAAATCCCCCCTGCAGTAAGGAGCCCCCTTTCACCTGTCGCTGCTGTCCTGTCCTCCTCACCACCTCCTTCGTCCTCACTCTCTGATTTATCCTCCTCATCCTCCTCCTCTCGTTCCCCGTGCTGGTCATCGGGTGTCATCATGCCAGTGGCTGCCCCCTCCTCCTCCTCATCTGTGCCGCTGTTTACAGCACAGAGCCCCGCTGCTGCTGTGCTGTCGGCCTGTCGCTAGCTGCCGAAATAACTTTGGCCTGTTTGGGGTCTGGCTGACCGACTGGTTTGAAGAACGTTAAAGTTTAGTCTGTCGCTTTGACATTTTAGCAGCCGCTTGCTTGCGTATTGTTTTGTTGCCCGGTAAACTCCATGGTAAACTCCCTGTGCAGTGTGCAGTGCAGCGTGCGACCGAGGCGGAAACAAAACAACTAGTTGCGTGAACCTGTGTCATCACGTGATTGATGTCTGTCAAACCCCTCTTTTGTTTTTCAGATTAAAACGCATACAAATATTTAAAAAATTATCAAACAAGGGTCACACCAGAACAACATAAAACAGAGAGAACATAGATTAAAAAACAGTTTATTTATAGATTTTTATCGACAGGGAAGGTCCCGGATCCTTGATTCAAAATCAAATAGGTGGCGGATCCAATGAAATAGGTGCCGGTCAGAAAAAGTGAGTTACCGGAACAAGATCCGGCTTGATCCGGCACAAATTAAGCACTGGACGCGTGAGTGTGTGTGTGCGATTGTTTGTTTGAGTGTGCGTGCAAAGTTTGGCATGGATAGAGGCAACGGTGGCGGAGATATGAGTAGGGTCACGTGATGTGACGTGACGTGACGTGACGTGACGTGACGTGACGTGACGGACATACTGACTGACTGACTGACTGACTGACTGACTGACTGACATACTGACATACTGACTAACAGACTGACTGACAGCTGGTGGAGGTTTTGATAGTAACTGCGACCTGACGGTCGCAATTAAAGGAGAGAGTGTCACTATTTCACTTGGCGGCCCATCGCTCTCCGGCTGTTACTCACTTCACAGTAGCACTCAACACATACAGGTCAGGGGGTAAACACAGGCTGACTGCTGGAAAACAGCACAGCGAGCACATTATTCCCCTGAGGGCGAGGAGCAGCCAATGCAGGCCAACCTTTCGATCAGAAAATCTAGAAAACGTAAACAAACACACGGCAGCTCCTGGAGGATTCAGTTGGGCGATGTGCCAACAACACAAAGAAGTACACAGCGACAGATCAGAAATGGCTGATTCCAAACCACATCGAATTCTCTCTGTGTCTCAGGTGGGATGAAGAGACTTTCGTCCAAATAAAATAACTCATCTTTGCAGCGTGCTAGCGACCACCGTGCCACTGCACCACAGCCTTATGAATAGGCAATCTGCTAGGGCTAATGGCTGTGTAAAGATATGAGGATGGTCTTTATAACTCTTTATTGAGGCTTAGCCTCCCTGTTAGAGGAGGAGTAATAGCCTCTGAACTCTCTCTTCTATGCAGGGCTCTTCTAATCCTCTGATGGGCTCGGTGCACTCAGTGAAAGAGAAAGAAAAGCGGGGGGCGGAAAAATCATTGCCGATGAAAGGGACACCAAATGACCCTCCTCTGCCCCTGAAGAAAAGATTATGTCGAGCCCTTATCTAACCAAGACCAAACATATCATTGAGCTCGGTCATTCATTTTCTTGTGTGGACTTCCAAAGCACCAGCATGGTGTAAGGTAAGAAAAAGAGTGTTTTTCTATCTATTCATCCTATTTCAATTGCACATACAGTTAGACAGCGTAATTTTGCTGGAGGGTCAAAAACACACACATTCACAACAGGCCCTACATCTGCTGGCGATTCTTTCTTTACTGTACTTTTTATTTTATTTTATTTTTCCAGAATCCTCCTCATCACTATCGTCGCACTTTTAGAGTTAGACCCTATACCCACTCCAAGGAAACTGCAGCCCAACAGCACAGATCATTTGAGTCTGGCCAGTCTGACCAGACACTGAAGCCAGGAGAGCCAAGAGCCCAGCTTTCTACTAAGTTTCCTCTTGAAGCCTAGGAAGGTAGGATCCAAGCCACAGGTCTAAGAACAGAGAGGATTGAGCAAGCTTTCCACAGAACCATTATTCTCCTCTCTCTCTCTCTGTCTGTCTCTCTCTCTCTCTCTCTCTCTCTCTCTCTCTCTCTCTCTCTCTCTCTCTCTCTCTCTCTCTCTCTCTCTCTCTCTCTCTCTCTAAGCTTTATAGGTCTCTCGGCTGTCTCCTTAAACCTGGGCTTGCCTTGAACCGTTCTCTGTCTAATGACTGCTGGTCCGGTGCTGCACTGCTGCAGCAGATGGGAGCTCTAATCCATCCACTTCATTTCCTCTGCTATTGAGGTGTTAGATACACAATCTGGCGTATTGGTAATCACACCACACAGCTGGATTCCATTCAGGATGTCAATAAACACACACATTGGTTTATGTACAGAAATACACAAAAACACATACTGTACTGCATGCATGGACTTAAAGGAGTAGTTCACCCCCAAAATGACTTTTTTCCCATTGATTACTCATGCCATGGAGACTTGAATTCAATAATATATATATATTTTTGTATTTGTCATATTCCTAAGACCAAAAATGTATTATAGTAAATTTATCCTCACTGAATGTGTGTAAAATTATTGTAATCAAATTATTGTCTTAGGAATGCGACAAAAAACTAAAAATATTATTGAACTCAAGTCTCCACCAAAAATATTTGAAGGCTGGGGGAGGAGAACATCTATGAAATGCTGAAGAGCAATGCATTTTAAATTGCACAAAGCACCAAACACTCAACATGTAGCTTAAGCATAGTTTAATCCTGTAACTTAATCAGGCAGTTAATTTCAGGTTTTCATGTTATCCCCTTAGAGAGCAGGCTGACTAAAATCACTCACTCATGCTTTAACATAGTTTTATTGAGGTATCTTGCAGGTTACAGTAGTCATAGGATAATGAAGCAGTTTACCCTTTTAGATATGAAAAAAAGACAAACAAACACTTAGGACAAAAACAGACAAGGAAAAAGAGAAACTGAATCCCACCCACCCCAAAGGAAGAAGGGCTAGATTCAGATTTCCATTGTTGCAGTATTAGATGTTTAGCCAACAGTGTGCACAAGGAGATCGCTCGGCCCTCAGACAAATTAATAGAAGAATTAAATGTAACTGATCCAAACATAGCCAATAGAGGATCGGGGTCAATTGTTTTATTAAGGGCTTTTGATAAATAATCGAAAATGAGGGACCAAAATGAATTTAGTTTTGGGCAGAACCAGAACTGTCTCCTGTTTACATTTATCACACAAGGGAGAAGTATTAGGGTATATGGCGTGTAACCTTGACTTCGAGTAGTCTAGTCTGTGTACTACTTTGAATTGCATCAAAGTGTGTCTGGCATTTATGGAGCTGGAATGGATATTGCTCAGAAGTGACTCCCAGACATCCTCTGAAATTGCAATGTCCAAATCTCTCTCCCAATCAATCCTAGATTTATCGCTGGAGTGGACACAGAAGCCTGAAGGATGTCATAAAAGGAGGAGACTGAGCCTTTAATGCCAGGTGTATGCAGATTGCAGAAGAATACTGTTGCTGGTGACTAGTGTCTGCGTGTGGGTTTGTGGGTTCATGTGTGTCATTACATTTTATAGGATCTATTGGTATGGATTTGGCGTTAGCGAGGTAGAGGAGATAGCGAGGTGGATAATGAGTCAGAGTCAGTGAAGGCAGCCGACTTTCAGAGTGTGTTAAGCTAACTTTCAGAGTGTGTTAAGCTAACTTTCAGAGTGTGGTAAGCTAACTTTCAGAGTGTGTTAAGCTAACTTTCAGAGTGTGTTAAGCTAACTTTCAGAGTGTTAAGCTAACTTTCAGAGTGTGTTAAGCAGCTAATGAATCCAGTTGATTGCAGCAGGGTCAAGCTCCTTGTCAAAAAGATGATTATAGCTTCAGAGAACAGGTGCACTGCTTTACTTGGAAAACTGCCTGGAAACTAATGGCGATCCTGTGACTGTGTGTGTGTGTGTGTGTGTGTGTGTGTGTGTGTGTGTGTGTGTGTGTGTGGTGTGTGTGTGTGTGTGTGTGTGTGTGTCTGACTAAGAGATTGACTTTAAAAAGGACATGCGCACGCGCACGCACACGCACGCACACGCACACACACACACACACACACACAACACACACACACACACACACACACACACACACACACACACACACACACACACACACACACACACACACAATCTTAGGGTAACATCAAAGCTTCCAAATTTGAACTGTTGTGCTCCCAGATGTTAACGAACTTCAAAGACCTGTCAGGATCTCCTGGGCACTTCACACGGCACAGAAAATAACAACACAATCTCTCTACCTCGATCCATGTCTCTCCATCTACAGCCCCTTGTCTCCCCTCTCTCTCTCTCTCTCTCTCTCTCTCTCTCTCTCTCTCTCTCCTGTCACTTGTTCACTCTCACTTTTGCATTCTGCACACCAGTCTATCGCTATCTCGCTCTATCGCCCTCCCGCCCTCCCGCTTGGTTTGTTTGCCAATCTTCCTTTTGTGTACATCTCTCTGTCTCAGTCAGACAGAGAGAGAGAGAGAGAGAGAGAGAGAGAGAGAGAGAGAGAGAAGGAGAAGGAGAAGAATCAGAGATAAGTACAGATAGGTAAATAATTATGACAGATAGGGAACAGACGGAACAAGACAGAGAACAAAAAGAAGTAAAGAGAGGAAAATAGATTGAAAGTAGAAATCAGCGCAGGCTGTGGAGAAATAATAACAAGATGGTTAAAGGGATGAGACAAACATTAAACTAGTGAGAGAAATATAAATGATATACTGTAGCATATATATACAGTCTGGTCTATATTGTAGAGAAAGGAGAAGACGGAGAAAGAGATCAGCCAGAGAATTGGAGCAGCAGGAGCGGTTTTGCAGTCGCTAAATCGCACTGTTGTGAAGAAAAAAGATTTAAGCCGTAAGGCAAAGCTCTCTGTCTTCCGAGCAATCTTTGTTCCTACGCTCACCTATGGTCATGAAGTGTGGGTCATGACCGAAAGTATAAGGTCTCGGGTACAAGCGGCCGAAATTAGTTTTCTCAGAAGGGTGGCTGGTAACTCCCTTAGAGATAGGGTGAGAAGTTCAATCACCTGAGAGAGATTTGGAGTAGAACCACTGCTCCTTCACTTGGAAAGGAGTCAGCTTAGGTGGTCCGGGCATCTAGTACGCATGCCTCCCGAGCGCCTTCCTAGGAAGGTCCTCGATGCACGTCCCACTGGGAGGAGACCTCGTACGTGGCAGACCAAAGACCAGATGGAAGGATTATACCTCCACACTGGCCTGGGAACGCCTCGGTATACTCCCGGAAGGAGTGGAGGAAGTTGCTCAGAATAGGGAACTCTGGAAATCCCAGTTGGAACCCCCTCGACCCGATTCCGGATAAGCGGTTGAAGATGGATAGATGGATTGATGGATTGTTTATATCCTGTAAATACAGTATAAACACACAGGATTCAGAGATGGAGAGAAACAAAGTGAAAGAGAACAGGGCAGAGGGAACAATGCTAACAGTAAAGCAATTAGAGGTAAAAAAAAAAGATAGCGAGGGGAAGAGTAGAAGAGAGAACAAGGGAAGGAAAGAAAGAGGAGAGAAGAGAGGCCTGTTTGAGAGGAGAACCACAAGATTAATGAGCTGTTGGAACAAGGTGACTTGAGGGAGGAGGGGAGAGAGAACAAGAGAGCAGACTGTGAGGAGGCTAGATCTATCTAACTGTCTGTCTGTTACTGTATACGTATTGTACATATTCATATACTGTACTGTACAGTGTGTGTGTGTGTGTGTGTGTGCGTGTGTGTGTGCGCGCACGTGTGTGTGTGCGTGCGTGCGCGTGTGCGTGCGTGCGTGCGCGTGTGTGTGTGCGTGTAGGTTAGATATCCTTGAAGGTGACTATGAGTACCGTCTGGACAAAGTGACTAATTAGAACAGCAATTATACAGCAGCTCCCGGCAGAGACCCAAAGTCAACAGGCAAATGACCTCTTCAACAGCTTATAATTGGTGACACACACGCACACGCACACACACACACACACACACACACACACACACACACACACATCGTATCAGTATCTCTATAGTCCCATGATCAAGACGGATCTGTCCGATTTTTCATATTCCATCCTGATTGGCGAATTGATTGGCTTCCAAAGTTTGCAGGAGTGAACAAAATGCCTCAAATCATAAATGCAGCGTGTGATAGCCGCACATTCCCACAAGGCCAAGGAAGAAATACTGTAGCCTTGACTGGGAGGTGAACCCGGAAACCCGATGTCCGATGCGTTACCAGTCAACTAAAAAGCCAGGCTCGTTAACTGAGCTACAATGCATACACTGTATACAGTCGAACCCTCTAACTGGAAGCGCAACCACGCGCGCCGGCCAAGGGCTAAGCTCGACTGAAACCGGGGGGTCCGAGCGCGACCAGCGTTGGGGGACTGACCTACCGACAGGCGCAGTAGCTTCATTGTCATCATTCAATGGGTTGACAAAAGTCGGGGGGGGGGCGATGATTTACTATTCTGGCCCCCTGGTTTACAACTTCTAACGGCTCAAGCGGACGTCACAACGCTCGACACGGCGACTTGCTAGCTTTAGCTCGCTCTGCGGTGTCTCATTTGGCTCAAGTTCGCTTGAGACGGCGGGCCTCCGTCAATAACTATGCTTTATACGGCACAGCTACTGAGCTCCAATCAATGGTGCGATTAACCCGTCCGGTAGCTCAGTATCTCATCTACTGCAGCATTCAATGGTCTGAATACTCGTGACAAATTCCCATTCAGTGCATTGATAGCATTCGAAAGGGGTGCAGGTTTTAGCGTTATGTGGCCAGAATCTGAGGCCGGCTACAGACATTAAGAACTTTTGTTTTTGTTCTTTCAGAGTTCTGGGGGGAGGCGGGGGGCAGAGCACAGCACAATTCATTCCCGATGGAAGTCACATGGTTTGAAGTCCTTTGCAAGTCCTTTGGTGTTCTAAGCATACAATTGATTAAATGTGCTATTCATAATAAAATGTAAGCTTTTGTCATGTACAGTGGTGGAAAAAATACTCAAATTCATTGCTTAAATAAATGTATCAATACTGAAACATACAAATACTTTGTTACAAGTAAAGGCCTGGAATTCAAAATGTATTGAGTAAAAGTATTAGCGTTGGCATCAGAATGTACTTCAAGTGCCTAAAGTAACTTTTTTAAATAGCAGATCTACAAGCTCACAACGTGTCGCATGGCGGCACGCTGTGAGCTTGTAAATCCATTTTACGTGTCACCAAAAAGCAGCAGGTACTCTGCCTTCACCCGATGACAACTCCAAAAGAACTACATGGCCAAATACCATATCTGCTTCCTCCTCTAGCGACTAGCGGAACCGCTCACTTCCCGCAAAGCATTGTGGGAAATGCATTCTTCTTTCGAAGAGACTTTGATCCAACTTTGAAAGAGCATCCAACTTTGAAAGAACAAAAGTTCTTACTATGTGAGTGCGGCCTAAAACAAATTGGAAAGAGAAAGAGAGGGGGAAAAGAGGAAATGGATAATCATAAGGGGATAGATTGCGAGGGAGGAAAGGGGATTCAGGCCAGCCATTTGGCCCAGATTAATATGATAAATCACATGGAAGAGGACCTCTTACTACAGCCTGCTATTTTTTTGCTTACTTTGCATAATAACAAAGGTCTCTTCGTCTGCTCTCTGTGACTCTCTCATTTGTACAACTACAACAAACACACACAGAAACCCACCGCAAAAGACTGGTCTGAATGCACACACCACACACACCCATTCCCTTATACTCTAGATCCTACAGAGCCATGCTGTATAGAAAAGATTAGTGCGCCACAGTCCCTTTGTTTCGCATGCAAACACACAGAAGTTCAATAGTAGACAAATAGTAGATGCTCAAGTAGCTCTCATATTGCTCTACTGATTCATGTAACATGTTTGTGACTGATGCATTGGTGCAAATAAAGCAAGGATAACTGGTGAGATTTAACATAAACTAACAGACAGACTTCATACAGAGGGCAAATATAAATCAGAGAAATAGTGTGCACTGTGCAGCCTGTGCATGTGCAGCTTACACACAAATAATTTCCAAGGATTTCATCATTTTTAAACAAACCCACAGTTAACAAGATTGTAACATCCCATGCAGTTGTTCAGGGAGGCATGGAAGTCGAGCCAGTCCAACTCACACTCTCCATTCACATTCAGTCATGATGTGAATGGTTGGATATTCTGAATAATTATGAATGGTTCAACTACATGATCTATTTAAAGGACAACTTTAGTTTTAACAACAAAGGTTCATATTTTAGATTGTAATTAAAGAATGTAAAAGATGAGTGTTAAATTGATTTCATTTACTTCTTTCTATTGTTTTAGAGATTCTTATTTCAGTGTTTTGGGGCATGCGTACAAGTGGCTAAATATGTAATTTTACACAGAATAAGCCCATTCCCAAGATACAACACAACCTTTCATGGTTGGATTTGACTTATGGGGTCTAGAAGTGTTAGTGTAAATAGCAATAAAGAAACTGCTGGCTTATTGTGTCTAAAAAGACATATTTAGCCACTTGTACGCATGCCCCCATGCGTACGCATGCCCCAAATTTTAGCGTGGTAAATGCGATAAAAACAATAGAAGGAAGCAAATGAAAACATTTTAACACCCACTTTTTCTTTTCTCTAATTACAATCTAAAATATGAACCCTTGTTGTAAAAAACAAAGTCCTTTAAGCAAATATCGTGACGCCCCACAAGCCCTAAAAACTAAACTCCAAACAGCCCAAAATAAACTAATTAGGGTCCTACTTCACCTTCCCTATCAGACTCACCTCACCGCTACTCACCAGTTAAGAGTGGGGTGGCTCAGAGTAGATGACAGAGTACAGCAACTTGCAATGGGCCTGGTGTACAAGATACACTACACCACTATGATACCCAAGTACCTGTCAAAATACTTTATAAACATTAAGGATGTCCATAATTACAACACCAGAGGCAGCGCCACAGATCACTTTCAACCCAGAGTCAAAACCAACAAAGGGTCAAACTCCTTTTTCTGCTATACCACCAAAATGTGGAAAGCCTTACCAAAGGTCATAAAGGAGTGTGGATCACTAGCATCCTTTAAAATTGCCCTGAAGAATCACTTACAGGCAGCAGCCATTCGCAACTGGTAAAAAACTAACCTAGCCCAACCCTACCCTCCCCTGCCCCTTCTTTGTATATACTGCTTATTTAGACTTACTGTTTTCTTTTTTGTTTTTCTTTACATATCTACTGCATAGTACTGTGTTCTATTTGTCTGTCATTCAATGTTATATGAGATACTTCAATGGTTTCCAGTGGAAATAAGCTTAGTCTTTTCATGGATCTCCTTTTAGTAGACCTTGTACCAGTGAACTGTACCGTCATGAAACTGTACCTTTTCCTATGCAAACTTCTAATAAAGTCTTCAATCAATCAATCAAACCTATGCTCACTCTTGCGTTTTTCAAATCCATTGTTACGTAGCCGGTATGTATTGAACCGACTAGGAGAGTCGTCCAGCCTTGTTAAGCTCCAATCAATTAGACTTCGCAGAAAGAATAAGACTAAATAACACAAACAAAAGCAACTTCAAAGACTGTGTTGTGTGTGCATGCATGCATGCATGCATGCATGCGCGCCCGTGCGTGCGTGCTTGCGTGCGTGCGTGCGTGCGTATGTGTGTGTGTGTGTGTGTGTGTGTGTGTGTGTGTGTGTGGGTGTATACACATGTGTGCATGTGTGCTCATGAAGTCTCAGGTGGCCAGAGAAGAAAACAGACAGGTGGTGAAACGGCTCTTCATGAGTTTTTCAACACACTTCAAACCGACAGCCCGGAAGTCCCTTTAAAAGCTTGTGAGCGGCTGCTTGGTGACTCAGCCAGCACAGACCATATGGGACCCAACATGGCAAAATAGGGGACCATTTTAAATATTTGCATTTTAGTTTTTTCTTTTCATAATGAAGGTAGAGAAATAGAGCTTTAAAATTTGTATAACTAGGCCTTACCCGTTCAAATGCTCAAAGTGTAGCACTTTAGTCTGAGGTATTAAATGTATTTTCTCCATAACTGACCGTAGTGTGCAGTACCACAAACTCTATCAAACTCTACCCCAACAGCTTCTCCATTCCAGAAAACGAAGACCCTCAGAGCTATTGCGGAACACAATTGCTCCCATGTAGCTGTTCAATTGACTCCCTGACAATTTCACTTTACTTTTGCCCAGCACCATCCTGCACTACCGCTGACTTCAGGCAACATCCCCCTTAGTGTTCACTTGATTGGTTTTCCTGAAAAAACGATTGGGGTTTCTATGAAGTACCGTTGAGTGATCATGTCACTTTCACACTCAGTCAACAGTCACGGTAGAAACAATTCCCAATTATAGGAAGCCGCCCTCCTATCAGTGTTACTTTCCCCTCTGTATTTCATGGCCTGGAATGTTTGCAGCGATATTGAGCTCTCGATCACCCTCTCACCATGACACACCTCCCCTCCGGCCCATGATAGTTGGATACAATTGTTCAATGGGTAGATTCAGTACAGTGCATCTCTCCACATTGCATGATACTCTGCAGAAACATTGTTAGAGCCTATATGCATACATTTTACAGGCTGATATAACAGTAGACAGAAAGTTGCCATTAATGTATATGTTACAGTTAGTTTGGGTAACTCAGTTAGATTGGGGTAAGAGCGCTCGTTTTGTAGTTCACCACACACCCGTACCACCACCAGGATCAATTCACTTTGATAGTTACTTATCAACACACCTGTGTAATTCTGCGTATTGACCACACGATGGCGACAACAGCCATTCACTTGTGCAGTCAGTGACATCACTGGTCTGCGACGACTCTTTGTTTACCTACTAGCCTATCTCATCTGTGTTTAGCCATTAGCTTACTATGCCTAACCCTAACCCTAACCCTAACCTCAGTAAAACTATGCCTAAACCTAACCCTTTAACCCTAACCTCCGTGGGGTGAGGCGCTATCCTGCCGACGCTACGTTGTCTCGTTGTCGTTGTTGTGGATCAAAGAGACCGCTTGCTCCGTCCCGCGCCGCACAACGAGCGCTCGTGTTCTCAATCTAACTAAATCTCAAACTAACTGTGACATATACAAAAAGTATCCTGGACATTATCTCCATATTAATATGGAGAATCCGACACACATCAGTGGTTCTGGACAACCACAGATCTGACAGACTTCACGCCGGACTTCACTGCAATCCCATGGGTGATGGGATAAAGGCGGCAACTTTGAAATCAATCGGTTAGACATACAGTAGTCACACACACTGGCATAATAATGTATGTAAGGACTATGGACTATATGAAGTATTGACAGCCTCTGTCTCTGAGACCTCTCTAACAAGCCCCCTATGCATTTATAGTGCAGACATCTATGAATGAGAGGACAAGACAATTTCAGAGTATTCTCTCGCTCAAAGGCAGAGCCGCACACCAACGTCTCAGACCGCCTTAAGTCTGTCATTAACAGATAGCACATTAATCCATTAAAATGAATCCATATCTTTGTTCCCCATTCAAGCAACCGTGTAGCCACTCTCAACAGCTGAATGGGGTCTGTTCTAAATTAATTGGACTGGTGTGATAAAAGAAAATGTAGGGAGGAAGTGAATCTTCTGTTGAAGGTGTTGCCAGGCCGGAGGGTTTCAGAAGTTCATTTTGAATTAAAGACTTCATGAGATAAAATTGGACAAAATGGAATTGGAACGCTATAAAATGTATGCTCATATAAAGTGTTCTCTCTCCTGATTGGATAAGATTGGCGACCCACCTGAAAATCTATTTTCTCTTATAAAGAAGCTGGAGAGACGAGCTTTAACATTACAACGACAAACCTTTTGTTTCAACCAGAAAAATCACCTACAGCCACTTTAACCCAACTCTAACCCTAGGGCGTGATGAGTCCAGACAAGATGCCCTGACTCAACTTTAATTGTCCAAGAATATCCTCTAGTAACCTTAATACCCAAAAAGGCCAGGGTGAGGTCAGATGGTTGAGGTAAGACACTGGCTGCATGTCTTGGTCCAATCAAGGCCAGCAATCTGTCTGGTGATATTTGCCCTGGAGGCCCCTGACTCTCAGCTCCTGGGCTCAGCTGTCTGTCTCTATCCACAAATCAGACTTCTTCACTGGGTGACCTCAGGGTCTGACAGCTGAGGTGACCCGCATGACTCCCATTCCCATAGCTTGGAATGCCCATATATGGACATATTTTGTGAGTCTCATCTGATCCATAACATAAGACATCTATGATGTCAGACGTCAGTCATATCCATATTTGGGAAAATATTTTGTCCACATTTTGTCTAACTTAAACAACCAACCGCAACTCGAATCACACTTGCAAATGAATTCTGTCCTGCACTTTTCGCCGTTAGGCATCTTACTGGTAATTATATTGTTGTATTATGAACAACGCATTGTTCGATTTAAGCTATTCCTGTAATGCAATAGTTCTAATGATTCAAATTATTCCTTTTCAGGCATGACCCAGTTATAAAACTCATAGTGTTTTCATTCATTCACTGTCAGCCAGCATGCCGTGTCTCATAACTCCAGGCACAGTGGAATCCTCAGAGGACTGCTTGTACGAGAACGCTGGGAATTAGATGAATGTTGTAGGGCAGATAAAGCTCATGCAGAGCACTGGATGTTGACAAACATCATCATTGAGGGAGGCGCTCATTACTATGGAAAAAGGTTTTGTGTGAAAGAGCAGCTACAGTACATTCATTTCGAAACACCTATTTTGCATGGCTGTTGAATTAATATGAGAGCTCTAAAGGAGGGTTAATGACAGATAAGATGTGCTTCCAATTATTTTAAAGAGACTCCTTTATTCAAATAGTCTGCAAGCACAAAACTAGAGCTATAGAGGTAAATTAGGCGTGTTGCTCTGAAACAAGTTCACCATTTACTGCAATTAACCACATTTTATGCTTGAATTGAGCAATAATACTAGATCACTATGTAAGAACAAACCCATGCATTTCCAAAAGACTGAGTCTCTCACACCTGACGCACACAAAACCTCATGTACAGGGATCTGCAATGTTGGCTCATTGGCTTGGACGCAAGACAAGGTCGCCACGCCAGAACTTTAACTCCCCAAGCTGTATATTGTTACAACTACTGTACTTTTACTGTAATTATTACATATGTAAGATACTACTACTACTACTACTATTACTGTTCTTTAATTCTCGAAACTGTACTATATTGCCACATTCTTTTTACTAAAAGCAGTGTTTTTTCAGCAGTGCCACAGGACCTACCTGCTCCAGTTTCCAGTGGAACTCTGCAGGTCTGAAGGTGTCCACCTGAGTGAAATCTCTCCTGAGCAGGCGGCAGTTGTGAACATACAGGGAGTAATGGTGACGGTTCATCTCTGCAGGGGAGAGAAGGAGAACAGAGGAGTACACCCCAGGGGAGCAGAGAGACAGTATTACAGACTAACAGCTGTTAACAAAGTCTGACGTCTATACTCTCAGTAAGCTCTATAAAACCTGTTAAAGCATCATAAAGGAAAACACTTTCTTTTCTAAAGGGACTTTTTTTCCTCCATGGCCTTCATTCAGTCTTGTGCACAATCCTATATAGGGTACAATCTTGTGTTTCAGCACTGCTCCATGAGTGTGTTGTGTACTAATCCTGCATCACTCTCTAACACAGTAAGAGGGCTGTGTCCAGCAATGTTCAAACCTATCAACACTGTGCTTGAACGTGATCTCATTAAAGCAACATGCCACTAGAGGTCGCAGTTTACCGAGTGTTTTATAACGGCTGAGAGTGGTGTAGTAAGGGCGAGGCGCTAGCCGAGTGGCTCCAGCCCTCTCAGCCGTCATAAAAAAAACTCTGTAAACTGCGAGCTCTAGTCACAGATGACTAGTCCAGATGGCTGTGTGCTGGATGTCAACTTTTCCAAAACAAACATATAGAGAAACAAAACTTAAAGCTATACTGTGTAAGTTGCTCAACTAGTGGTCAGTAGCGGTATTGCTTTTTTTGGCCGTTTTTCGTCCGGAGTCGTCGCGGACCACCGCCGCGGACCACCGCCGCGGACCACCGGAGCGGCGCCAGCAAACCACCGCGACCGATAGTAATCCGTGGAGGGGTAGAACGCATGGTAGAACGTAATTTTCTGGCCAGGATTTGTGGATTAAGAGGTTAAAATCCTTCACCATGGTAAACACTGTAGCCAAGCGGAGGCGCTTCCTGGAGACCAGAGCAGATAAGCTGTGATTGGCCGGTAGTGTACCATGTGTGCATGATCGGCGATGTGATTGGGCAACGTATACACAACGTATACAGATGATGCAGATTACGTTATTTTGGCGCGAAATCCCGCCCCTGTCACTGCTAAGAAGAAAACATATAAAGAGAAGGCTTCAGAAGCTGAAAATAACGGAGTGGGTGTTCTAAAACTTTAGCGATTTAACAGTTAGGACAATTTTAAGATTTGTTTTATAAAAAAAGTTACATGGTACAACTTTAACTGTTAACTCAATCTCATTATAACTAAGATATTCGATAGAATAAGACATATATATAGCTGCTACGTGCTGCCCGAGGAGGCCCCTGGTGTATAGTTGCCGTGGAATGTGCATGAGAGGCGTGACAAAAGACGTGTCAATAACGATCACAGCAGATGTGGATGGCAGATTGGCTTAACCTTGGCTATGATTAGTTATAAGTAAGGCAGATGGCAGCACTTAATATGGAATCAATGGGCCAAGATGGATAGAGGATGCGTTTATTGATTCATGGCAAATAAAACTGACTTTCAGATGGCAATACTGTAGATGTGACTCATGATTCACAGAGAGAGTACATAGCTCACTGCTAACTTCTGCCTCTAAGTATTGGACACACAGAGGACATATCGACAGGAAACTGTGGAAACACAATGAGGAGGAAAGTCAAGGACTCTTGTTCTCTGAGCGGATAATGGCAGACCATTTTAAACACTGCCAGGAATGGTTTACACTAAGGCTTGTTACAGAAGCCTGTAAACCATCCGTGCACCCGGCAAAACAAACTGATCAGTTCCAACCTTAAAAGAAAATATATCCTTCTCACCTGATCTCTGAAAGTTACTCCATCTCTCTTTAGACTCAATGTTAGATCACCAGATGTTTCAAAAACTACTCCTGCGGTGTTAATCACTTAGCATTTCCAAGAATTTGACATGCCAATCTGTGTTTTACCCAGTTCAGCCCGCACAGAGAGTACATTTTCAAACAATTAAAAAAGTAATTCATGAGCCATGCTGCTAGCATGTGTACAATAAAGAAAAAGTGTCATTCAGATAACTAAAACACTGATCTGTTCATTTCTGCTAACAATGTAAAATTAGCACATGAATTAATATTCTTCCATCCTATCTGTCGGTTTACCTTTGCATGGTATTTGACGTCAGTAATGTCGCTCTGAACCCTGGTAATTCGATTCACTGAGTAAATAAATATGCATCGACTTCCTCTGCCAGCCCTGACTGCAACGTTTCAGCGGCCCCCGTGTCCTTTTACATTATCTCAAATTGATTGCGCTTTAAAAAAGCAATTACACTTTATTCCATTCGCTATCAGATAATGATTATGAGGTCTCAGAAAAAGACTATGTAGAGGTAAATCATGCATGGACAGTTAGCGGGGAAGGAGGAGGCAGTGGTGGAGAGGGACTGCATATGCATTCAGATGATCTGGATGGCTGGTAGGTGATACCCACATGGCTGTTCTCGCTCAGGGCACTGATATGGTGAATGACTGGTTTATCAGTCACCAAGGAAAGTTGCATCTGGGACAACTCCCCAACTCTCTGCCACATCATTAGCAGCAAGACAAGATGTGTGTGTGTGGGGGGGGGGGGGGGGGGGGGGGGGGACGCAAGCCGAGATAAGACACAAGACACAACACAATGCACAGGTGTTTTAAAGAAAGTACCCTGAAGGCCTGGCTGATCGACATCCACTTCTCAAAGCTTCGGTTTGTTTCTGGCGGTTTGAGCAGCCGCGGCTTGCTTCTGATTCACATCGCCACTTTTCACTTCCCTGCCTCATTCAGACGTTGCTCTTTGATCTGCAGGTGCTCTCTGTGGACGTTAGATAACCACCATCAATCATAACAGCCGCAGGTCCATGTCTTCTCCCATTTGCTGCTGCACAACAGAACAGCTCGCTCAATTTGAAATGTCAGTATCATACTAATCAAAAAGTAACCGATGTTCAAAACACCACAGCATAGCCCCTTTTCCACTGGCCCAACACCACACCACTCTACACCACGCCGCCCACTTGTGCTAGGTTTTCCACTACAAGGACCTGGGTAGAGTGGTGTGAAAGTGGTACTAAACATGGTACTAAAAAGTATCCAATCTAGAGTAGGTCTGAGCTAGGCCAAACAGGGCCAAACACTTCATAATGACTGATCACTCACTGACTTCTCATTTAGACCACCAGGATATAGTTGTAATACATGATAATAGATTCTATTGTGTTATAACCACTATTATAATCTATTATGTATTATAATTATCATAGTAACACATTAATACTTTATAGTGTATTATAATCACAGTTATAATCCATTATAATTTAGGCTAGTTGTAATACAAATTTATATTGTATTATAATCACAGTTAAAAGGGTCAATTTGTTTCTTACCGATAGGGGTACTTTTGTGTAATGGAAAATGTAGATATTTTCATGTGGTGCGGTGTGGTGTGGTGTAGTGTGGTGTGGTGCTAAAGCTGCAGTCGAAAAGGGGCTCATGAGTGTATAAGATGCTATTAATATTTAGGCCTAGAATTATTGAATGCTTTAACTATTGAAAAATAGTAGATATACAAGCTCCGAATGCCACGCTGCAAGCTTGTAGATCTGCTATTATTTGAAAAATCGTGAAAATTAGAATTTTGACCCGATTCTATAAGTGTCTTTTGAATCCTTCTAAGATTTTTTGAAAAACCTGTGTTTCTATGTCAGCAATGAAGAAAAGGTCTTTTTCACTTAACTGGAGCTCAGTTAGTCTGTTCTTGAGAGTCAGTGGTTCTCAAACGCTTTCATGTGAAGGACCCCCAAAATTATATTTATTTGGCCACGGACCCACATCTCAAAATATTTAGTTCCAGGGACCACCCAGAAGCAAATTTGAGTTATAAAAGTTCGCTTTGAAAATATTCAAAGATTTGCACACATTTTCACGACTTTTTCCAAAAATAGCAGATCTACAAGCTCGCAGCGCGGCACCGAGTGCCGCGCTGTGAGCTTGTATATCTGCTATTTTTCACTGGTTAAAGCATTCAATAATTCTAGGCCTAAATGGTTTAACTACAGACTGGGTGAAAACAGTGACTTACCACAGAGCTTCTTAAGGGACTTCTCAGATGCTCATCGAAGACGCTTCAGAAAATGACTTGTGTGCATGTGTGTGTGAGCACGATGCAATAGCAACGGTGCTCATTATTCTGTCAATGTCAGCCCTTTCATGCGCAGAATTGTGTTTAGTGTTTAGTGCCTCTGGAAGTGTTTTTGTGGTGTGTCAATGTTTTGGCTGCTCGCTTCACTTCACTTTGTGGAGCAGGGACGTGCTGGGCCCCTGATTCAGCCCGGGAAAAAGAGTGGGAGAGGCCCTCATTGCGAGTAGGAGCAGCGCTATAGAGAGAGATCTCTCTCTATATAGTGCTGCTGCTATTCAAATATTTGTCATTTCAGATCATGACAAGTGACAAGCCAGTGGGCCAATTACATGAGTTAAATTTTGTCGTTGTCGGGTGGAAACCTTGTATGTCCAAAACCGTTTGTTTTGAATTTATCATTTTAAAAATGATTTAAACTAGTGAAAACAGCCGATCTACAAGCACACAACGCCTCGCACCGCGAGGCGTTGTGTGCTTGTAGATCTGCTGTTTTAACTACTTTTGTGCGACGGCTTTCTATGATGAAGCAGGGCTTTACTGTGCGAAAGAATTTACAAATTTGAAACTTGGAGATACGAGGTGTCTGCCCGACAGTGACGATTTACTTTGTTGACTGGCCAGCCCCCAAAATGGAACGAAGACCGACATTTTATTTTTATTTTTTTTCCTAATGGCCGGCCTGGACCGGCCGGGAATGAACCGGCCGTTCGGGAGTTGTCCCGCTTTTCCCAATGGCCAGCACGTCCCTGTTGTGGAGCGTTTGCAGTGTGAATTTGGATGATATTGACCTGCGTACCTGATCCCAGAGGCAACGAGATAAATGCACAGCGGAAATTGTTTAATTATGTAGTGTGGTGTATAATTACCTTATGTGTGTGCCTGCGTGCGTGCAACAGACACCATGTTACCAATGTTTCCAATGGGAAAAAAATACTTTATTACCTTTTCTTCCTAAGCTATTTCACTATATCATTGAGCCTATCCATTTGATTAATAATGATCAATCAATCAATCAATCGCCTCCCTACCTTGTCGTGCTGCTACCTTGTCGTGGTGGGGAGGCTTGCGTACCTCCGTGACTCTGAAAGCTATACCGGAGGGGGTTCATACCCTCAGTAGGTGCAACCATGCCGGGCAGGTTTTAGAGTAGAGGTCTGACGAAAAGCAGCACCTGGTCCCCCAAGTTGGGGGTTGGGCGTGGGGCTAACTACCCCACCCTGTAAAACACCTGCAGTTATAGAAACGCCGACAAGAAGACTAAATGAGGACACAGCCCTGGGAGAGAAAAGCTCTTCAGCTCGAAGACGCATGACGTTGTGTGGTGAAACCCAGGAGCCCCTGGAAGCTGCAGGACCGACCACTCTTCTCTCAACCAGAAAGAACATAACCATTGGAACATGGAATGTAAGAACAATGTAGCATGCAGGAAAAACCTTTCAAATAGCAAAATAAATGAAAAACTACAATTTAGCACTACTAGGAATCAGTGAGGCAAGATGGACCCAATCAGGACAAAAAAGACTGATGAGTGGAGAGCTGCTGCTGTACTCAGGCCATGAAGACGAGAGTGCCCCACACACAGAAGGGGTAGCTCTCATGCTATCAAGACCTGCGCAGAGAGCATTGATAGAATGGGAGGCCCATGGACCAAGGATCATTACAGCATCTTCAGAACAACAAATGAGAAGATTAAGATGAAGGTCATTCAATGTTACGCACCAACAAACAACAGTGAAGAAGAAGAAAAGGAGGAGTTCTACGACAGACTTCAAAACATCCTGGATAAACATTCCGAGAAAGATACCACCATTCTCATGGGAGATTTTAATGCAAAGGTAGGAGAAGTAAACATCGGATATGAAGAGGTGATGGGAACACATGGGCTTGGAGAATCCAGTGAAAACGGAGAGAAGTATATGGACATCTGCACACTGAACAAGTTTGTTATAGGAGGCAGTATCTTCCCCCATAAGAGGATCCATAAGGCAACATGGGTATCACCAGACCATACTACAGAGAACTAAATAGATCACATTTGCATTAACAAGAAGTTCAGAAGATCACTACAGGATGTGAGAGTTATAAGGGGGGCAGATATAGCATCAGACCACCACTTGCTAACTGCTAAACTGAAACTCAAATTAAAGAAGAACAAAACGGAGACATCTAACAGACAGAAATACAACGTGAGCCTATTGAGAGAGGCAGATAAACGAGAAGAATTCCGACTGAAACTCTCAAACAAATTTGAAGTTCTCCAGGACCTACTCGAAGATGAGAGCAGCATTGATTGTCAGTGGCAACACATTAAAGACACATTCACATCTACATGCCAAGAAGTGGTCGGCTACAGGACATTTCAACAAAAGGAGTGGATCTCTACAGCAACCCAACTAAAGATCCAAGCAAGAAAAGAGAAGAAAGCAGCGGTGACAAATAGCCGGACAAGAGCATCAAAAGCAAAAGCACAACAAGAATACACAGAGGTCAACAGAACGGTAAAGACAAGAGGAAATACATTGACAACCTAGCAGAAGAAGCAGAGGAAGCAGCAAGAAAGGGAAACATGAAGCAGCTGTACGACACCACCAGAAAGATGTCAGGCAAATATAGTAGGCCACAAAGACCGGTCAGGGATAAAGAAGGAAACGGTATTAAAACAAAGGACGGCCAGCTACATAGATGGGCCGAACACTTTGAGGAACTGCTTAATAGACCCCCTCCAGATAACCCCCCAGATATACAACCAGCACAGACTGACCTCCCCATCAGCTGTGACATACCCAGCAGAGAGGAGATCAGGAAAGCTATACAACAGCTGAAAAATGGGAAAGCGGCAGGGCCAGATAACATCCCGGCAGAAGCCCTAAAGGCAGATGTTGATACCACTGTGAGCCTGCTGCATCCACTCTTCAAAAGTATCTGGGAAGAGGAAATGATACCTCCAGACTGGAAAGAGGGCCCCTGCCATCAGAAACTGCAATTCAATCACCACATTTCAAACCCATCTCAAAACCCACCTGTTTCGACAGGCATATGACTGATGTTTCTCTGCTGCAAACTATTTTGCTTGTTTTTAAACTGTGACCTCCTGTATTAATTGTTGTTTTTATTTTTTTTATTTTTTAAGTTGTTTCTTGTATTATCTGTTGTTTCTAAATTGTTTCCTGTATTAACTGTTGTTTTTTAAACTGTTGTTCGGCGACCTTGAGTGACCTGAAAGGCGCCTTATAAATAAAATGTATTATTATTATTATTATTATTATTATTACCAAGCTCCCAAAGAAAGGAGACCTGGGCAACTGCAATAATTATAGAGGGATCACCCTACTTTCTGTGCCAGGGAAAGTGCTAAATAAAGTCATACTGGAAAGAATGAAGGACGCAGTTGACAAACAACTAAGAGACCAGCAAGCAGGATTCAGAAAGAATCGGTCATGTGTCGACCAGATTGCCACTCTCCGAATAATCATAGAGCAGTCAATAGAGTGGAACTCCCCACTCCCTTTTCGACTGCAGTTTTAGCACCACACCACACCACACTACACCACACCACACCGCACCACATGAAAATATCTACATTTTCCATTACAAAAAAGTACCCCTATCGATAAGAAACAAATTGACCCTTTTAACTGTCATTATAATACAATATAAATTTGTATTACAACTATCCTAATTTTAATGCACTGTAATGGATTATAACTGTGATTATAATACATTATAAAGTATTAATGTATTACTATGATAATTAAAATACACTATAATAGATTATAATAGTGGTTATAACACAATAGAATCTATTATCATGTATTACAACTATATCCTGGTGGTCTAAATGAAAAGTCAGTGAGTGATCAGTCATTATGAAGTGTTTGGCCCTGTTTGGCCTAGCTCAGACCTACTCTAGAGTGGATACTTTTTAGTACCCTGTTTAGTAACACTTTCACACCACTCTACCCAGGTCCTTGTAGTGGAAAACCTGGCACAAGTGGGCGGTGTGGTGTGGAGTGGTGTGGAGTTGGGCCAGTGGAAAATGGGCTTAGTCAACTTTGTCGACTACGAGAAGCCATTCGACAGTGTACATAGAGAGACCACCTGGAAGCTACTGAGACACCATGGAGTGCCCACTAAGCTAGTGAACATCATTAAAAACAGTTATACTGGAATGACCTGTAGAGTCATACACGAGGGACAGCTCACAAACCAGTTTGAGATCAAGACAGGGGTTAGACAGGGCTGTCTATTATCTCCATTCCTGTTTTTAATAGCCATTGACTGGGTTATGAGAACAACAACATCACAAAGGAAGAATGGAATCCGGTGGACACTATGGACACAGCTCGATGATTTAGATTTTGCAGATGACCTGGCACTACTTTCACACACACATCATCAGATGCAAGACAAAACCAAAACACTTGCAGAGACTTCCTCACAAGTAGGATTTAACATCCATGAGGGAAAAACTAAAACTATGAGGATAAATATGACCAGCACTGAACCAATTTCTCTAGGTGACACCATGATAGAAGAGGTAGAATCCTTCACCTACTTGGGGAGTATCATCAGCAACCAGGGTGGTACGGATGCAGATGTGAAAGCTAGGATAGGGAAGGCAAGAACAGCATATTTACTGCTCAAGAACATCTGGCGCTCCAGAGAGATACATCAAACAACCAAAATCAGAATATTCAACTCCAATGTAAAATCCGTCCTGCTTTATGGGTCAGAGACTTGGAGAACCACAAAGATTACAATAAATAAAGTTCAAACCTTCATCAACAAATGTCTCAGAAGAATCCTGAATATACACTGGCCGGACAAGATCAGTAACAACGATCTGTGGATAAAAACTAAACAACTCCCAACAACAGATGAAATTGGACGAATAAGATGGAGCTGGATCGGACACACACTGCGCAAGCCAGAGTCAAACACCAGCAGACAGGCTCTGACTTGGAACCCTCAAGGGAAGAGAAACCAAGGCCGGCCAAAGAACACCTGGCGGCGGGATCTCCAGGCAGACACCAAGAGACTGGGATACACCTGGTCACAGATAGAAAGGAACGCCAGCAACCGTGAACTCTGGAGGTCCCTTGTCGACGGCCTATACCCCAGTAGGGGTGTAAGGCGTAAGTAAGTAAGTAATCAATCAATCAATCAATCAATCAATCAATCGTGTTTTTGCATCTTCTGTATTATATCTTACTTTGCTGTGTTGATTGATTGATTATTTTAGTACAGCAATACAATATAAAAGTCACATCGAATAATCACAAAAAGCCAAGGCTTTGGTCCATGTGAACATTCAACATCTACAGTATACAGGCAACAAACATACGAACGGTACAAAAAATACACATGAAAAATATCCAGTTCTGTTGGTGCGTGTGTGTGTGTGTGTGTGTGTGTGTGTGTGCATGTGTAACATTAAGCAGAGCTGAAGGCACACTGACGGAACAGCTCTCAGCTGCTCACCGGCCCGTTAAATCTGCTATGTTCACTTCCACACACTCCCTCGCATTTGTGCGCTCATTTGCACACACAGACACACACACACTCACAAACACACATACGTAGTAGATCTATTAGAGCACACATTGTCTTAGGACTTGTGTGCGTGTGTGTGTGTGTGACTCAAAAGCACAGCAAGGAGGAGGCAAATAGAGTGTTAAAACCTACCCGGGCGTGTTTATTAACAGCATGTTAACATCAAGGTGGGGGGAAGAGGGGAGCGGGCTCTGCTGGCTACTCCGACTCAGCTCGGAATCCTGGATAACTGATAACTGGAGAGGAGAGGAGAAGCAGTGTTAGCGATAGAGTAGAGCACAGCAACTTCGTAAAGTTGAACTGGCTAGCTCTACAACACTTAAATCTACAGTATGTTTGGCTGGCTATACGTTACCAACCATAGAGTGGTGAAGATCTTGCACTGAGCGGCATGGGTGCCGTGACCTGCGTCTTCCGCTAGGCTAGGGCGTCTGCCCTAGCGTCTGTCGCAAGGGCAGGCTCGGCAGGTGAAGAGTCATCTAGAACCCGGGAATGGGGGGAGCTTAGCGCAGAGTGTGGCGACCTGGTTGGAGAGGTTGCTAACGACGGCAGTGAGGCTCGTCAGCTGGTCGGCCTAGGACTGCTGGTGAGACGAAATGTGCCCAAGCTCCTGTTGCATACTGGTGATGACGTCAGATGCCTTCGACAACAGGGGACAATGCTGGGCCATAACCTGGCCCTGGACTTGAAGCGGAGTGGGGGATGGGGGTTCTCCTTCGGGCTCGGCCAGCTGACGAGATCTTACAGTTAGGACCCGTGTGCGTGTGTGTGACCCAAACGCACAGCAAGGACTAAGGAGGAGGCAAATAGAGGGTTAAAGCCCACCCGGGCGTGTATATTAACAGCAGTCAACAACAAGGTGGGGGAGGAGAGCGAGGCGTGACACATTTGTGTTGGTTCGGGTTGAACCTCCTGCAGACTAGTGGTGTTGGTGGGCACACAACAGGAAATGATGTATCATGGAAAGAAACTAACACAGTAGGCCTACATGGAAGACATGTAGGCCTACATGGACATACAAGCTCAGCTGACTCAGATCTCTTTCTCTAATGTGTGATGTCTCCCACACTGCCTGATTTCTGCCTGCCTGCTTGGAGGATTGGCAGGGCAGAGCTGGGGATGATTGGCAGGATGGTGCTGGGGAGGATAGTCAGGGAGACTGGCCCAATACTTATCATACAGTATATGTTTCCCTTTCCCCCATTGCTGGACTATTCAGAGTCAGCCTTGTTGGTGGGTAGAGGTGGGAGAGAATGATGCACCGAAATTGAGATTCCCATTGGATGGAGCACGAAGTGGGTGTTCACCCTTATTCACCAGCAGATGTCAAATGACCATTGGGAGACTTGGCTAGGATGCATGGGAGGGAATGTGATGTGATAGATGAGGGGTAATGAGTTCAGGAACTGGTTTTGCATTTGTACATGGGGAGGGGCGATGTAGGGAGAGTGAAGGATGTTGGCACTGGCAGGTGGAGCGAACTTCGTGCTCATCAGTGAAGTTGGGCTCACTGCGTCCGAGTGCTTCTGCATTTTTTCCAGAGAGCAGCGGGTAGCCTTGAGAGACACCACAGTGGTCGTAGTTCATGGGGTCAGATCCACCATCTTATGTCATCATTGTAGTTAAAGTCCCAGCCCTAATATTAGGGCTGGGACTTTAACTGATTAATTGCGGTTCATTAATGACAGAAAATGTACGCGATAAAAAAAATGTACACATTTTAATCGCACCACAGAACCTTCAGTTTCGGGCATACCGATCATAGCGATGCACCAACCAAGAAGAGACAACAAACGCAAAGGGAGAAGTAGCTGATCAGAGCTCTTTGCTTGGCCCAGTGGATGCGAAATTTAGATTTAAAAAACTCACTTGTTAATTCACTCGTACAGCAAAATGCTTCTCGGGTCAAATATCGATGAGCGATTAAAATGTGATTAATTGCGATTAATTAATCTGTAATTAATTAGATTAAAATTTGTAATCGAATCCCAGCCCTAATATATATATATATGTATATATATATATATATATATATATATATATATATATATATATACACACTGTATAGTTGTACAAGTGGTACAATTGATCAACTTGTTGCTAGAGCTTATGGTGATGATGGCAGTTGTCATGACACCTCTTTCCATGATGACAACAGCAGCAATGGTGGGTAAATATTTGCATACATGCTGGCAGTGCCACAGCCACATCATACTCTTTATTTAAGGCTGCAACTGGGGGCGTCATCCTAGGGTTCGTCTCTAGGGCCTCCAAATCACTAAGTCTGCTACCGATTCTTCAGCTGCTACCGCAGTTTTCCTGCTTGTTGTGAATCATATCTATTTTATCAGTATTTCCATTTTGTTTTTCTTTTGCAGATAAAAGCCTCGTCGGGACTTTATCGCCACCTATCTCCCCAACTCCCAAAGAACACCAGGGTTGTAGCTGTCATCCCAGCACTGACGCTGCTGTCATACAGAAGATGAGAAAGTACTTCCCTCATTTAGATAAAGAGGTTGTAAGCCAGTATCTTTACACTTTCAGATAAGTGAAACGATAGCATCTCCAAAGCACCTTACACAGAATCAGTGGGGGTATTCCTCTATATCCTGTATACACTGTATATTGGAAAAGCAATATATACATTTTCTTTGATTGATTAATTTATTGAATACTTTATTAACAGTTTGCAAAAAAGCACTGAAGTACAGTTTCAGGGGCCCTAAGGGTCCCGACCCACAGGTTGAGAACAACAGTTCTAAGTGGCTGCTGTTGTCAACGTTAACGCTTTGTCTCGCTACGCTAGCCCAGTCAATGACACTAGAAAAATAATATACACTCCTGCACGCAGGCACATACGAACAGACACACATGCACACACACACACACACACACACACACACACACACACACACACACACACACACACACACACACACACACACACACACACACACACAGCTGATACACTTGTTCTGCTGAAGCTGCCCAACTGCCCAGCAGTGTGGACTGGTCATAATAGGAAGCCATTCTGCCTCTATTGAGTTGTGTGCTTCCCTGCAGTTCTCCTTGAATATGAGAGAGACATGCGGAAGCAATATGTGTTGCTTTTAATCACAGATGTACTAAACGCCTTGCCATCGCTGTGACTGTAATAGACAGTAGACGCTTTGAGAAAGTGTGTGTGTATGTGTAACTACAGTAACACGGGAACTATGTAAATGAGCCACTGGTGACTAGGTGGTCTGACGAGGTGTTGCCCAGCTTTGCAAGCTGGTAACTAGCTGCTAATAACTAGCTGGTGACAAGCTGGTATTAACAAGCTGATAACAAGCTAGTAACAAGCTGGTAAAACTGAAGATGGGGAAAGAATGACAGTAACGTTCCGTTCCTCATAACCGTCAACGGGGAGTTGTTGGAGAATACAGCAACGACGGGACACGTTGTGCTAGCAGGGATGTTTTGGACAAAGTCATTTCAAACTTCCTTTGTCAAAGCTACTTCTGACATGCTTTCACTTTTTCTCTCTCTCTCTCTCTCTTAGTCTCTCCCTTTCTCTCTCTCTCTCTGCTCCCCCCCCCCCCCCCCCCCCCCCATGGTGTGTCTCTGTATCGTTGTTGATGAGTGTCACCTTGACAGACGAGAGAGGCCCTACAGAGGAAAGCTCCAATCTCCACAGGAAGAGAGGGCTCCAATCTCAGGCTTGGGGGGATGTGAAAATGTAATCTCTCACAGATAGGTGTGTGTGTGTGTGTGTGTGTGTGTGTGTGTGTGTGTGTGTGTGTGTGTGTGTGTGTGTGCATGCGCATGCGTGCATCTGTGCTTGTGTGTGTGGTGTGGTGTGGTGTGTATATTGTACAGTAGGTGCACAATCCCCATGTGCATAGGCGATTTTAAGGGGTGTCCTAGGGTGCACGTGCACCCCCTGGCCGCCAGGCGGCCATTTTGATTTTTTTTTTTTTTTTGTAATGTAACTTTATTTTATAATTATTAAATAAAACAGTGATCGTGATTTGTAAAATGTGCGCAAAAAGAGAGGTGGAGGGGCAAGTATTTCAGCTTGCTTGCTTGCAATGTAAGACCTATCAGCTTGCTTGGCGACGGCGCTGTTGGCAGACTTGGCAGGCACTGTGGGTGGGCTGTGAGATTGACACCTGTGCTGGCCGGCTGTGTGACTCTCTGATATGATGACCCACAATTCCGTGATTTCCTTATCTGTTTCCGCCCGCCTAAAACAATATGGATACAGCAGCAGAGCAGCAATAATGGCGAAACGAACTATAAATACAAAGACAATTGACCAATTCTTTATAAAAAAGAGCAAACCCAGTGCCACAACCGATAATTCATCATCAGGAAATGTGAACACGGGTTCACTCGACACTGACAGTAATGCTAATGAACGTGAACCAGAGGAGGTGGACGGAGCTTGCAGCAGCAGTGATCCAGCCACCGACATCACTGTGGAAGTGCCCCGGTTCCTCCACAGCAAGCAAGCCCCACTCCAGACTCAACTGTTGTTACCCCAGGCCCAGACCCAGAGGAGCCAAATGAAGCCAACTTTGTTCATGAAAGAGACCCTTGCCATGGCCCGGATAAAGCCAAGCAGTTTTTGGCTTTGGGTCCATATCAGCCAGAAGATGTAGAATGTCCATTAAAGGCCGCTGGCGAAAAACAACGCAAATTCAGAAAGGAGTGGTTTAAAGATTTTGCCTGGCTGGAGTATAGCGTGCGCCATGACCGGGCGTTCTGCTTTCCATGTCGGGCCTTTGGTTCTGAGAACGCCGAGCAAGCTTTCAGGAGGACAGGTACATAAAGACACATCTCTGTTTACACAATGCTGTTGTACTCCCTCCAAGTGCATAGTCTATTATGTTATGAGCGCAGTTTCTCTACTTTGAGACAACTAAAAACGTATTTACGGACAACCATGACTGATAAAAGAGTGTCAGATATAGGCATTTTACAGATTGAGAAAATACACGAAATTAAAGTGCAGAAAATAATTGAAAGGTTTGCAAGTGCCAAAACCCGGAGGCTGCAGTTCATTGTGTAATAAGGATGTGTCTACTATTTGTTTTTGTGAAATGCTTATTTGACACTGTAAATGACTGCTTGATTGCTTGATGAATGATGATTAACTTGATGTTTGGCTTTATATGTCTTGGCTGTGCTGCCTCTGTCTGCAAAATAAGTAAATAAATCCTATAGATAGACATATGGTGTCTAGAAAAAGAAGCACCTGTTTTACACTTTTTTTTGTTTATATTGTGTTACATTTGGGTACAAAATTAACTGCAGAAATCCGCTAAAACAACATTACAAAACCGCTAATATCCGCAATTTTTTTCGCGTGCGCGCTTCGCGCACGCACGCGAGCGTCGTGCACGCGCGCGTGCATGAGGTAATAGAGGTCGTGCACCCCCTGCTGGAAGAGGCTAGAATCGCCTATGCCCATGTGTGTGTCGTGGAGTGCAGCCCAGTAGCACCTGTGTGTACGGTTCTAATCTCTCCGTCCCTTCCTTCCCAGAGTCAAACCCTCCCCTTCTGCCCTCCAGTCTGACAGAATGGGGTGAACCCCGGTGTCATGGCCTCCTCCACCTGGTTAACCCCCTTTCCCTCAACATCCATCCATCCTTGGGGCCGGGATGGACCAAGGGCCAGTCCAGAGACAGCCAGCTATTATCTCACAAACATGCACACACGCACGCACGCACGCACGCGCGCACGCAGACCCTGCACTGACAGAAGGGAATGGAGAGAGGATGCAGTGAAGTAAAGTGGAATTAGACAACATTTAGCCACAAGATGTCGCACTTTTACAAGACCGAAGAAACAAATAAAGAAATAGATGGAGGAGGTGGAGAGGAAATGGGACCCATTTATTCTTCTTTTTAGCTCTTTGATTCTCCTCCTGCTCTTATCTGACATCAGCCCCATTGCCTGCTGGCACAAGCATGTGCGCGCGCACACACACACACACAAACGATCTTGGTGGCTACTAAGTGGTTTTGCTGGGTTGCTTGCCAGACAATACCAAACCCTTCCTCAAAGAAGGAAAAAAGCTTCAGAGCTTCAGCCGTCTGGAGTTGACTTTTTATTTTCCTGATCCAGACTCCTATATACTCTCCTTGGGACCATCCAACTCACTTTGATGAAAACAGGCTTAGTTAGGACTCACTTACAGTATATAATAGGATTTTGAGATCTCTTTCCTACAACCACAGGTGTGTGTCAAATTGGTGAAAGTGGTTGGACAGACAATAATAATTATATTTTATATTTAGTTTGTCATAGGGAATATTTACAGTATATGTTATTTTAACAGGTTTAAAAACACACCTTACGCAGAACAAATTGGGACTTACAACAGAAAGCCTATGATCAGCATGGGCTTACATCGTTGCATTTTAAATAGTCATGCTTTTCAATCATGCTTGTGAATGAACTGTACCCACATAGCAAAAGAGGTCTGGGCCAGTTATGGCCCACATAAACCACTTACAGTTGGCCCACATACCGCAAGGAATGACGGCCCAGAGATGGCCCCATCATGGCTTGCCGGAGCTGGCCAACTCATGGGCCGGCTCCATGCCAGCTGTGGACGCACCATTCTGACCCAGGCCCGGCCCAGAAGTGGCCCAGTTCCGGAAAAATAGATCTGGCCCAGTTCTGGCTCAGAGGTGGCCCAGTTCCAGAAGAAATGTTCTGGGCCAGTTATGGCCCACATAATCTACTTAAAGTCGGCTCACATACCGCAAGGAATGACGGCCCAGAGATGGCCCCATCATGGCTTGCCGGAGCTGTGGACACTGTTCTGACCCAGTTCTGGGCCAGCTCTGGCAAGCCAGATATGGGCTTTATACCTTAATTATGCCATATCCAGCCACACCATTGCACCTCCGAAATAGTTTGGATAATCTAATACCATTGATGAACCACCTGCATACACATCATAACTCCACACACTTTTGTTAAGGTAGTAATTAATAAAAGGCAGAAACAGTTATTTAGCAAAAGTACAAAAGGTTTATTTACAAATCTCACTTACATGATCAATAAAACTGAATATATTTGCAGTGACATTTCGATAAAAATAGAACAGAGTTGATGGGCTACGCAATACCAGTGCTGGGAGTATAGTATAGCGGCACTCCATTAAAAACATAAATTGCAAAAATAAATAAATTAACACAGCAAATTTTAAAACAGCACATTATAAAAAACACACAGCAAATTACAAAAAACAAACCAATTACCAACCAAAGAGGGGGGAAAGGCACCCCAATAAATACAAACAGCAAAAAAATAAAATAAACAAAAAGCACAAAAGAGGGTTTGATAGACGCAGACGGCCACCAGAGAAAGAGTCAGTTTGTCTACTGGGATGGTGCATTCTGTTGTATGTGCTTAGAAATTCAGCTCTGTTGCAGCAAGCCAATCCAGTGTGTCATTTCTATAGGTCAATTAAGCAAAGATCACCATTCGGTGGCCGATATATAGGGCAGCTGGTCACCACATGCTCCACAGTCTGAGATGGATCCTCACATTCGCATTGGGCACTGTCTTTGAGACCCACCTGTGCATTGCTGCACTGAAACGTCAATTGAGGTTGTCCACTCCTTACGGGGGAGGTGCTGGCCAGGAAGATCAGTGGGATCCTGGATGGTTCTGCTGCCTTCCACTGGTCTGTCCATCTTGCCTTCGCCCAGGAAGATGGTGGTGCCGGCTGGTGTTGTAAGGAACAGTTCCTGGGCCTGTGTGGCAAAGGGGCGCTGGGACTTGAGACGCCACTTCCAGCGACCACAGTGCTAGCGCTTCTCCAGATCATCCAGTTGAGGAAGCTGTCTGACCTCTAACTCCACGTCTTTCTGCATCCATGTGGGGCAGCATTGTTCTTTAGTCGCCCTGAAATAAATGACAAGAAGCAAACTGTTATGATGATAGCATTATGAAACCTGAGTGACATACATCAGTTAAAATATTTTGAAGATTTATTGTGTCCTGTGTCCATAGCTATACATATATGCTGTGTTTGGCCTTCTACTGTTATCCATTAAATGTTTTACTATATTACAACATTTAAAGTAAGAAAGATTGGAAAAGTTACACTGAGCAATTCAAATTTACCTATACAACATCATAAAGGTGCAGGTCCTCGTACTCAATGAACCCTGATGTCCAAAAAGGTTGTCTGGTAGTCATCCAGTGAAGCGATATCTCCAACATGGCAATTCCTGAATTTATGGTAAAAGTCAAAGAAAAGAAAAGCCACAAGATGTAAATGTAAAGTAGGCATTCTATCTTTAAACACACTTACACTGGCTCCACCTCCCCCCTCTCAATAACAAATAGAAAATGTGGTGGTCTTTGTTCTCTGAGCTTTAAGTTACAGCACTCAGGTTTCAACTACTGTTGGCAAACTTGTTTTGAATGTTGAGATGTAGAATAAACATTTAACTGCAAACAGTGGTATCTTAATCAAATCTGTCCCTTCCACTAGTTAGCCAAGCTCAATATCCCAACAAAATCACACATATTACTTATGTTGAGCAATGAGCACACATTATTTGTACTTAGTCTGCTCTTTTTCCCCTCTACACAAAACAAACCTCTTTGCCGAAAATAGCCGATCTACAAGCTCACAATGCCTTGCAGCACGAGGCGTTGTGAGCTTGTAGATCTGCTATTTGGCTAAAGTTCTTGGAATATGGATGCTAGGGTTCAGATGGTTTATATAAAACAAATGAGAAAAAAAATTCTATCACACAAAGACTTGGAGTAACTCTGACCCTATAGGGGTCCCGGACCCCCTGTTGAAGACCCCTGATCTAAAACATGGAATATATAACAGTCTTGGCCTGCCTAAATCCATGGTTTGAAATAATTAGTTAATATGTGATATCAGAAAATACCAATAGGCTCTAGATTCTAGGTAACAAACATGTACAGTATAATGTCCTCAGTTAAGTTCACAGAAACAACAAACCAAAAGTTAAAATTGCTCCTAGGCTAGTTTGAGAAGATTTTAGAATATATTAGAATATAGAGTAGATAAAGAGGCCACTTACCATATTGAATTTAAGTTCCATCCGTGTGGTAAAGTAAATAGCAAGAGCCACAATAGTAGATGTGTCTACTCTAACTCCCTGCTCCAAATGAAACCGTTGAATAGTGATGTGTCGTTCATGAGTGATTCGTTCATAAGATTCGAATCATTAGCATGACTCGTGAACGATTCGTTCAAATCCCTGAAATGGGTCGTTCACACTTTCGTTCACACCCCCGCCCCTCCCCCTAAAAGCCCCGGCCGGCAGACAGGACGCGACGGCGGGCTGTACTCGCGATGTAATAAAAACGCTCCCGCGATTGTGTTTTTCACGGGACAATCACGCTATGAACGAATCATTTGAACGAATCTTTTGAACGGATCTTTACCGTGAACGTGAACGAAATGATCCGATCACTGAAATGAACGGGATTGCCCATCACTACCGTTGAATACCAGTTTAGAATTCAAAAAATGGTGGGAAGCACAGTGATTGGTTAGACAGGACAGTAGGGGCTGCCTGTATTCACATGGTAATGACATTCTAACACCTCATTGGTCTACTCTCTCTCTCTCTCTCTGTGTGTGTGTGTGTGTGTGTGTGTGTGTGTGTGTGTGTGTGTGTGTGTGTGTGTGTGTGTGTGTGTGTGTGTGTGTGTGTGTTACACGCCCCAGGGGTGTGGCTAGATACAGATAAGATTTGTAAAACTGCTCTGCAGCGTTCACCTGAATAAACAGGACAAAGGGAGACAGAGACAGTTTCAATATTACTTATGTTGAGCAATAGTTCGTTTCTCCTTCCTTGTTCATCTCATTTATTCACAATTATAATGAAATCACTTTACTTTTCTTCCTTTGTTTTTTTAAAGAGCATCAGTCAATCACTGTATTCACAATTCTCACATGTTCACAAAATTACAGTAAACCCATTCTTCTCATTTCTTTCACAGTCATCAAAATCACAATAAACATTTCTTCATATTCATCATATTCCCATATGTTGTTTGTTTTATCAGTGTTCATGAACTGTATTTAATCTGTGGCTTTTTACCAGTAATGTTTTTAGAGTGTATTCTTTTTAACTTTTTAATCATATACCAACATGAACTTATTTATACATGACCATCAAATGGCATTAATCATGAAATATGGAACCAAAACGTAAATACTGTATTGGCATGACTACAATGCATATAATGCAAAGATATTGCAAGGCATCAAGGCATTAATATGGAGAGAACTAAATTACTAAAAACGAAAATAAACATTTCCAACTGCAAAGGCTACAGGAGCTTTTAAACACTATAAAAGGAGCTTTTACACACTGCAGGGAGCACAAAATACTGTAGGTGAAACAAAAACAACCACGTTGTGAGCAGCAGTAATGGCTGCCATGAATCTGCTGTTTACATCCAGATTCACTTCACACACTAGTCTTAAACAAAATCACAACATTTCTGGTCAAAACTAGTACAATCACAAAACAAGCAATGCTTTTACACTACACAGAGCTGAAAGAGAACAGTTTTCATGTTCAAAAACGTGATTTACCTGAATAAACAGGACAAAGGGAGCCATGGAAAACCATGCAAGGCACCAATCTGCTCACCAGGAGTAACAGGGGTTCAGAGTCTCAATGACTCTTCAACACTAACTCTGGGGGAGCCTGAGTTTGAACTCTCCGGGAATCCTCTGAGTTCTAATGCCGGTTTCTCTACCCCTAAGCCACTGCCGCCTTGTAAAAGTACAAATAGTATCAAACATACTTGACCCAGGCCAGAACAGACCATTTAATAGCTTCCAAAATAGCCAATCTACAATCTTGTGGTGATATAGTGATGTAATGGTGTGTAGACAGGCCTGTATTTAGGGTTGATTAGGCCCCCCTACCAAAACATGATTAACTAAAACTACCCAAACTAGGAATTATGACACATACATATTATTAGCATAATTTAAAGCACATGAGGAAAAAGCAAGGCCGTACACTGAGAATGACAGGAAAAACTAATAATATAGGGCATTAATGACTTTTTGCAAGTCAACTTGTCTTTTGATTAACCAAAATATATGTGGGTCAGTTAATATATGGATAATATGGGCCAAATAAACCCAAAGCATATGTGGACCAGTTAAACATAAGGCTAATATGGGCCAAATTAACCAAAAACATATATGGGCCAGTTAATATAAAGCTAATCTGGGCCAAATAAACCCAAAACACACATGGGCCAGTTAACTATATGGCTAATCTGGGCCAAATAAACCAAAACACACATGGGCCAGTTAACTATATGAATAATCTGGGCCAAATGAACCAAAACACACATGGGCCAGTTAACTATATGGCTAATCTGGGCCAAATGAACCAAAACACACATGGGCCAGTTAACTATATGGCTAATCTGGGCCAAATGAACCAAAACACATATGGGCCAGTTAACTATATGGCGAATCTGGGCCAAATAAACCAATCCACAATCGGCCCACATGTGGCGTGCCATAACATAAACAGTGCCGTCATTGCCAGACCTGGCCCACATCTGGTTCACATACCACTTGCTGAAGCCAGAGGTAGGCCAGACATGCCGGATTGCAGCCACGTTTGGCCCAGACCCCTCTGCTATGTGGGTATGTTCCTTATTCAGTAGTCAAGTCAATTTATTTTTAGTATAGTACTGTCTGTGAGTCCGTGTGTATGTGTCTGTCAGTCTGTTTGTCTGTGAAAAGCTAATCTCTGTCACTTTGGCCCAATTGACAATGTGATCAAGACAGATCTGTCAGACTTTTCATATTCCATCCCGATTTGCTAAGATACATCTAAAGTTTGCAGGAGTGGCTCATTTCTTATAGCTTAGATCTTTGCCTACCCCTGCCGTTACTGTACTTGCATGATGTACAGTTGTACAAAACAAAAATTGTCCATGAAAGGGGACAAGGACTGAGAGATACAGAGATCTCCATATAGGCACATATCCGTTTTACATCACACTGACACGCATGGACTTGGTCCTACTGATGCCGTCAGTGTTCTCCATATACATGGATCTCCATATATGGGTCTCAGGGATCTCCATATATGGGTATAAAAGGGACAAGGACAGAATTTATTTGCAAGTGTGACTATTGATACTGACCTATTTCAAGAGGACCTACATGTTGATTACAGACACACACTGCAGCAACACCTAACTGTCCCAAATGCTCACATTGCGGTGCCTTTGTATGGAAAGAGGAGAGAGATGGTTTATGCTGCAAGTAACTCCGGGAAGATTGACCTTACATATGACCCTGAAAATCACAATCCAGGCTCAATCACACCAAAGCCTCCACAAGCTATTATGGACCTCTTCCTTGATCAGAAATTTGTGAAGCGTGCAAGACAGTACAACAATGCACTGTCAATGGCAAGTATCGGTTTACAAGAGATAGCTATACTTGGGAAAAGGACTACATCTAACATCACGTACGCCATATGAGTCAGCTGACTCATGGGAACAAAAGGGATACAGTCAGAGGCACAGACAGATACAGAGATCCCCAATAAGGGCATAAAGGTACACAGACAGACAGATACAGGGATCTCCATATTCAGGCATAAAAGGGACACAGACAGATACAGAGATATCCATACTGTATACACAGTATGGGTATAAATGCACACAGGCAAACAGATGGTCAAAACGGGTCCTATGACCACAGGTATAATGGGGTTTGCATTAAAGGGTGGGGCATTCATTCCCTATTTACATCGTTCCCGATTAGGCCGGTTCCCGACTAGAAGCTCGGCCACTCAGAAGAAACCTGCACACTCTGCTCCAAATGAGTAAATGTATTGACAACGTTTCGAGTGCTAGCTCTTCATCTGGTCAAACTCAAGAACTCATGAAGAGCTAGTGCTCGAAATGTTGTCAATAAATGTACTCATTTGGAGCAGAGTGTGCAGGTTTCTTCTCTATTATGTTATTTCCCACCCAGCACCTATTTTAAGAGAAGTGCGTATTTTTCTAGTGGTTCACCAGTAAGACTCCCTAATTGGGAGATAAGCGACTGTCACGTCGCATATACAATCAGGAGGGAATATGGGAAATGGGACAGATCCATTTTGATGACATGACTTTAGAGATACGGCGTACCGCTTTGCATGATTTTAGGCCAAAATCTGTAGGAGCAGTGTCCAAAAATGTGTTTTGCAAAATTCGGCCTGATGGTGGCGCTAGAAGAGGGCCATGTGAGAAATCAGGGGCGGAGGTTGTGATTTGCCATCCCAGGAGTGTGTGCAAAGTTTGGCATTGATAGGCCCAACAGTGGCAGAGATAAGAGTAGGGGCAAAAGTGTGACGTGACGTGACGTGACGTGACGTGACGTGACGTGACGTGACGTGACGTGAGGTGAGGTGAGGTGAGGTGACGTGACGGACTGACTGACTGACTGACTGACTGACTGACTGACTGACTGACTGACACACAGCCGGTGGAGCTTTTCATAGTATCTTGCGACCTGACGGTCATCATTATGAATCCTTCAATCTTCTACAAATTCCACTACTGAATACTGAATCCTTATTTAACCCAGCTCTTTCTTATCATTTACCACATTGCCAAAAACAGCTTGTCCTGTGGGATGGCAAAGAGATCCCACATTAAAGCCGCATTTTGAGCACAACACAACACAACACATCTTAACATAACACAACACAACACAACACAACACAACACAACACAACACAACACAACACATCTTAACATAACACAGGATCCACACCACTTCTTCTTCATTAAAAACATTTAGTGACTGTCATCTCGCAGCATGTTCCATCCTGTCCACAAATTTTGAAATATTTTGAGCACAACACACACACACACACACACACACACACACACACACACACACACACACACACACACACACACACACACACACACACACACTTTGCTGTGATCTGTTGTATTTGCAGCCACTGAAGATCACTTTCTCATGCGCAAAGAGCTGTGTCATCGTGTTCTCAGATAAAGTGCTGTTGATCACGTGGTGGCACAACTTGACAGGCCAATTCCTCAGTGACGTTGGCATGGGCAGAGGAGTGGGAGGGCGGGGGTGATACTGGTGGGAGGTGGAGTAAGGCAATAAGAAGAGACCGAGAAACACGCAAGAAACATGACTAGTGTGAGAAAAAAATATATAGAGATGGAGCACTCATTCAGAGGCTGAACGTCATTTGTACACTCTCAGAGTTTAGTGAAGACTGAGGACTTTCCAGTGTATAGTGCATGCGTACCTTGCCACTGCCAGCCAGGCTTGCAGACATGTTTGACATCGATGCAGACAGGAACGCTTTGTAAGGCTCTCTTCTGGCCACAGTCCCACGCTGTCACCTGGATCTCATACTGCTGCTGCTGGTCAAAGGTCAGCTTCTGGGGGTGCCCGCTGACCTACCGGTCCATGCAGGCGCAAACCACATAGGCTCTGATGCCTGACAGCGCATCGCGGGTTCGATTCCCGATCCCGACGACCTTTGCTGCATGGCACTCCTCATCTCTCTCTCCCCATTTCCTGTCAGCCTACTGTTCTATCAACCAGTAAGACTCCCTAATCGGGAGATAAGCGACCGTTGGTCGCTTATCTCCACAAATAGAGCAAAAATGTGTTTTTCCAAAATCTTCCTGATCCATGTTGATGACATGAGTGTAGACATACTGTGTAGCGATTTGCATGATTTTAGGGCAAAAATTGTAGGAGCAGTGGCCAAAAATGTGTTTTAAAAATCGGCCTGAAGGTGGCGCAATATGGGAGAGATCCAAGTTGATGAAATGAGTGTAGACATACTGTGTACCGATTTGCCTGATTTTAGGGCAAAAATTGTAGGAGCAGTGTCCAAAAATGTGCAGTGACGTCATTACGTGCGCGTCACGCGTCTCTGACGCATTCACGTTGCCTAGAGACGCATTCACGTCAGTGTCCTTGGGTCCCACGGACGCATTGCCTCCATTGGAGTCCACGTTAAAATAATTTACCACGTCGCGAAAAAAAAAATATTTTAAAAAGTCCACAGACGCCACCATTGTTCATGGGTGAAGGCATGCTACTTTACCCTACATTAACACAAATGAAATCCGCGTAGAAAGTCTTAAAACAGACGATAAAACTAACGACAGTCTGTGTTTTGAATCCACGACGCCATTTTGTGCGCCACTGAATGGTCACAGAATTCAATGGGTGCCTGAGTTTTAGCGTAGCACCGGGCCGCTCTCTGACCATAGTGGCACAGCGTGTTAGGTGATACATCAAAAAGGGTTCCCCCACAGGACGTGTATGGCAGGGCTCGGCGCAGAAACGTGACGTCACGTCTCTACACTGCAGCTCAATGCTCACTGCTCAGACCATGGCTCAGACAGGGACCCGCCTCCTTTCCCCTCCATTCAATAACAACTGGATATACAGTACACGCGCTATTGTTTATAGATGTGGTGGTGGACATTGGACAACGTGTTAGAAGCCACACAGGTCTTCATTGCGTCTTTACAACAATAGCGACGATTAACGTTGTGGTGAACATGGTCAAATAACCTTTATTGGCTCAACTACAACACGGAGGAAGCAAGCTAGCCTAGCATGTATGCTATCTGAGACAGTATGTATGTAGCCTAGGCTGCCTAACTGTTTGATTGATTATAGTGTTTTCGTGGCGGCGCCGTCCCTTTGGTGGGCCGCCGGGGCAGCGGACTACCGCGGCCGCCTGTGCCTTGCCCTCCCGCATCCATAGAGGGGCGGCACGTCCCTCTATGATCGGTAGGTTCCGTACGGAACCATTGTTTACTTAGATATGGAAGGATGACCTCCCACTTGGGTAATGACGCCCCCTGGCGATCATTCAGAGAAACTACTTCAGCTCCCGTACTAACGTAGGCAGGAAGGGCCTGTCACTCAAACCGGAGTGACCCGCCTCCAGGCTATATAAGCCCCCGGAGGCGGAAGTAACATCCTCTTAATACCACTCTCTGCCACATTCAGTGAAACAGAGGGGCATTACGTGGGAGGTCATCCTTCCATATCTAAGTAAACAATGGTTCCGTACGGAACCTACCGTTTACTGTCAATATTCCAGGATGACCTCCCACTTGGGATTCTTAAACTCCCCTCTAAGCCACAACCTACTCTCATACCCCCACACACCCCTCATACGGGTGAGCACAGCCCAAACGGGCGTGACCCATCACCCAGAAGGTCCCAGGCCCACCGGACCTGGGTGTGAAGGCATGAGAAAATAAGGAGAGACCCTGACAGACCGAAGTCCGCCTCATTCAACTAAATGAAAAGGACAAGTCCGCCTTATAAGTAAGACACACTATATAAGGAAAACACAGGGTCCCCCCCAAAATACCCCAGGTGGCTACATGCCCACCTGTGGGAGGGGAAGATCCGACTCCTCTATGACGTAGAGGAGGCAACTGCACCCAGAACCGAATGCGCTAGCGAAGAGGATTCGATATCCAGGTGATAGTAGGCTGCAAAGGTAGAAGGCGAAGACCAATTCGCCGAAACACAAATCTCCTGAACGGAGACTCCCTTTGCCAGTGCCCACGAAGTAGCCACACCTCTAGTGCTATGGGCTTTAAGTGCCTCCGGCACTTCCACACCCGCACTAGAGTAAGCCAGCCTAATAGCATCCACAATCCACCTCGAAAGAGTGGGTCTAGACACCGGCTTTCTGACAAGAACATTGCCCATTTCTACAAAGAGCTGAGAAGAAGCTCTAGAACCAGCAGTCCTGTCACAGTAGGCCTTCAATGCCCTGACAGGACAAAGGCAATTCAGCCGCTCATCCTCCGCCGAGACAAACGGAGGAGGATGAAAAGCCAGAAGAACAACAGGCTCCTTAGGAACCACCATGTTCTTAGGAACAAACTTAAGATGAGGCTTGAGCAACACCTTGAGATCATTGTTCATAAACTGCATGCACTCCGCAGACACCGAGAGAGCTTGCAGGTCACCAACTCTTTTAGCCGTGGCCAAAGCCAGCAAAAGAGCCGTCTTGAAACTCAAAAGTTTCAAAGGCATCCCTACAAGCGGCTCAAAGGGAGCCCGACATAGGCCCCCTAGAACCACCTGCAGATCCCAAACTGGGAACAAAGACCTAGTCACCGGCCTCAAACGTTCAACTCCTTGCATGAACTTGATGACCTCCGGGACTTTAGAAGGTGCCTTGCCCGCCACCCCCAGGTGACAGGCATTAATAGCCGCCAAATACCCCCTAAGGGTAGAAAATGCTAGACCACTTCTCAAGCGGTTCTGCATAAATTCCAGAATTTCCTGGGCTGACGCCACATGAGCCACCACAGGTGGAACACGCGACTCGCACCAGTCCTCAAAGGCATTCCACCTTCCATCATAAGACGCCCTCGTAGAGGGCGCCTTAGCACTCTGAATGGTATCAACCACTTCAGAAGAAAAACCGGCTGCCAGCAGGTTTAACCTTTCACGTGCCAAACCCACAGGTCTAGGACCTGCAGGCCTTGGTGGAAGATCTCCCCCCTGGCCTGACTCAACAGGTCCCTGCACTGAGGCAGCTGCCAACCCGGTTCGCAAAGGAGAGGGGCGATCGCCGATCTCCACGTGCCCTTGTAGGGAGCCACCAGGAGCATCTCCAGACCGAACCTCCTGACTCTCTCCAGAGTGGGTCGGATTAAGTCGAAGGGGGGAAACGCGTACAGTAGACCTCTCGGCCACGTGTGCGCTAAGGCGTCCAACCCCAAGGGAGGACTGCCCTTCACCGCGAAGAACAACGGACACTTCGTATTCTCCGCTGACGCAAACAGGTCCGCCACTGGCTGACCAAACTTGCGAAAAATCTGGCTCACCACCCTGGGGTGGAGAGACCAATCCTCGTAGCGAGGACCTCCCCTGGACAGGAGATCTGCTCCGCTGTTGAGGAGACCTGGGACGTGTGAGGCCCTGATCGACTTGAGGCGCGACAAGCACCAAACCGTCAATTCTCGAGCCAGACGGTCCAGTGGCAACGACGACAGGCCCCCCTGTTTGTTGACATAAAACATGGCCGTCGTATTGTCTGTCCTGACCAGGACGTGACAATGCAAAATCCAAGGCTCGAAATGCTTGAGCGCCAGGAGTATAGCCATCAACTCCAAATAGTTGATGTGACGACCCCTCATCTCCAGAGGCCAAAGCCCCTGCGCTGTGCGCCCCTCGAAAGTGGCTCCCCATCCACTGAGACTGGCGTCTGTCGTGATCGACTTGTGGGAAACCACCTCGCCAATCGAGACTCCGCTGGTGAGGAACCCCTCCACCAGCCACGGAGACAGGGCGATCGCGCAGGAAGGGGAAACCGTAACCTTCTTGTACTTCAAGGAGGGCGGGATCCCGAGGGATAACATCCATCTTTGAAAAGGTCTCATATGAAACCTGCCCAAACGCAACAGATGTACTGCGGAAGCCATCATTCCCGTCAGTACCATGCAACTCCTGTAAGTGACCTCCTGGCCCACTTGAAAGGAGTCGAGACATTCCCGAAACCTGTCCACCCTCTCCTCTGAGAGACGGGCCGACATGTCGGATGAGTCCAGAAGGACCCCAATGAATGTAAGACGACTTGCTGGAGTCAGCATGCTCTTGCCGTGGTTGACTATGAAACCTAAGGCCTTCAGGTGAGCCAAAACCACTTGTGTGTGACGCGCCACTTCGTGGGCGGAGCTCGCTGAAATCATCCAATCGTCGATGTACGTCGCCAACCTGACGCCCTGCCGTCTCAGCGGGGCGATGGCTGCTTCGGTCACTTTCACGAAAACCCTCGGGCTCAGTGACAGACCGAAAGGGAGTACTGTATACTCGTACAGGCGACCCTCGAAGGCGAACCGAAGGAATTTCCTGTGTGGGGGATAAATCTGGACGTGCTGATAAGCATCCTTCAGATCCACTGAACAGTGGAAATCCCCTTGCCTGACCGACCGTAACATGGTGGGTACTGTTAGCATCCTGAAAACGTACTTCTTCAGGTACACGTTTAGTGCCTTTAGGTCCAGGATGGGACGTAGCCCCCCCCCCTTTTTGGGCACCAGGAAATAACGGCTCCAAAATCCCATGCGGGATTGGGTCCTGTCCAGCTCCACTATAGCACCCTTGCTTAGCAATGAGCTGATCTCTTCTCTCAAAAGACTTGCTTTTAAACCACGTGCTCTGGTATGAATAACCCTGCTCGAAAGCGGGGGTATGTCTGCGAACTGTAACCTGTAACCCCTGGTTATCGTTCGAAATACCCAATGGCTCGGGTTGCATAACTTCCACTGGCGCGCACAGCGTGCTAGCGTGTTTTGAGCGAGAGAAACCCCACCACTGTGCTTCCGTGACGGCGGAGCTTTTTGGCGGCCGGACCGGAAGTGGGGAACCTGCGTATCCGTATCCGGAACGACCGGATGCGGAGTGCAAGGGTTCAATAGGCCGCATGGCGGAAACACCTTCTGGTTGTACCGCTTGACTAGCGGAGCTATTTTGCGGCGGGACCGGAAGTGGGGAACCTGCGTATCCGTATCCGGAACACCCGGATGCGGAGCGCAGGGGTTCAATAGGCCACAAGGTGGGAACACCTTCCGATTGTACCGCTTGACTAGCGGAGCTCTTTTGCGGCCGGACCGGAAGCGAGGAGCTAGCGAATCCGTATCCGGTGAAACCGGAAGCGTTCGGTTTTGGCTCGATAGAGCGACAGGAAGAGCAAAGCGATTCGACTGATAAACAGACTCGCCCACAACTAAAGCATTCTCCCCTGACAGGAGAGGAACTTTTACGTTTAATACCTGCTCTAAGGCCTTTATGCTTGTCCCTTGACCCGGGCTCATAGTAGGCCGACAGAATTTCTGACTCAAGGTTAAATTCATAGCATCGCTCACGCGAGGGAAAATCCACTCGCGCGCATGAGGAACCATATAATTGTTTGACGTTAACATTACTGGTTGTTGATAAAACCTCTGACTGATTAAAGAGTCCTGACGGGACTCCATCATTCTTACAGGAGGCATGCATAAAGGATTCATATTGTCGACGCGAGGGATATCCCACTCGCGCGCTTGAGGAACCACATAATTGTTTGACATTAACATTACTGGTTTCTGATAAAACCTGTGATTGATTATCGAGTCCTGACAGGACTTCATCATTACTACAGGAGGCATGCACGATGGGGTCGTCTGTGCTAGTGCGAGAGAGTTGGACAGAGACAGACTTTGTTCTTTCAACATGTTTATTGCCGACACAGGAGGCATCAAAATTAACATTTTCATTTCCCCGACACGGGGTACCGAAAAACGCCCTCGTTTGGGGGGAGGGGGACCGAGAGACACCTCGGACCCCCGCCCCAGCACAATTCCCCTCTTCAGAGTGTCATTTGCGCTGTCCCCTACCGCGGCCACCGCGGTATGAAGACTGCTGCCTGCCATCCTTGGACGGGCGGCGCGGCTGAGCGCGCTCGGGAACCACAGCCTTGGTGCGGGGCCTGTCAGGCGCCCTGGCTGCAGAGGCTCCCCTGGAGGAAGACGAGTGCTTCTTAAAAGAAGCAGAGCGGCCCCTTTCCTTGGCGCGGGAGGAGCGGGACGTCCTCCTAGCTTGCTGCGGTTCATCCTGTGGCACTGTGGTGGACTCGACGATGTCCTTAGCCGCCTTGAAGAAGGTAACTCTACCCTGCAGCAGCTCCAAGCCCCCACCCATGAGGGTGGTGGGACTGTTCTCCATGTTTATGAGAGACTTGTACATCTCCCCGCGAGGACCTAGAGGCTTCTCGCCCACGTCCCTCTTAGGCTCGAGGTCGACATAGTCGAGCCAGCGGGCTCTCTCAGACTGGAGGTTGTAGTCCATGGACCTGCCCATCCACTTAACCGCATGCCAATTGACCTTCAGCATGATGTCAAATAGAGTGTTCAGTTCAGCTGTGTGCTCCCCCGTGGGCAGACCTTTGACCAGGTCCTTGGTGGAAGCGAGCAAGAGCTGGATCAGATTTAGGTCCTTAGCGGCCAGAGCAGCGGACCGGTAGGCGTTACGAGCCCTGTCCGACTGCAGCTTGTCCTCCAGGACAGTGAACCCCGGCGGGTTGGTGCCGACGGGGCCAACAAACGGCCCGTTTTTAGCCGTGCCTACATCTTTGTACTGGGGTCTGACGGAACTCAGAAAAGATTGTGCCAACAGGTGGTCCAGGTTAGGGCAGGTGGACATGCCTGCCTCCGCACCGCCCACCAAATCCAGCACAGAAAAAGGCAGCTTCCTGGGGTCTTTATGTGTCTTCCATGAGGAATGGAGGGCCTTGGTGAAACCTTTCACCAGCGGCAGCCTGGAGAGGACATACGGGGCGGGAACCGAAGGCTCCTGCCCGGGCATTTCATCATCATCCTCTGCCTCTTCAGAGGGGAGAGGAGGTGGCAACTCCTCTCCAACTCTGGCCAGAGCTCTCATGTAGACTGTGAGATGATCCAGCATTTCTGCTGCAGAATCGACGTCCTCTGCTCCCGCTTCACTCGCTTGACTGGCGGGTGGAGGGGCAGTGGTGCCTGAGGAGGCCTGGGAGCTCCCTGCGGCGTCCAGTTGACGTGCTGGAGCCGCAGGGGCATTACCTTTCACAGTGACCGTGAGTCGAGAACCCTCGTCCTCGACGGAGTCCTCCTCCTCCTCGGCCGTGTATCCAGAGTATTCAGAACCAGAACCCTCGCTCTGACCGGAGCTCAGGTCCGACTCTCGCCTGAAGGTCTGGACTGTTTTGGTGATGCTCACGTCGAGGGGGACGTCCCCGACGGTCACATCCAAGCGTTTCTTTTTGGGCACCGCGCCCGAAGGGGAAAAGGCTACCGGAGATTTCGTCTGGGTGTTAGCCTTCTTGGTCGCCTTCTTAGCGGCGACTTCACCAGACCCGCCAGCTCCAGTGACAGTGGAGCTAGCTGCGGTCGGTTGCGCGGCAGGCGGTGTCTCATGTAGCACGGCGCCATCTTGACTTGGAATGGCGCGCTGGTTGTCAAGCGGATCTCCGGAAGGCAGCGCCGCACCTTGACCAACGGTGCGGGCCGCCTGGGGAAGGAAAGACTGGGCTGTGGGGTTGAGAGCAGTGGACCCACCTGGTGGAGCGCAGGCCCCGAGGCCTGCCCTGGCTAGGGAGAACCGGTGTATCAGTACATCGTGGTCGTAGGCCACGCAGCAGTCACAGAAAGGTCCTGCTCTCCCCTGAGGACTCAGTGCAGAGAAGGCGTGTGCAACGCCCATGCAGCCGACACAGAGATGGTGAAGATCCTGTCCGTCGATGAGTCCTGGACAGCCTGGACATTGCCTCGGCAGGAAGGCCAGAGGATCCATGGCGAAGCACTGTAGATAGAGTTAACCAGAAGTAGACGAGCTAACAAGCTAACGGCTAAGGCTAGGCCACGCTTGATTCGGGCAGGGCCTGAACAAGCGGTGAGCAGTGTAGCTAACGTTAACAATAGCAGACGAGCTAACAAGCTAACGGCTAATGCTATGCCACGCTTGTTTCGGCGGAGGCCTGAACAAGCAGTAATAATCCTTTGTTATAAAAGGAAATAACCGTCGATTTAGGACGGAACAAGAATAAGTATTCTTAAGTACGGGTTAATTCAACACTCGCCAGTGGGCGACTCCTAATGCCACCGCTTTAGGCTAATGCGCGAAGAATAATAATACAAGGCTGAGTTTCAACTTATCTGAATGTGATATCGCAGAGAGTGAAAAGAGGATGTTACTTCCGCCTCCGGGGGCTTATATAGCCTGGAGGCGGGTCACTCCGGTTTGAGTGACAGGCCCTTCCTGCCTACGTTAGTACGGGAGCTGAAGTAGTTTCTCTGAATGATCGCCAGGGGGCGTCATTACCCAAGTGGGAGGTCATCCTGGAATATTGACAGTAAACAACCGTTCAAAACAAAAGTAGCCGATCTACAAGCAACCCAATCCACTGTTTTTGACCCAGTCCACTGGTTCTCTGTACAGCAGAGCAAACACAAGCACGCCAGAGAGCATTTCCCCCATTCCATAGAAGCAGTAACAGTACAAACAGGAGACATCATCTCACTGAGAAGATCCATATATTATCGATGTATATAAAATAACAGGTGGCTGTTCATTATGAAGACTCGGTAAAAGCTTCTATCTGCGCCCCCAAGTGGTCAACATCCGATATTACCGGTTCGGTATAAAAAAAAATCAAACACATGACTCTTTGGAAGTATTAAAATTGTAAGATTTGGAATTGTGGTTCATTTCTTTCAGACACATTTCTACGTAACATGAACATAACCATATAATAACCAATTCAAGTTAAATGCTGCACTTTGTCAAAAATGACATGCCGCGTAGAATTTTTGTGGGACCCATAAAATATCCCTGGGACTCATCCGAAAGACCCTTCGTGGGTCCCGGGGACTCATTACATTAAAAACCTATTAACGTTTTTGCAAGAATTGGCCTGATGGTGGCGCTAGAAGAGGGCCATGTGAGAAATGAGGGGTGGGGTCTCCGCGTTGGGGGCGTTACCACTTTTGCATCCGTTCTGGAGCACCAGGAGTGGGTGGTCCCCGGGAATTCCCCGTGAGCAGCCCCGTTGGGGCGGTGATTTGGTCATTTTTGCACATTTGTTCATTTTTTTACACCTGGGGGTCCCCCAGGGACCTGGGGGTCCCTGGAGCTCCGGGGCTCCTTGGAGGTTGTAGTTTGGCAGGTAAGGAGTGTGTGCGCAAAATTTGGCATGGATGGGGGCAACGGTTGTGGAGATATGAGCAGGGCAAAAGTGTGACGTGTGACGCGTGACTCACTCACTCAGGGACGGACAGCCGGTGGAGGTTTTGGTAGTAAATGCGACCTACGGTCGCAATAAAGGCATAAAAGCCCCAAAACAAACAAAAAAATAATAATAATAAAAAAAACGGATGTTACCTGGTACAGAGAGGACAGAGGAGACGAGAGGTTATGGCATAACGACCAAATTGGAGTGTAGAAGAAACTATAAATTGAAATTGCAAGGAGTGATGACTTGTGGCATTTTTGAGACCCATAAAATATGTAATTTCTTCACAATTTCTGATGTGTGTGCAAAGTTGTGCAAACTTTACATCTAATCGCTCACAAATGTGATTATTATAATACTTCCTTGTGGGGCTTCACACTGGTGCAGTACATGAGCCCTAAAAGGGGGGGGGATACTAAGATTTAACTAACTGTCTGCAACAAATAACAGAGCATTATCTAGACATGTAGCCTGAAGCAGTGCAGTTGTCAGTGGTGTGGAGTCTAAATGTATGCAGTCATAAAGTGTGTGTTTAAGCCTTTACAACTTAATGAGATTGATATTATTGGAGTCATCTAACTACACCGCGTAAAAAGCGTGCGTGTCTTTTATTCGACCAATCACAGCACACCTACACAGCACACCACACATCACAGCACAACATTCATTCGGCCAATCACAGCGTGTCTTTCATTCAGCCAATCACATCGTGCCTTTTGTCACCAAGACTCCTGGTCCCGCATTGGCTGTTGGTGACTATGATGTCATCACCCAGTTGGTGACATCACTCTGTGTTTTTTCAAGGGTTTTCCCATTGGATGACGTAAGCGCAGGCTCAGAGACCGACGTAGATTTGCCTAATATAGTTAGTTTTATAGTTAGATTAGATAATATTTACAGCTTTCCTGATTGGCCAACACAAGTCATCGGCTTCACGGATTGGCCAATCTTTGCGTGACATTTGTGTCGCTCTCCAATATAGGTAGGTGGTAGTGTGCGCACAAGAACACTCCATTCCGTTACAGATTGTAAGTTTGCAGATTGCAGTTTGTGTTTGACATGTTCCGCTGGTCGGTGCGTTTGACAGGCACCCCAAAGAGAATCTTCTATCGCAGTGCTGTTTCAGTGGGACATAAGGTGTATTGCTTTGAGAACTATAAGGCTAAGGTGCACATCTTCAACACAGTGTCTTCATGCTGGACGACCTTGTCCCCAGTAACAAATGGGAGAGGAGAACGTCCCCTTGAAGTTCCCTCCATGAGCAAATGGCACATGGCTGTGCTGATAGAAGATATCATATACATCTGGGGAGGGGAGTGCCATGTTCTTACTGCACTTGATGTCGACACCCACCGATGGTTCAAGCCCAGCGTGTCTGGTACTGTTCCAAAGCGGCGGTCAGGCCACTCAGCCTGTGTCTTGGAAAAGGTCATATTTATCTATGGAGGATACGACAGACTGACTGGAGACACTAATGACATCAACAAGTTGGACTCCACTACAATGGTATGGTCTTTAATTAACACCGGAGGCACTTCACCTGTTTCATCATCTCACTCTGCCACCATCATTGGGACAAAGATGTTTGTATTTGGGGGCAAAGGTGACGAGATATATGACAACAACATCAGAGTGTTTGACACAGAGACCAACTGCTGGCTGAGCACACCTTCTACACAGCCTCTTCCAGAAGGACGCGAGGGTCATTCAGCCTGAGCCTTATGTCACGCAGAATGTATCTAAGAGTCAAAGGTCGTTTTGTGCTCAATTACATTCAGGGACCTTACCATTGGCGTTGGAAACAGGTAGATTCATTGGGACTCCTGAGGAGGACAGACTTTGTTTGTTGTGTGATTTGGAGGAAATTGAAAATGAGGTTCATTTCTTGTTTTATTGTCCATTGTATGATGAATTAAGACATAGATTATTTGTTAAAATGTCATCTATTTGTGTTAACTTTTTTTGGTTGGATGATTATGAAAGACTTGAATTATGCTTCAGTAAAGGTATTTTCTTTTTGGCAGATTATGTGTGTAAAGCTTGGGAAAAAAGACAAAGTGTTTTGTATGCTTGAAGGACAGTTTGAAGAACAGTCTTTTTGTTTCTTTGTACACCTGTATGGTACCAATGAAATGATTTATATGTATGTGTCCTGTAAGTCCATGTGGGCTGGGCACCTTTTTTGGTGCACGACACGAAAATAAATAAATCTATCTATCTATCTACGGTCTGGATCAAAGGGAACTTCCACATGACATCAGGTGGGAACTGGCAGCCATGACGACCAACAGCAACAAAATAAAGTCCTATGAGTAACCTATGAGTCACTGTCTGTTTCCGGGGTTCTCTGCGACACATGCAGCCTTATCGATCACACGACCGCAGAAGTAAAAACCCAGCTCATATTGTGTGCAGGGCTGGGGTAAAAAACACACTCCTGTTCAAAGCTCCGTCTGCCTTCATTCAACTCCCATGTAACTTTCTGTGGGATTACCGTGACCGGACAATCATCTTTTTAGATAAACATTTAGCCAATGAAACATGCCCCCCAACCTGTATCAATAAGTGACAAAAAATAAATAAATCCCTTGTTTCATCCCTTGATTCAGTGATGATATATATATAGAGAGAGAGTCTATTTCACCCACACATTAACCCAGCCAACACTGGGTACTGGAACATGAACATACTGATTGATGTGTTACAAAGAGAGGTGGCAAAGTAATAATCCGAGAAACACTGGGCAAGCTGATAAAGATTTGCTTTGCACTGTTTTTCAAACTTAAGTGCAACATTCAACAACACTACACAGCAGAATTAAACCGCATAACCCATTTAACGGGCCTGTCGTCATCCCTCATGTTTGCTGCAGAGAAAGAGAGGAGCTCTAGCACTCATAATGCCTCTGTTAATATTTGATGGCTCTAAGACTACAGGTGATTGACGATTCATGGAGACAAGGTGAGGGGGTTGGGCTGTTGCCAGGGAATGTGAGCAGACTCCAAAGAGTTTCGGAATGACACTGTCCTGAGCCTATATACTGTAAATGACAGGATCCGAACTCTCCATCCAGTTAGGAACAATTAACTGAACATTTAAGATAACTGTTATGATGAATCAGTGTAACAGAGTAGCTCAGCCTGAAGCCCCTGGCCAGGAGTCTAGCGCAGGGGTTTTCAAAGTGGGTGACGGGGCACCCTGGGGTGCCGTGATGCCAGTCCAGGGGTGCCGCGAGATAATTTGATAATATTTGGAATTCATCAATATCACTAAATCAATATCACTTCACTATGTTAGTAAAACAGACCTGATTTGCACTGTACTTGATGAGTTATTTTTCTATCTACGACAACTCTCTTTACCAAAATTAGCCGATCTACAAGCTCACAACGCGTCACGTTGTGACACGTTGTGACACGTTGTGAGCTTGTAGATCGGCTATTTTTGGTGAACCTTCCCCCCAGAATAGGCATGCTGGGGTTCAAGTGGTTAAACTTCAAGTATAACGTTATTTTCAGTCAGTTCTGATGGAAACGGATATTTCTCCAATATGATGTAAGATTCTAATAATCAAACCTCGGTTCGAAGTGAAGCGGTGAACTTTTATTCTATGTGTACTAGAGCTTTGAAATCAGTGTTCCAGATCTATACATTCTGTGTTCTAGATCTATACTTTCTATGTGCTTTAGTTCTATACTTTTATGAATACTGAATGAATGAATGAATGATTTTGTCTGGAGGGCCAAATTGTCATGTGAAGCTTGACCAATCCTCAATTCTGCATGCACGGGACATTTACGGGACATGTACGGGACATTCTCACTCCTTAAGAATCTATTGGATTCCTCAAAAAAACAGGTACGGGACATGTATGGGACAGACATTCTCACTCCTTGAGAATCTATAGGAATCCTCAAAAAAAACAGGTACGGGACAGACAAAGCCACTCCTTGGAAGCGACTTTCACCGCTTCAAAAATGAACAGTGTAACTCAGGGGTGCCGTGGATGAAAAAGTTATTTACAGGGGTGCCCTGAGTCAAAAAGGTTTGAAAACCCCTGGTCTAGCGGTAGACGTTTGGTTCCCCATGGTTGGGATTTAATCTATAGTTCTTTTTTTTTCTTCTTTTTTTTTTTAACTTTGTTAATTGGAATTTCCATTGAAGCATTAAAATCAACATTGGTACAATAAGATAAGTACTGTATCAGCTTATTTTAGTACATCCATCAAATACACAATCATAATAAACGGATTGCAACACCCAAAACAAAATAGATAAATAGACATACAGCAAATAAAAACAAACAGACAGAACAACCAAAACAAAACATCAGTACAAAAAAAACCAACAGTTACAGTACATATCTGACATATCTATAGTCTGCATAACAGGACAGCATCCCTGCCACAGCAAGCCCAAGATATCAAGCTCCACTAGACCTCATGTAACCTCGATCAGGTACTCTATGTTTCTGAACGACACTAATAACTTAATAATGATTGCAATGCTGAACGTGAGTGATGTGTGGAACTACAGTATGAATTCAAAAGCATTTTGACTCAATGCGGAATGAAGAATGCAGAATGCAGAATGCGATGCAAGTGTGCAGACTAGCCGACACCAACTTGGGACTTGTGGATGGCTGCCCTCCACTCGTTTTTATCCAGCATCAGGGTCCAGAGCTCTGCAGTGTTGCTGGCTCCGCTGTAAACGATGCACAGTGTGTCCAGGTAGGTGGTGTGACCTCCTCTCCTCCTAGCTGGGAGTTGGGTTGGCTCCCACAGTTATCAGTGGGCTCGCCATCAGTTCCAGGTGCCTGACACAGTGCCCAGCCAGCCTCATCCTTCTCTCTCTGACCTTGTCCACGATGATTTATGTAACAAATATAGTATATTTGCTGTGTTGGAGGAGGCGAGCAAGCAAACCCAAAACTAGAATATGCTCTCTGCTGTTTCAAAAGAGTATTGCGATTCACGTATCATCTCTGCTATTAAAATCGTCACATATTTGCACGGATAATGAACCTAACATCGGTTGTAAACTAAAAATGACTGTTGCGCTACGCTGTGCAACGTTTTGTAAGATAGGGACCCATTTATTGTAGCCTCCTCTGCAATGGTATTCACTTTCTATCGCACACATGAACACACACAACTTTCTGCATCATAGAGGTACCTATTCCCCCTCTGTCAATTACCACCTCAACTTATCCTTGTCAGCAGAAACAACATGCTGTGACTGTTGGAAAGGTTGGCCAGCTAGAAAATGACTGCATTCAGGGGTGTCGTACCAAATTCTGGGCCCTGGCCTGGGTACAAGTATTCATTGACTGGGAACTAGGGATGCTGAGATTAATTGATACAGATCGTAATCGCAATACAAACATCTGCGATACGAGTGAATCGGTTCATTCAGTGTATATCGGTACAATTGACATCTGAAATCGTGATGTATCATTCGCTGCATGTCTGAATCGGTTTTTCATGTAGTATTTCATTCTATCCTGTGTTTCCGAGGCATCTTGAACCATTTACAGCAGCTGTGACTGCCAGTAATTGTTTACATTTAGTTTTACTCTTGTTACCGGTTCATTTGATTCCATTTGTACTCTCTGAGTTATGATGGTCCTTAAAATTTAAAAGTTAGAGAATCACTGGTTGTTATTGTTGTTATAGCATGTGAAGTCCAAATCGCAATAAAATCGGGAAAAGGGGTGTATGGCATCGTATCGGGAACAGGGGTAAATCGTAACACATCGTATCGGGGTCAGGTATGATGAATCGTAATGCATCGTATCGGCAGGATTTAAATCTGCTATTTTTCAATAGCTAAAGTATAAAATAATTAAGGCCCGTCCGCCTTGGGCCCTAGTAACTCAGTCTCACTTTCCCCCCTCCCTTGTGACGCCCCTGACTACTGTACATTAGCTTCCATCTGAATGTTTCCCCCCCTCCTCTCTCTCTCTCTCTCTCTGTCTCTCTGTCTCTCTGTCTCTCTGCAGATCTATACCTCTCTCCCTCCCTCCATCTTCCTCCTCTCTCCCCCAGGTGCTCTTAAATTTAAGAGGCCTCCCAGGCCTGCACTCAGCAGTCAATGGCAGTGCAAGACTCATGCATGAGGACAGTATTTAAAAAAGAAAAAAAAGAAAAGAAAAAAAAAACTCTGTTTGGCCCTAAACTCGCCTCGTCAGCCTTTTTTATTGCAAACTGTAGCGCTAGGACAGCAAAAAATAAATTAAAGAAAAGGACCAGAAAAATTATGATCCTTGCCTCCGTGCACACAAAAATGAAGAGTAAGAGAAATTTGTACTTCTGTCTGTGTGCCACTTATTTGCCTCGAGTGGCCAACAAATGGTCAGGGAACAAGACTGTGGACCTACAGTATGATAGCTATAAGCTGTCAATGTTGATACATACATGATATAATATACTGTACTACAGTATACACACACTGCTGTTAAAAAACACAGGTCTGGCATCTAAGGTGGTAACACCAATTATTAGCCATGGATATGTTTGGCTGATAATAGTTACTCTTTGAGCTGTGTCACCCACCCCGCTCCATTGCATGCTAAAACCGTCTTGGAAGATAATGCTTAGGGGTCTTTATAAGATGTTTTTATTTGATACTGAGACTGCTGGGAATGCAGCGAAAGTACTGAATAATACATCTTCTACCTCTGCTTCTACACATCAATCACCGCTTACGCGTCAGAAGAAAGAAATATGAAGGAATATGGAATATTTAAGCCCAGAAAGTTACGTGATAAAGACGTTGGGGTGTGAATGTTAATGAGGGGCAGTGAAATGAGATCTTCAGATTCAGGAAGGAGAAGTGGGGTCAGTAGAGGACACAAGCACTGCAGAGGAAAACAAATGTGATCACGTCCGGTGTGTGTGCGCGTGCGTATGTGTGTGTGTGTGTGTGTGTGTGTGTGTGTGTGTGTGTGTGTGTGTGTGTGTGTGTGTGTGTGTGTGTGTGTGTGTGTGTGTGTGTGTGTGTGCGCGTGTATGCGTATCTGTGCATCTGTGATGTGATTTGTGGAGACTGATGGGAAAAGCTTGACTCTACTGACTTTGTCCTTCAGTCACAAAAAAGAGCATTTCTTACCTCAGGGAAAGACATCTGTCTGGGGAATATTACTTTTCCTGTGACTTGGTCTCATCTGTGTGTGTGTGTGTGTGTGTGTGTGTGTGTGTGTGTGTGTGTGTGTGTGTGTGTGTGTGTGTGTGTGTGTGTGTGCACGTGCCTGTGTGCGTGCGTGCGTGCATGCATGCAATCATGTTATATACGTGTATTGGTGTCTTCATGGGTGAACACCCGTACAGTACGTCTGTATGACTACAGGTTGGGTGTGTAGGAACTTTTCAACAACCGTGTTGTAGCAAGAAGATCCAGTCATGCTATACTGCAGCCTTACAGTATTTTATGTCACACACTATCACACACACACACACACACACACACACACACACACACACACACACACACACACACACACACACACACACACACACACACACACACACACACACACACACACACACACACAACACTCCTGTCACTAGTAGTCTACTCACCTTTGTGATCTATGGCGAAGGGTGTGTTGGTGGTGGTGATCTGGTAGTTGCAGATCTAACTGTACTGTGGAGAGCTTGGTCGTTCGCCTCCACCTGAAGACTGCTGTCATAGATCTTCCCCTCTGTGAAATGTAAAAGGCATACCAGAGATTGGAGAAGGAATATTAGTATATCATCTGCGTAGAATGTGAAAATAAACTTGTGTGCCCCAGTGACACTGAATATACACAGATACATACAAATGTACGGCATGTACTGTACTCAGCTGATAGATAGGCATTAGAATGACAAAGAGGGAGTTAAATACCCGTGATGAATTTGTTTGGCCACTCAGAGTCACGATTGCACTCTTTGACCTAAAGCAAAGGATCGCTTTGATTCTTTTACTATGGTAAACAAAACCCTCAGCTTCGTCACCCAATTAATCTGTCACCGCCTTCGATGTCAGGGTGTGGATTTTCACAACAACACTGCTGCATTGCACCGATTAATAATCCCATAAGCAATCTGTCAGCAGCAATTCATGTTAAACTACACTTAATTAAAGTTAAACCACACCATTCATCATGCTAAAACATCTTCATCAATACTCCCCCGATGGCTTGCATGCAGGCAACGGATTGTATAATCACCCACTTGACTTCGATTCATCGACTGACATCGGATGATGAATGAAGATGAGCAGTTTCCTGAGCAATCAAGTTTCCCAGCTTTGAATATGACAAAAATAAACAAAGTGGATGTTTGTTTTAAAGTAAAAAAGATTAAAAAAATGCCTCTGGCGATAAATCTGCCACTTGCAATACTCTCGCGGCCCACAAGTTGGCCCTGGCCCACAGGTTGGGAATCGCTGGTGCAAATGTTTCTATGAAGGTAGGGCTGGCTGAAGATGGAGAGTGGACAGTACAGAGAAAGCATGGGGAGGCTTGAGGAATGGATTTACACACTGTTTTACCTCGTACTGTCAAGGCTGAACACAATCTATTCAAAAATGATCAGGACACTATGATGCAGCGTCTGTGGTAATGTTTGGGTCATCAAAGCTTTATCTTGGTCAATATAGTATATGAAACAAACTTCTGGAGAAATCTTGGATTCCAGTGGTGACCCTAACAACAGCAACAAGAAGCCTGTAGTGACAGTCAGAGGCAGACGGTGGCAGCAGTGAAGCAGGTCATAAATCCCTCAGCGAGCCTTGTTTTGTCATATTAATGACTCTCAGTCATAGACATTACCCCCCTGCCTCGTCACTCTCCCCACCAGCAGAGAGGAAAGCACATGTTCTGCTCCAATGGGGGCTGTTTGGGACGATTGTTGTGCTCAGGCCTGATTGTCCGTGTGTGCGTGTGTGTGCGCGTGTGTGCCTGTTTGGTATGGATGAATACAAATGTACTGACAAATGATTCAGTACAATTATTACGTCTTTATTAATAAGATTCTGTCAGGTATGAGTGAATGTCTAGTGCCAAACAACAGGTTGGCACAGCCATCATCCTTCCTCGGGAACAAGGCTAGACCCGAGAGGAGGGAGCCAGGAGAATGGACCAAGCCAACACAGAACCACACCGAGCCAAACAGCAGGGGGGATTCATGACCTGGGGCTGCAGGCAGCATCACAACAGCACTGAACAAAAGAGGATAAAGACTAGCTTTCTGTCTGGATAAAAACCAGCCATTACAACAACCCCCAAAAGACCATTGTTCTCGAATAATTAAATAATGCACACACGCATGCATGCATGCATGCATGCATGCACGCACGCACGCACGCACGCACGCACACACGCACGCACACACACACCTACTTCGCCTCCTCATCCAACAAGGGCACAATGGCACATACTGCTCAATTAATCTTTGAGATTTTTTTTTTTCCGGCAAGGAATTTATTCATTTTGCCATGTGACCAACTGGGACAAAAAATACACAAAAATAGTTAGGCTGGTTTACAGCCTAACTGGGAATCAAACGAGAGCACATGACAGGATAGTAACCTTGTCAGCATGCAGGTAAATCCCACATCCAGGCTGACAACAGCCCGGGGCTCTGGCACACAGCTACATGGGCACCAGTGGAATGAGAGAACTAGGTTGTTGTAATGCAGTGTAATCAATCTTTCAATCTTTACCGTGACAACCCCCATCCCCTGCCCAAATACATCTCAGGGGCACCCAGGGGGCACTACACGCTCCGGTGTGACATGGATCAGATAGTATGGAGCAGAGAGTTGGGGACTATTACACCACAAATCAACGGTGCTCTTGTGAAGAGGAAGATGAGGAACGGGAGCTGTGAACATCAACACAATCACTCACAGGTATAGGGTTCAAAAGATACACTTCCATTCTATCTCTGGTCAAATGGCAAGTGCCTTTTTGTGTGCATGTCTCCTCTCTGTTTGGATTGTGTGTGTGTGTGTGTGTGTGTGTGTGTGTGTGTGTGTGTGTGTGTGTGTGTGTGTGTGTGTGTGTGTGTGTGTGTGTGTGCCTGCGTGCCTGCATAAAGGGGTTGAATCTGCGTTCCCTTTGGGCACCTGAAGCTGGACTTGGCCCTCTTAAGAGCGAGCAAGTACCAGCTCTTACCGGTATACCTTAACTTAAAGGCTTGTCCATACTATCTCCGACCACCAAACCTTTCGTCGGAAAGGTCCGGTTCAACTACAAAATGACGTCACTAGCATCTTCTGAAAAGCATTAACCCGAATTAGAGTTCGGAAAGCTGCAGGCTGGAAAGTCAGAACTCTTCGGTTCTTCGAAAGTCAGAACTCTTCAGTTCGGTGGTCGGAGACAGTATGGACAGGCCTTTAAGTTAAGGTATAAGAGCTGGTACTTAAGACAATTAAAATAGAGCACAGAGACTGCATTTAACTCATAGGCACCTGGATGGAATATTCTAAAACACTTGGGTGAGGGACAAGAGAGACGGGAGGATGCAGGACAGACTGCTGGCAGGACGCATTGTGGAGATACAGAGAAATGGCTGCAGTGACATTTCAGAAAATGGACCCTTACCCATCCATACAGGTCCAACACCGGACTGTGTGGGGCAGCATGCTGCGGTGGATGGAACAAAGGAATAGACAGAATTCTAAAACAGTTCCTGTCTGTGTCACACCTGACCCTCTTCCCTGTTCTCTTAGCTGTTAATTTTTCCAGACGGCTCTCCATCTTTGTTGGTGACTTGTCATGTGTAATTTGGGCACAGCCTCAGGCAGAGATTCTCCTCGGTTTCTCTGAGCCAGCGAGTATGAAAGGCTACTTTGTGATTGCCTGGCTAAAGGACAGGCCATTTAAACTGTTGCCAAATGATTTCCTCCAGGCCAGCCATATTAGCATACTAGCCCAAAACGCTAATGCGCCTTCGATCCGCTGGATCGCGACAATGGAGCACCGTTAGAAAGAGGAGATCGCGCTGGTTCTAATGAGTACTCATACTTCCTCTGGGGAGCACGGGAAAGTGTATAAATGAATGTTTTTAGTTAACAGAGAAACCAATGTGAGAAATGTGGCCGGAACCAATGTCCGGACTGTGTTGCCTGTCAGACTGTATAAACGGTGCTACAGTCAAATCGGTCCGGTCGCGGAGCCAAACGGTATGGATTTAGAGTGTTTTTTTTAAAATTAAAATTAGATTATGATAATAAAACTTTTGATTAATTAAAAAGACGTTTATTGCGTGTATGGCACTACAGATCAAAGACGTGTAGTACGTTTATGGCATAATATGAGGTTAAGGCTGTGACACACCAAGCCATCAATAAGGATCTGTGGCCGGAAATCGGTTGTCGAATATCCGCGGTGTACACAGATGTCAGTGGTAGTGAGGCTTCTGCGTTGGTCACTCACCCGAATCTCAAGAGAAATCGCCGTTGATAACAGAAGGCACAGGGGAACTGGGGAGAGCCCTCTTTCTCATTCTGAAATTCCAAATCCACCAGATTTCTTGCACATACAATATCATGTCCATCTCGAACAGAGGAGGCTAATGGACACAGTACTTAATGCACATGAGTCATTAGCGTAACTTTGTGGATACTTTAAATCTCCCTGATGATCATGATCATGATCCAATGTTAATTCATAGTCTGTGTCCGTGTACACATCTACAAGTCCTGCAGTTACACGCACAGGTTCTCACAGTGGATTGTTTTGGAGGAGAAATCAGTTGAGAGGATACACACACGCATGCACGCGCGCGCACACACGCACACACACACACACACACACACACAGTGTTTCATATCTATGAATAGATCATTTTATGGTGGGTTCAACTGTGCATTCATTTTCATTAAATTAGTCGCACCAGCTAGGCTTACAGCTAAATGTGATTAATAGGACTATATTTCCAGCGTCTTCCCACTTCTCCCCAAGGGGCAAGTCACATGCAAATGTGTTACCCCCTCCTCAGAGCTCTCCAGCTCAAAGAGCTCTTACTGCACTGCCCTTGAACCCATAGCATGTCAGAAAGGATGTGACATGCTGAACGACAAAGGCTTTCAACCACCAGGCCTCAAAAGACATAGAGCTGCGCAATAAGGCCACCTAGCACCAACAGCTGACAGTGATCGACTCTGCCTGTAATCAAGATGAAACAGGTGGGCAGACAATCTCCTTTTTGAATCAAGAATACAATTCCTCTAAGGATGAAGATGTCACCTCCACAGCAGTGTTTAAAACCCATCTCACTCTCAGACCTAAAAGGACTCGGCCACATGGGACACTCACACGGCCTGCGTGCAGACATATCTTGGTCACTCGCTCTCATGTTTTTTCCTGACTGCGATGTTAAGAATGCATTTTAGATAGCATGGTATTTAAACAGATGCTATAGGTTCATTGTTTAACTGGTATATCTTCTAGTTTCTATGTGCTAAATGCCTAAATTGTGTAAACTTTGACTGCCAGACCAGAGCCGGCAGGGGAATTGGTGACTTTCTGATTACCTGACGACCTTATACCCACTAAGCTATGGTGCCATAAATTACTGAATTGCCTAAATTGTGTTAATACATTTCTAAATTGGAAATGGATGCTAAAGTGGATATGAGATTAATACCAGTAAGACTCCCTAGGGACGAGAAGCGACCTCACGCACATGGGCGCGTGCACGCATCCGCCTGGGTGACAGCAGACTGCTGGGCGAGCACTGGCGCTTTGGCATGGGATCAACTTTCCCTCTGCGTCCTAAAATAAATATTGTCACTTTGGCTACAGTGTGTGCGGCCGCTTCTTTGTCTTTTAAAGACTATTAATGGGATCAACTTTGACCAAAAAAATGCACAGACCTGGTTGGTTGTTTAAGTTGGACAAAATGTAGCCAGAATGTGGCAATATTTTCCCAAATATGGAGATGACTGACGTCTGACATCATAGATGTTTGATGTCATATCACTTGAGACTGACACAATATGTCCATATACATGGCTATTCCCAGATATGGGCATAATATTGATCAGGGATCTCCACATATGGGCATAAAAGGGACAAGGGAATTCATTTGCAACTCGTGTTGTGGTTGGTTGTTTAAGTTGGACAAAATGTGGCCATATTTTCCCAAATATGGATGAGTTGGGATGAGGTGTGACGCATGCTTAATATTGATGATATCAGGGATCTCCATATACAGGCATAAAAGGGACAAGGATGGAATTCATTTGCAACATCATCGTGATGTCAGAACAGGTCAGCTATATTGTGATGTCAGAAGAGTGACAGACAGATCAGAAGAGTGACAGACAGCAGAAGAGTGACAGACAGGAGCTGGAGGCTTTCATACTATGGTCGCAAATACTCTGTTGAATATATTGAAAATATTCTGTTATTTTGTAGCCTCAGTGGTTCTCAACCTTGGGGTCATGACCCCCAGATGTGCCGACAAATAATTTGGAGGTGTCGTCAGATGCTTTTCTGAATGTGCAAAAAAAAATCCCCTGTAGAAAATGAGTGCATGTGTTGAAAAACAGGTCTGTACCATTATGTCCACAAGAGGGCGCTCACCGCCAAATGATAATAAAAACGGTGCACTAGGCTACTACCATATGTATTTTCTGTCTTCTGACAAATTTCAAGTAGAGACTGACAACAAAAGGTCAAAGTACAGGTACTGGCCTGAATACATAGATGACATTAATGAAGTAGCCTGGGATTCAGCCAGTCAGCGTTTTGTCTTTCACACTCCGCTTTGCAGTCTGGAAAGCCTCTCACCTCTCTCTGTGCCCAAGCCAATGAAAACGGCGTGTGGCTTCTGATTGGTCTGTGGAGGGGTTGGGACCAGTGTTGTTCAATGTAAAACTCGAGTCACTTCCTGACTTGCCTACGTAATGGAAATACGAGTCAAATGGACCCTGGCCAGACTGAGAAGTCAAGTGATAAAGAGACGAACATATAGCGAATCAGTGAAGAAAACCAAGTAAAAAATAAATAAATAAAAATAGTTGGGCAGCCTATTTCATTGATACACTCGGTGGAGAGAAATGGAGGGGAGGACTGAACAAACCTGTCCACTGTATAGTGGCATTGTATGCTTTGGCAATGTAAACACATGTTTTCTCATGCCAATAAAGCTCCTTTGTTGGGCCATTCATCAATCACTTGTTTACTTTATTGAACTGCGCCTGACGCACCTTATTTCCGCTGCGCTGCTGCCGACTACTGGCGGGTTGTTCAGATCCCATATGCTGGCTACTGCCTAGTTTAGATCCCATATTCTGAGGGGACATGGGAAGCCATGGGGCTCTTAAGTCTGACATCATTTTGTAGGCGTAGGTGAACCTCTGGTGCCTTTTACGTGAATCTTTTTACTATAAACAAATTTTTCTTCTCTTTCTTGTTGACAGGAAAGTGGTAGAATTATACTTTAGTCGTTATTTTTGTCTCGGATCTGTTGAAATAGCGAGGGACACAGCACTGCCCATATTGACAATAAATCTGCTTGGGGGTCTGACTACAAAATGATGTCACGGCTTCAGAGCCCCATTGTCAGAATGGTAAATAGCGAGCCCTCTATGGTAAATGATGAGCTCTCATTGGCTGGCCTTTTACCAAGGCCAGCCAATGAGGAGAAAGTGACGAGAAAAGGAGGACTTGTTTTGAGGACTCAGTTCTGCTGCTCAGTTCAGCGCCATGGACAGAGCCACTACATCTAACACAGGGAGCTGTCCGTTCAGCACCATGGACAGAGTCACTACATCTACAGAGAGAATTTTAACCACTTAAAGGAGTAGTTCACCCCCAAAATAACTTTTTGAGCGGTGGTCACACCGTCTCCTATACGTGGCCGTGTGTGTGGGTATGCGTCCGTCCGTCCGTCCGTCCGGCCGTCCGTGTATGTAGCCTCAAGCCTGCAGTACCTTTTCTGACCACACATGTTAAGGGAGGGGCGCTGTTGTTCTCACACACACACACACACACACACACACACACACACACACACACACACACACACACACACACACACACACACACACACACACACACACACACACACACACAGGGGGGAAGGGTGGGTCAGCATGTGTGGTCAAGTATTATTATTATTATTAACAAACTGAATGTTTTAGGGTCAAATAAATTAGAGTGAGTGAAGAAACTACAGCATTGTAAAGCACACTAACCCCGCTGCACCCACCCAGTAGTGCTGTTGCACAGCCTCCACGACCACCGCTCAGTTCACACAGGTGTGATTTTTTTTCTATTGATTACTCATGCCATGGAGACTTGAGATTCAATAATATTTTTTTTATTTGTCACGTTCCCAAGACAGAAAATGTATTATAGTAAATTGATTGCGGATGGGGGGTCCACATCTGGAGAGAGATTGCATTAAAGCACCCTGGAGGATGAACCCTCCTCATTTCAGTGACTCAGGCCTTGCTTCTAGTGCTGCATTTAGCGGACATATTTCACTCGCACACAGGATGAAACTTCTTGTTAACACAAACAGTGATTGGAAGCAACTCTTTTAGCCTTGTAGAGTCAGTGTGGGTGTGCTTGTGTGTGCGTATGAGTCCCCTGTGTGGGAGCTTTATAGGTCAAGGTCATTAGTATTATTCTTTGCACAAAGGGGACATGTTTACTTATTCACTGTCTAATTGCTCCCCGAGAAGACAAGGACATTTCTACTCACTGTCATCGATAAACGAATAAAAATAAACACAGCATATATCCACTGGAGCACACTAAAACAAATGGCAATTGAATTACGTGCGGTTGAAATAAAACTATGGCGGTTCAAAGTCACCCTCATGGAGAGAGAGATTGAGAGAGGGAGAAAATCCATTTAAAACCGTTGCGCAAATGAAGAGACCCAAACAAAGGAGCCAAGGAGGCGGCTGACATTTATTAGCAAGTCGCACAAAGCGCAATCCATTTTCGGAGTTGGTGAGTGGTTTTTCCGGTGGCAGGCGCTCTCGTGTTTTTCCGCCAATGTGATTTGAGGAAATCACTTAACACGCCTCACTCGCACCCCGACCTGTGATGGCTAATTGCACTGATATCACTTAAGCTAACAGGGAGGACTAAATTGGATTCCCGAGGAGCTTTGTGTGCGCACCGTTGCTGGCAAGTTCCGATAAGAGGAACTTTATTTTCTCCTGCCTTCCCCTCTTTCCTCAGCCTTTCATCCAGTGCTGTCATAACATCCAAACCACCCCCCTCCTGGAGTGTTGAAATGACTATTTGTCCACAGAGCAGCTACAGAAGACTGATAAGAATGAGGGAGAGGGAGGGGGGTGGCACCTGGAGAGAGCATTGACTGAGAAATTAAAATAAAGTGAAAGATAGAGAGAGAAAATGAGAGAAATAGGCGAGGAATGGAGGAGCAGTACAGTGCACATGCTAAAGACTTCCCTTTGTGTAGCTTGAACAATGATGAAAATTGTGTGAAGCAAACAGTGTGTGAAAAGCGAATGGAAAATCCATCACTGCTGGCAGAAGAAATAAATCTAATATACGCAAGGACAAATCACAGAAGCCTCCCATCAGGGTGAATGGTAATGTTTCCTTCACCCTCATTTAATTTCAGCTCCGGAGGTACCAAGGTGAGCCTTATAGACACAACCCTCCCTCTTTTCAAGGCTGATTGAATAAACAACCGGTTGTGCAGGTCCAGGGTCGCACCAAATTATGGGCCCTGGGTACAAGGATTCACTGCGGGCCCCCCATGAATGTTCTTCAAAGGGGGAGGGGGTTTAGGGTTAGACTGGGAAAGCTTTAACTATTTAACTATTGAGCAGATATGCGAGCTTGTAGATCTGCTGTTGAAAAATCGTGAAAATGTGAAAGTCTTTCAAATCCTTCTAAGGTTTTTTGGAAAACCTATGTTTCTATGTCAGTGGTTCTCAAACTTTTTCATGTGAAGGACCCCCAAAATGATATCTATTTGGCCACGGACCCCCATCTCAAAATATTTAGTTCCAGGGACCCCCAGAAGCAACATTTGAGTTTGTTCGCTTTGATTTGTTCGCTTAAAAAATATGTATATTCAAAGATTTGCACACATTCTCAAGACTTTTCGTGAGAATCGCAGCCGCGCTGTGAGCTTGTATATCTGCTACTTTTCAATAGCTATTTAGCTAACGTTTAAAATAATTCCAGGCCCCTCCACCTTGGGCCCTAGTAACTCTGGCACACTTTACCCCCACTTGTGACGCCCCTGTGCAGTCTCAGTGAGAGAGAGGGGGTGAATCATGGAGGAGGAGGGGGGATTTGAACCCATTGCCCCCAGACGGTACAGGGACAGATATTGGGTGGCTGGCAGCTATACCCATGCTAATTGCTGCCACTAAACGTGTTGCATTAGCCTTTATGAGGTAAATGTGTGATTGGGACAGACCCTGCTGCTAGTGTCTATCCCAATGAAAACTAGCAGTGATAATGAGGAAAACATTCGACTAGTGCCGGCAGAGATGTTTTGTTTATTGTCATACCTCCAGACAAGGTCCCCCTATGGGATAACCAGCGCCATCTGGCGCTGCAACAGAGTAAAACTCATAAGCTCCCGTACGAGAAATATCATTTGTCGGTAGGGCTGTCAATCACAAACGAGGGCGCCGCCCCCGAGTGTATAAAAGCCCTGCGGGCTATCATAACTTCCTCTTCCGCACCTCTGCTTACCTGCAACTAGAGTGTCGCGAACTCAGCCATATAAGTATATTTTTCTGTAAAGTTTAGCCTAAGCGTTGACTAGGAAGTCGGCCACTGGCCTATATAGATTATTCTCCTGTACGTTTCTACTTCTATTCTTCCTAACAGTTCGGTCTTTTTCTTCACTTTCGCTTTGAGTCTTTACTTCTTCTCTGTACGTTCTGCCACGTGTCTCCCTGCCTTAGCTTAGCTTCGCTTAGCTTCGGTTAGCTCACGATGGCAGCTCGTCGACCTACAGTTAGCAGCCTGCTAGCTAGGGTACCGAAGAAGTGCGGCCTTCCCAGCTGCAAAGGCCTCATCGCCAATGAAGATACTCATCCGTTCTGCATTGTCTGCATGGGGGTAGGACACGCCTTGGCCTCTCTGTCCCCTCCGGCCCCGGCCACGGGGGTGAACTGTGCTGAATGCCTCCAGTACGATGTTCCAGCCCTCGAGGCACGATGTGAGATCGCTGCCGCAGGCTACGGCCTTCACACCACGGTCTCCGCCGGAACCCTCCCAGACACCTCTCCTCGTGTGCCGGACAGCGCTGTACGCCACAGCGCTGCTTCTCGCCACGTGGTTAGGCCTCCAGCGGCCTCGCCCTCAGCTAGCTTCGGTAGCCCCGTAGCTAGCGGGTCTGCGGCCCCTGTTTCCACTGCTGTTTCTCCGACGGGCTCGACTGGTGCCGTGCCCAAGAAGAGAACATGCAAGACCGCCCACGTTGTTTCTCCGCCAGCTGCAACATGGACCGTCCCCCCCAAGGAATTCCACCCTCTAGTCGTCGGTGACATTCCTCTCTCCTTCTCCGTCCCCCAGCTACGGGCTATGCGGCCACCTAGCCCCGTCTCCTGGCATGCTAGCGACAGAGACGAACCGGAGCTAGAGGACTGCGACATGGAGGAGTTGGACACGGAGGGTGAGTACTCGGAGGAGGACGAGTCCTCTTTCCCCTCCGGACAGGGCGGAGGCGCGGCCAGGGTGGTTCCTCATGCCGAGGCTTCCATCTCCGCCGCGTCCTCCCAAGCCCCTTCTGCCTCTCTCCCCCCTTCCATGCCGGCTGGGGCGAGAGGGGCAGCGGCGCAAGACCCAGACTCCATCCCCATGGACGAGCTCTCGGTGCTGGAACGCGCCACCATCCGTTGTGGCCTGGAGCTGCCACTCGGAGACGCGCCACTCGGACCACGGGCTAGGATTCCCCTCCTTGGCCAGGATGTGGATTCCTCTCCCCCGCTTCGGATGGAAAAGCTCCCACTGGTCCCAGGCTTTGCAGAGGCCCTGCATTCAACCTGGACTACACACAAGGACCCCCCCAAGCTCCCCTTCCTGGTCGATTGCCGCGACGCAGAGAAGGCGGGAATCCCCTTGTGCCCTCCCATGGACAAGCTGATGGCCCAGTCCCTGGTAGGGAGCCTCAAGCCTAGTCATGAGCGGACCGGTCCTGGAGGCCGTCCTCCCCTCAATCTGGCCGTGGGTAAGAAGCCTCCTGGGTTTGCCATCCCCTTTGACGACAAGCAGTCTTCAAGGGTGAGGAACTCTTACAGATCGTCCGCGCTGGCAGCCAGGACGATGAACGCCACCCAGCTGCTGCTTTTCTCCACCAGGCGCCTCCTCAGCGAGATGCGGGAGGTGCCTGACGTGTTGGTGGAGGAAATGGACAAGTCGCTGCGCATGCTGATGGACCTGAATGTCCACGCAATCGAGTGGCTTGGACACGGCATGGATTATTGCATCCAGGCGGAACGTGCCAGGTGGCTGGACAAGGTAAAGTGTCCTGGCAGTTCCGGAGAGGAGACCAAGAAGGTCCTGCAAGACCTCCCCGGCCACCCTTCCTCCCTCATGGGCGGTGGACTGGAGCTTCTCCGCCAGGAGGTGGCGGATAAGAAGATCACTCTGGAGCTCCTGGGAGCCACGACGGACCCCCAGGTACCCAGAAAGGAAAAGAGACAGGGACGGAGCAAGGCCCCTGGTCAGGCTGACAGGGGGCGCTCTACCTCCAAACAGGGGAAACAGAACAATCCCCCTAGGACCCCCTCTTCTTCCTCCGCGGGACCCCCTCACACTGCAGCGGGGGCTCAGGCCCGCTCTCAATCCCGCCACCCTCCCAGGCACGGGATACCGGCCAGCTCCCACAAAGCCCGTGGGAAGCCGCCGCGAAAGTGACACTGGACTCTGGCGGGGTCCCCCTGAAATTTCAGGGGACCCCCCCTTGCAAGCGCAGACGTTTGGACAATACGAACAATTTTTCTTATGCCAAGAAATCAATGTTTATTCCTCCTCTGTGCTCTCCTCCAGTGCCTGTAATAAAAAGTGTGTTGATAAAACAATGCCTGTTTATTTCAAACCCACCTGCTTTACTACAGACGACCCCATTTTGCATGAATTTAACCAGTGTAGAGAAGTCCAGGCTGGAATTTCTTTCCACTCAGAAAATATCGCTTCCTCCAGTCATGCAGACAGGTTACAAGCAGAATATTTCTCTTTGCAAAATGTTCCCAGACAAGCTAATTCCTATTCACAGTGGTATGGTCTCACTAGTGTGCAATACCCCTCTGTCTCCACCGAGCGGCACTGTTATGCCGACTCTAGTTCAGGACAGGAGTTTGGTCTTAGCGTCAGGGAAGAAGCCAACACATATCACCCAGGGTCGGCCTCGTCTTCCCGCAAGGAAGCATATAAAGGCCTTAGCACAGGTTATAAACGTAAATACAATTCCCCGAGCCGGGGATTATGTTACTTATGCGATGAACCCTGTCCCCCGGGCTCCACGTTGTGTGTCGCATGTATTATTAACAAGCGAGGCTTCTTGGAGGTCACGTGTTCGTCTCCCACCGGATACGGAAATAAGCGTACCGGAAACGGAAACGCTCTTTCCGCCGGTGACTCCGCGCCTTCCGGCCCGGCGTCTAGCGGATACGGATACGTGCCCGGATACGGAACCTCTCCCTCCCGGCCCAGTAGTTCCGCTCAGGCGGTACAACCCCAAGGCTTCTCCGTTGCTCAGCAACACGTTAGCACAGTGTGCAGAGCAATGGAAACGTTGCAATCCGAATCACTGGGTGTTTCGGACGGTGACACGGGGTTACAGACTACAGTTCGCGAAAAAACCCTCCCTATCCAGCAAGGTTATTTATACTCGAGCCCGCGGCTTGAAGGCGGATGCCTTGAGGGAGGAGATAAGCTCACTATTGCGCAAGGGCGCTATAGTGGAGTTATCACGCGACCAGAGCCGTTTAGGCTTCTGGAGCCGTTATTTTCTGGTTCAGAAAAAAGGAGGGGGGCTGCGTCCGATTATGGACTTACGTGCTCTGAACAAGCACTTGAAAAAGTTCAAATTCAGGATGCTGACGTCAGAGTCACTGATGAAATCAGTGAGACAGGGGGATTTCCACTGTTCAGTGGATCTGAAGGACGCTTATCAGCACATCCTCATTTATCCCCCACACAGGAAGTTCCTGCGGTTCGCCTTCGAGGGGCGCCTGTACGAGTACACGGTCCTCCCTTTCGGTCTTTCTCTGAGCCCTCGGGTTTTCGTGAAAGTGACCGAGGCAGCCATTGCTCCACTGAGGCATCAGGGAGTCAGGCTGGCGAACTACATAGACGATTGGATGATTTCCGCCGCCTCCTGCTCAGAAGCGGCGCGCCATACCAATCTGGTGTTGTCACACCTGAAGGCCTTGGGTTTCAACGTCAACTTTGGCAAAAGCATGTTGTTACCCTCCCAGCAGATTTCCTTTATAGGAATATCTCTGGACTCGGCCACCAGGTCCGCTCGCCTCTCCCCGGAGAGGGTGGACAGGTTTCTGACTTGTCTCGGCTCCTTCCGACTGAACCAGGTGGTCAGGTACAAGGAGTGCATGAAGTTGACTGGGCTGATGGCTTCAGCAGTGCAACTTCTGCGTCTGGGCAGGTTTCATATGAGACCTTTCCAGCGGTGGTCACTGGCGCTCAGGATTCCTTCCCTGCAAGGGTACAGGAAGGTGACAGTCAGCCAGGTCTGCATGGACGCTCTGGTCCCATGGAGGGACCAGGCGTTGTTGACAAGTGGGGTCTCCATGGGCGAAGTGGTGTCACGCAAGGTGATCACCACAGACGCCAGCCGCTCAGGGTGGGGCGCCACCCACGAGGGGCGCTCAGCCAGGGGTCTTTGGACCCAGGCCATGTTGGAGTACCACATCAACTATCTGGAGTTAATGGCGATCTACTTGGCGCTCAAGCATTTCGAACCATTTCTCCGGGGTTGCCATGTCCTGGTCAGGACGGACAACACGGCGGCCCTGTATTATCTCAACAAACAGGGCGGCCTCTCCTCGCGTACGCTGGATCAGCTGGCGCGCGAGATGACCCTCTGGTGCTTGCCTCGGTTGAGGTCCATCAGAGCCTCCCATGTCCCGGGCCTTCAGAACGGCGGCGCCGATCTGTTGTCCAGGGGGGAGCCTCGTTACGAGGATTGGTCTCTCCACCCTGCGGTGGTGAGGCAGATTTTCTCCAGGTTCGGTCGACCGCGAGTCGATCTCTTTGCCTCCCAGGAGAACGCGAAGTGTCCCCTTTACTTTTCAGTGAGGGGACCTTCTCCTCTGGGGATGGACGCGTTTGCTTACGAATGGCCACAAGGTCTTCTTTACGCGTTTCCACCCCTGGAACTGATTCTTCCCACTCTGGAGAGGATCAGATGTTCCAACCAGGAGGTTCTTCTGGTGACACCATCCAGGGGAGTGTGGAGGTCTCTGATCACCCCACTGCTCTCTCGACCCCCTTGGCGGCTTCCCTTGCTCAGGGATCTGCTGCGCCAGGCAGGGGACGAGATCTTCCATCCAGACCCACGGGGCCTAGACCTGTGGGTTTGGCCCGTGAGAGGGAGAACCTGCTTGCAGCAGGCTTCTCACCGATGGTTGTAGCCACTATTCAGAGTGCTAGAGCCCCCTCTACTAGGGCTGTGTATGATGGAAGGTGGAATGCCTTTTTGGACTGGTGTGAGCTACAGGAGCCACCTGTGGTGGCTCATATAGCTTCGGCCCAGAGGGTGTTAGATTTCCTGCAGGACCGCCTGGACCTTGGTCTGGCGTTCTCTACACTGAGGGGTTATTTAGCGGCTATTGATGCCTGCCACCTGGGGGTGGCAGGTAAAGGCCTTTCTAAAATCCCTGAGGTGGTCCAGTTCATGCATGGTGTGGACCATTTGAGACCTGTGACCAGAGCCTTGTTTCCTGTTTGGGATCTACAAGTGGTTCTTGAGGGCCTTTGCAAGGCACCCTTTGAACCGATTGGGAGGACCTCTTTGAAACATTTAAGTTTCAAAACAGCTCTTTTGCTTGCCTTGTCTACGGCTAAGCGTGTGAGCGACCTTCGTGCGCTCTCTGTGAGCCCTGATTGTATGAGGTTTCTCAATAATGACTCCAAGGTTCTTCTAAAACCTCATTTGAGTTTTATTCCTAAGAACCGGGTGGTCCCGAAGGAACCTGTTGTTTTGACGGCTTTCCATCCTCCTCCGTTTGCATCAGAGGAGGATAGGCGTCTTCATTGTCTTTGTCCAGTCAGGGCCCTGAAGGCCTACTGTGATAGGACGGTGGACAGCAGGTCTACTTCTCAGCTTTTCGTGGTCATGAATGCCCGTCAACGGAAAGCGGTGTCCAAGCCCACTCTGTCGAGATGGCTTGTGGATGCTATTAGGTTGGCTTACACCCGGTCTGGGTCTGAAGTGCCGGAAGCACTTAAGGCCCACAGTACTAGGGGTGTGTCTACCTCTTGGGCTTTGTCCAAAGGTGTCTCCATTGAGGAGATTTGTGCAGCGGCGAATTGGTCTTCGCCGTCCACCTTTGCGACCTACTATCACCTGGACGTTGCGCCTTCTGCTATGGCGCATACGGTTCTGGGTGCTGCTGCCTTTCCTACTACGTAGGGGGGCGGCTCTCTCTCCCCTTCCGGAGATAGCATGCTGCTGTCTCTAGGATACATGGGGGGGGACCCTGAGTTTTCCCTTATTTTATTGCAATTTTATAAGGTGGACCTGTGTCTGCCCTTAGTGCATAAGGCGGGCCTCGGTCTGTCAGGGTCTCTTTTTCTGTCTGAACACGCCCAGGCCCTGTGGGTCTGGGTCGGATCAGTCCTGAAAGGGGTCACGTCGGTTGACAGGACCTCCTTTCCGGGTGTGGTCGGTGTGCACGACAGTCTTGTCGGTTCATGACTTCTCGGGGAGTATATGAGTCCCATAGGGGGACCTTGTCTGGAGGTATGACAATAAACGTATAGGTTCCGAACGGAACCATGTTTATTTAATACCGGAGGACAAGGTCCCCCGAATAAAGCCCCTCGGTTCGCTAGTTGCGGGCGCAGAGGTGCGGCTTTAGAGGAAGTTATGATAGCCCGCAGGGCTTTTATACACTCGGGGGCGGCGCCCTCGTTTGTGATTGACAGCCCTACCGACAAATGATATTTCTCGTACGGGAGCTTATGAGTTTTACTCTGTTGCAGCGCCAGATGGCGCTGGTTATCCCATAGGGGGACCTTGTCCTCCGGTATTAAATAAACATGGTTCCGTTCGGAACCTATACGTTTTCCACATAATAAGATGGTGAATGCCACAACGGAACAATTCATTCATTAAGGCATCAAACATTGTTTTGTGTTTTCCAGTAATGTAATGGAAAATGGGTCATTGACTCATTCTTGCCTCCACTTTAAACAATGCTTTTCAGATATCTGTTTTCCGTGCATGAAAACAGACAAGCAAGTGAACAATATTGAGACCCGTTGGTCCATAAAACAATATTTCAACTTATACCTGTCAACCTATAAATGTCATGATTTTCATGGACTTATAAGTTAGGTCATCTAGCATTACATTCTCACACGTTCTCATTTGCCCACCACTGCTTAAGGGAAACTATAGGTAAATTGCTCCCTTTGAACTTAAAAGGGGTTGTGCACTGAGGTAATTGATTGGTCCATGAAAGTTTCAAGTTGCTCGTTAGTTATCTCTCTTATCAATGAAAGCATCAAAGACATCTACCTGTTTGATGCCTGTCATAGGGTGGATGTGTTTGTATACACACAGACTGTCCTAGTTCCCCTTTAACAGACAAGCTGATGGAAATAGGTGCACCGGTGCACCTATTTCCTATTTTCATCACCCGTCAGGGGAATCAGACTGCATGCTCCATTGAGGACGGAGCTTTGAGGACACATCAGTGTGCATGATCAATGGTAGTAGAGTTTCACTGCTGTCATCATCAAATCAATTTATTAGCACATTTATAAACAACAATGTCAGCCAAAGTGCCGTACAAGTCAAAAGAAAAGGGCAACAAAGAAGCAATAAAACCAAATACAATCAAACAAACAAGCAGTGACCAGGTTAAAAGTTAAGCTCGGCTGGGGCGCCCTCTGGCCTAGCGGTCCAGGTGCATACCACATACAGTAGGCTCTGATGCCTGACAGTGTGTTGCGCGTTCTGGAATCCCAATCCCGACGACCTTTTCTGCGTGTCACCCGTGTGACATTAAAGCTCTAACTGGGTTGTGGTGTTGAACCAGTTCAGCTAGGTAAGATGGATTTAAAAGCAGTTATCAGAATTTTGAAATCAATACTAAATTTGACAGGGAGACGCATTCTGGACTTGAGCCCGACCGATACATCGGTCAATTCGATATATCGGTCGTTTTGGAGCAATCGGAGGGGTATCAGACATCGGTGAATTATTCCACCGATATCCGATATTAATTGTCTGTAACGTGTCTGCGGAGACAGCATGAAACCCTGTTTGTTTCGGACGGTGACACGGGGTTACAGACTACAGTTCGCGAAAAAACCCTCCCTATCCAGCAAGGTTATTTATACTCGAGCCCGCGGCTTGAAGGCGGATGCCTTGAGGGAGGAGATAAGCTCACTATTGCGCAAGGGCGCTATAGTGGAGTTATCACGCGACCAGAGCCGTTTAGGCTTCTGGAGCCGTTATTTTCTGGTTCAGAAAAAAGGAGGGGGGCTGCGTCCGATTATGGACTTACGTGCTCTGAACAAGCACTTGAAAAAGTTCAAATTCAGGATGCTGACGTCAGAGTCACTGATGAAATCAGTGAGACAGGGGGATTTCCACTGTTCAGTGGATCTGAAGGACGCTTATCAGCACATCCTCATTTATCCCCCACACAGGAAGTTCCTGCGGTTCGCCTTCGAGGGGCGCCTGTACGAGTACACGGTCCTCCCTTTCGGTCTTTCTCTGAGCCCTCGGGTTTTCGTGAAAGTGACCGAGGCAGCCATTGCTCCACTGAGGCATCAGGGAGTCAGGCTGGCGAACTACATAGACGATTGGATGATTTCCGCCGCCTCCTGCTCAGAAGCGGCGCGCCATACCAATCTGGTGTTGTCACACCTGAAGGCCTTGGGTTTCAACGTCAACTTTGGCAAAAGCATGTTGTTACCCTCCCAGCAGATTTCCTTTATAGGAATATCTCTGGACTCGGCCACCAGGTCCGCTCGCCTCTCCCCGGAGAGGGTGGACAGGTTTCTGACTTGTCTCGGCTCCTTCCGACTGAACCAGGTGGTCAGGTACAAGGAGTGCATGAAGTTGACTGGGCTGATGGCTTCAGCAGTGCAACTTCTGCGTCTGGGCAGGTTTCATATGAGACCTTTCCAGCGGTGGTCACTGGCGCTCAGGATTCCTTCCCTGCAAGGGTACAGGAAGGTGACAGTCAGCCAGGTCTGCATGGACGCTCTGGTCCCATGGAGGGACCAGGCGTTGTTGACAAGTGGGGTCTCCATGGGCGAAGTGGTGTCACGCAAGGTGATCACCACAGACGCCAGCCGCTCAGGGTGGGGCGCCACCCACGAGGGGCGCTCAGCCAGGGGTCTTTGGACCCAGGCCATGTTGGAGTACCACATCAACTATCTGGAGTTAATGGCGATCTACTTGGCGCTCAAGCATTTCGAACCATTTCTCCGGGGTTGCCATGTCCTGGTCAGGACGGACAACACGGCGGCCCTGTATTATCTCAACAAACAGGGCGGCCTCTCCTCGCGTACGCTGGATCAGCTGGCGCGCGAGATGACCCTCTGGTGCTTGCCTCGGTTGAGGTCCATCAGAGCCTCCCATGTCCCGGGCCTTCAGAACGGCGGCGCCGATCTGTTGTCCAGGGGGGAGCCTCGTTACGAGGATTGGTCTCTCCACCCTGCGGTGGTGAGGCAGATTTTCTCCAGGTTCGGTCGACCGCGAGTCGATCTCTTTGCCTCCCAGGAGAACGCGAAGTGTCCCCTTTACTTTTCAGTGAGGGGACCTTCTCCTCTGGGGATGGACGCGTTTGCTTACGAATGGCCACAAGGTCTTCTTTACGCGTTTCCACCCCTGGAACTGATTCTTCCCACTCTGGAGAGGATCAGATGTTCCAACCAGGAGGTTCTTCTGGTGACACCATCCAGGGGAGTGTGGAGGTCTCTGATCACCCCACTGCTCTCTCGACCCCCTTGGCGGCTTCCCTTGCTCAGGGATCTGCTGCGCCAGGCAGGGGACGAGATCTTCCATCCAGACCCACGGGGCCTAGACCTGTGGGTTTGGCCCGTGAGAGGGAGAACCTGCTTGCAGCAGGCTTCTCACCGATGGTTGTAGCCACTATTCAGAGTGCTAGAGCCCCCTCTACTAGGGCTGTGTATGATGGAAGGTGGAATGCCTTTTTGGACTGGTGTGAGCTACAGGAGCCACCTGTGGTGGCTCATATAGCTTCGGCCCAGAGGGTGTTAGATTTCCTGCAGGACCGCCTGGACCTTGGTCTGGCGTTCTCTACACTGAGGGGTTATTTAGCGGCTATTGATGCCTGCCACCTGGGGGTGGCAGGTAAAGGCCTTTCTAAAATCCCTGAGGTGGTCCAGTTCATGCATGGTGTGGACCATTTGAGACCTGTGACCAGAGCCTTGTTTCCTGTTTGGGATCTACAAGTGGTTCTTGAGGGCCTTTGCAAGGCACCCTTTGAACCGATTGGGAGGACCTCTTTGAAACATTTAAGTTTCAAAACAGCTCTTTTGCTTGCCTTGTCTACGGCTAAGCGTGTGAGCGACCTTCGTGCGCTCTCTGTGAGCCCTGATTGTATGAGGTTTCTCAATAATGACTCCAAGGTTCTTCTAAAACCTCATTTGAGTTTTATTCCTAAGAACCGGGTGGTCCCGAAGGAACCTGTTGTTTTGACGGCTTTCCATCCTCCTCCGTTTGCATCAGAGGAGGATAGGCGTCTTCATTGTCTTTGTCCAGTCAGGGCCCTGAAGGCCTACTGTGATAGGACGGTGGACAGCAGGTCTACTTCTCAGCTTTTCGTGGTCATGAATGCCCGTCAACGGAAAGCGGTGTCCAAGCCCACTCTGTCGAGATGGCTTGTGGATGCTATTAGGTTGGCTTACACCCGGTCTGGGTCTGAAGTGCCGGAAGCACTTAAGGCCCACAGTACTAGGGGTGTGTCTACCTCTTGGGCTTTGTCCAAAGGTGTCTCCATTGAGGAGATTTGTGCAGCGGCGAATTGGTCTTCGCCGTCCACCTTTGCGACCTACTATCACCTGGACGTTGCGCCTTCTGCTATGGCGCATACGGTTCTGGGTGCTGCTGCCTTTCCTACTACGTAGGGGGGCGGCTCTCTCTCCCCTTCCGGAGATAGCATGCTGCTGTCTCTAGGATACATGGGGGGGGACCCTGAGTTTTCCCTTATTTTATTGCAATTTTATAAGGTGGACCTGTGTCTGCCCTTAGTGCATAAGGCGGGCCTCGGTCTGTCAGGGTCTCTTTTTCTGTCTGAACACGCCCAGGCCCTGTGGGTCTGGGTCGGATCAGTCCTGAAAGGGGTCACGTCGGTTGACAGGACCTCCTTTCCGGGTGTGGTCGGTGTGCACGACAGTCTTGTCGGTTCATGACTTCTCGGGGAGTATATGAGTCCCATAGGGGGACCTTGTCTGGAGGTATGACAATAAACGTATAGGTTCCGAACGGAACCATGTTTATTTAATACCGGAGGACAAGGTCCCCCGAATAAAGCCCCTCGGTTCGCTAGTTGCGGGCGCAGAGGTGCGGCTTTAGAGGAAGTTATGATAGCCCGCAGGGCTTTTATACACTCGGGGGCGGCGCCCTCGTTTGTGATTGACAGCCCTACCGACAAATGATATTTCTCGTACGGGAGCTTATGAGTTTTACTCTGTTGCAGCGCCAGATGGCGCTGGTTATCCCATAGGGGGACCTTGTCCTCCGGTATTAAATAAACATGGTTCCGTTCGGAACCTATACGTTTTCCACATAATAAGATGGTGAATGCCACAACGGAACAATTCATTCATTAAGGCATCAAACATTGTTTTGTGTTTTCCAGTAATGTAATGGAAAATGGGTCATTGACTCATTCTTGCCTCCACTTTAAACAATGCTTTTCAGATATCTGTTTTCCGTGCATGAAAACAGACAAGCAAGTGAACAATATTGAGACCCGTTGGTCCATAAAACAATATTTCAACTTATACCTGTCAACCTATAAATGTCATGATTTTCATGGACTTATAAGTTAGGTCATCTAGCATTACATTCTCACACGTTCTCATTTGCCCACCACTGCTTAAGGGAAACTATAGGTAAATTGCTCCCTTTGAACTTAAAAGGGGTTGTGCACTGAGGTAATTGATTGGTCCATGAAAGTTTCAAGTTGCTCGTTAGTTATCTCTCTTATCAATGAAAGCATCAAAGACATCTACCTGTTTGATGCCTGTCATAGGGTGGATGTGTTTGTATACACACAGACTGTCCTAGTTCCCCTTTAACAGACAAGCTGATGGAAATAGGTGCACCGGTGCACCTATTTCCTATTTTCATCACCCGTCAGGGGAATCAGACTGCATGCTCCATTGAGGACGGAGCTTTGAGGACACATCAGTGTGCATGATCAATGGTAGTAGAGTTTCACTGCTGTCATCATCAAATCAATTTATTAGCACATTTATAAACAACAATGTCAGCCAAAGTGCCGTACAAGTCAAAAGAAAAGGGCAACAAAGAAGCAATAAAACCAAATACAATCAAACAAACAAGCAGTGACCAGGTTAAAAGTTAAGCTCGGCTGGGGCGCCCTCTGGCCTAGCGGTCCAGGTGCATACCACATACAGTAGGCTCTGATGCCTGACAGTGTGTTGCGCGTTCTGGAATCCCAATCCCGACGACCTTTTCTGCGTGTCACCCGTGTGACATTAAAGCTCTAACTGGGTTGTGGTGTTGAACCAGTTCAGCTAGGTAAGATGGATTTAAAAGCAGTTATCAGAATTTTGAAATCAATACTAAATTTGACAGGGAGACGCATTCTGGACTTGAGCCCGACCGATACATCGGTCAATTCGATATATCGGTCGTTTTGGAGCAATCGGAGGGGTATCAGACATCGGTGAATTATTCCACCGATATCCGATATTAATTGTCTGTAACGTGTCTGCGGAGACAGCATGAAACCCTGTTTGTTTCGGACGGTGACACGGGGTTACAGACTACAGTTCGCGAAAAAACCCTCCCTATCCAGCAAGGTTATTTATACTCGAGCCCGCGGCTTGAAGGCGGATGCCTTGAGGGAGGAGATAAGCTCACTATTGCGCAAGGGCGCTATAGTGGAGTTATCACGCGACCAGAGCCGTTTAGGCTTCTGGAGCCGTTATTTTCTGGTTCAGAAAAAAGGAGGGGGGCTGCGTCCGATTATGGACTTACGTGCTCTGAACAAGCACTTGAAAAAGTTCAAATTCAGGATGCTGACGTCAGAGTCACTGATGAAATCAGTGAGACAGGGGGATTTCCACTGTTCAGTGGATCTGAAGGACGCTTATCAGCACATCCTCATTTATCCCCCACACAGGAAGTTCCTGCGGTTCGCCTTCGAGGGGCGCCTGTACGAGTACACGGTCCTCCCTTTCGGTCTTTCTCTGAGCCCTCGGGTTTTCGTGAAAGTGACCGAGGCAGCCATTGCTCCACTGAGGCATCAGGGAGTCAGGCTGGCGAACTACATAGACGATTGGATGATTTCCGCCGCCTCCTGCTCAGAAGCGGCGCGCCATACCAATCTGGTGTTGTCACACCTGAAGGCCTTGGGTTTCAACGTCAACTTTGGCAAAAGCATGTTGTTACCCTCCCAGCAGATTTCCTTTATAGGAATATCTCTGGACTCGGCCACCAGGTCCGCTCGCCTCTCCCCGGAGAGGGTGGACAGGTTTCTGACTTGTCTCGGCTCCTTCCGACTGAACCAGGTGGTCAGGTACAAGGAGTGCATGAAGTTGACTGGGCTGATGGCTTCAGCAGTGCAACTTCTGCGTCTGGGCAGGTTTCATATGAGACCTTTCCAGCGGTGGTCACTGGCGCTCAGGATTCCTTCCCTGCAAGGGTACAGGAAGGTGACAGTCAGCCAGGTCTGCATGGACGCTCTGGTCCCATGGAGGGACCAGGCGTTGTTGACAAGTGGGGTCTCCATGGGCGAAGTGGTGTCACGCAAGGTGATCACCACAGACGCCAGCCGCTCAGGGTGGGGCGCCACCCACGAGGGGCGCTCAGCCAGGGGTCTTTGGACCCAGGCCATGTTGGAGTACCACATCAACTATCTGGAGTTAATGGCGATCTACTTGGCGCTCAAGCATTTCGAACCATTTCTCCGGGGTTGCCATGTCCTGGTCAGGACGGACAACACGGCGGCCCTGTATTATCTCAACAAACAGGGCGGCCTCTCCTCGCGTACGCTGGATCAGCTGGCGCGCGAGATGACCCTCTGGTGCTTGCCTCGGTTGAGGTCCATCAGAGCCTCCCATGTCCCGGGCCTTCAGAACGGCGGCGCCGATCTGTTGTCCAGGGGGGAGCCTCGTTACGAGGATTGGTCTCTCCACCCTGCGGTGGTGAGGCAGATTTTCTCCAGGTTCGGTCGACCGCGAGTCGATCTCTTTGCCTCCCAGGAGAACGCGAAGTGTCCCCTTTACTTTTCAGTGAGGGGACCTTCTCCTCTGGGGATGGACGCGTTTGCTTACGAATGGCCACAAGGTCTTCTTTACGCGTTTCCACCCCTGGAACTGATTCTTCCCACTCTGGAGAGGATCAGATGTTCCAACCAGGAGGTTCTTCTGGTGACACCATCCAGGGGAGTGTGGAGGTCTCTGATCACCCCACTGCTCTCTCGACCCCCTTGGCGGCTTCCCTTGCTCAGGGATCTGCTGCGCCAGGCAGGGGACGAGATCTTCCATCCAGACCCACGGGGCCTAGACCTGTGGGTTTGGCCCGTGAGAGGGAGAACCTGCTTGCAGCAGGCTTCTCACCGATGGTTGTAGCCACTATTCAGAGTGCTAGAGCCCCCTCTACTAGGGCTGTGTATGATGGAAGGTGGAATGCCTTTTTGGACTGGTGTGAGCTACAGGAGCCACCTGTGGTGGCTCATATAGCTTCGGCCCAGAGGGTGTTAGATTTCCTGCAGGACCGCCTGGACCTTGGTCTGGCGTTCTCTACACTGAGGGGTTATTTAGCGGCTATTGATGCCTGCCACCTGGGGGTGGCAGGTAAAGGCCTTTCTAAAATCCCTGAGGTGGTCCAGTTCATGCATGGTGTGGACCATTTGAGACCTGTGACCAGAGCCTTGTTTCCTGTTTGGGATCTACAAGTGGTTCTTGAGGGCCTTTGCAAGGCACCCTTTGAACCGATTGGGAGGACCTCTTTGAAACATTTAAGTTTCAAAACAGCTCTTTTGCTTGCCTTGTCTACGGCTAAGCGTGTGAGCGACCTTCGTGCGCTCTCTGTGAGCCCTGATTGTATGAGGTTTCTCAATAATGACTCCAAGGTTCTTCTAAAACCTCATTTGAGTTTTATTCCTAAGAACCGGGTGGTCCCGAAGGAACCTGTTGTTTTGACGGCTTTCCATCCTCCTCCGTTTGCATCAGAGGAGGATAGGCGTCTTCATTGTCTTTGTCCAGTCAGGGCCCTGAAGGCCTACTGTGATAGGACGGTGGACAGCAGGTCTACTTCTCAGCTTTTCGTGGTCATGAATGCCCGTCAACGGAAAGCGGTGTCCAAGCCCACTCTGTCGAGATGGCTTGTGGATGCTATTAGGTTGGCTTACACCCGGTCTGGGTCTGAAGTGCCGGAAGCACTTAAGGCCCACAGTACTAGGGGTGTGTCTACCTCTTGGGCTTTGTCCAAAGGTGTCTCCATTGAGGAGATTTGTGCAGCGGCGAATTGGTCTTCGCCGTCCACCTTTGCGACCTACTATCACCTGGACGTTGCGCCTTCTGCTATGGCGCATACGGTTCTGGGTGCTGCTGCCTTTCCTACTACGTAGGGGGGCGGCTCTCTCTCCCCTTCCGGAGATAGCATGCTGCTGTCTCTAGGATACATGGGGGGGGACCCTGAGTTTTCCCTTATTTTATTGCAATTTTATAAGGTGGACCTGTGTCTGCCCTTAGTGCATAAGGCGGGCCTCGGTCTGTCAGGGTCTCTTTTTCTGTCTGAACACGCCCAGGCCCTGTGGGTCTGGGTCGGATCAGTCCTGAAAGGGGTCACGTCGGTTGACAGGACCTCCTTTCCGGGTGTGGTCGGTGTGCACGACAGTCTTGTCGGTTCATGACTTCTCGGGGAGTATATGAGTCCCATAGGGGGACCTTGTCTGGAGGTATGACAATAAACGTATAGGTTCCGAACGGAACCATGTTTATTTAATACCGGAGGACAAGGTCCCCCGAATAAAGCCCCTCGGTTCGCTAGTTGCGGGCGCAGAGGTGCGGCTTTAGAGGAAGTTATGATAGCCCGCAGGGCTTTTATACACTCGGGGGCGGCGCCCTCGTTTGTGATTGACAGCCCTACCGACAAATGATATTTCTCGTACGGGAGCTTATGAGTTTTACTCTGTTGCAGCGCCAGATGGCGCTGGTTATCCCATAGGGGGACCTTGTCCTCCGGTATTAAATAAACATGGTTCCGTTCGGAACCTATACGTTTTCCACATAATAAGATGGTGAATGCCACAACGGAACAATTCATTCATTAAGGCATCAAACATTGTTTTGTGTTTTCCAGTAATGTAATGGAAAATGGGTCATTGACTCATTCTTGCCTCCACTTTAAACAATGCTTTTCAGATATCTGTTTTCCGTGCATGAAAACAGACAAGCAAGTGAACAATATTGAGACCCGTTGGTCCATAAAACAATATTTCAACTTATACCTGTCAACCTATAAATGTCATGATTTTCATGGACTTATAAGTTAGGTCATCTAGCATTACATTCTCACACGTTCTCATTTGCCCACCACTGCTTAAGGGAAACTATAGGTAAATTGCTCCCTTTGAACTTAAAAGGGGTTGTGCACTGAGGTAATTGATTGGTCCATGAAAGTTTCAAGTTGCTCGTTAGTTATCTCTCTTATCAATGAAAGCATCAAAGACATCTACCTGTTTGATGCCTGTCATAGGGTGGATGTGTTTGTATACACACAGACTGTCCTAGTTCCCCTTTAACAGACAAGCTGATGGAAATAGGTGCACCGGTGCACCTATTTCCTATTTTCATCACCCGTCAGGGGAATCAGACTGCATGCTCCATTGAGGACGGAGCTTTGAGGACACATCAGTGTGCATGATCAATGGTAGTAGAGTTTCACTGCTGTCATCATCAAATCAATTTATTAGCACATTTATAAACAACAATGTCAGCCAAAGTGCCGTACAAGTCAAAAGAAAAGGGCAACAAAGAAGCAATAAAACCAAATACAATCAAACAAACAAGCAGTGACCAGGTTAAAAGTTAAGCTCGGCTGGGGCGCCCTCTGGCCTAGCGGTCCAGGTGCATACCACATACAGTAGGCTCTGATGCCTGACAGTGTGTTGCGCGTTCTGGAATCCCAATCCCGACGACCTTTTCTGCGTGTCACCCGTGTGACATTAAAGCTCTAACTGGGTTGTGGTGTTGAACCAGTTCAGCTAGGTAAGATGGATTTAAAAGCAGTTATCAGAATTTTGAAATCAATACTAAATTTGACAGGGAGACGCATTCTGGACTTGAGCCCGACCGATACATCGGTCAATTCGATATATCGGTCGTTTTGGAGCAATCGGAGGGGTATCAGACATCGGTGAATTATTCCACCGATATCCGATATTAATTGTCTGTAACGTGTCTGCGGAGACAGCATGAAACCCTGAGTTATATAGGCCTATTTGTGGGCAATACCAGAATTATCCAGCAGAGTGCAGTATAATAGTCCAAGACGCAAGCCAACACTATAGTGGAGTTGCTGCCTCTCGTGTGTCATTCACTCACCACATGTGCTGTATAATTCTGATTTTTCATTTTGGGGTGAAGGAAGGTGTGTAGACCTATGTGAAAACAGAACCATATATACTAAGGCTATATAATGTCTGGTGGACATTTTTTTTTAATGTTTTGTAAAAAAAAAACATATATATATTTTTTTTTACAAAACATCGGTATCGATATCGGTATCGGTGCTCTAGCACTCTCCAACATCGGATATCGGTATCGGACGAAAAAAATGGTATCGGTCGGGCTCTATTCTGGACCAACTGCAAGCGCTGACCAATGACTGGTCAATGCCAGACTATAAGGCATTGTAGACAAGCCTAGACAACTAAAGGCATTCGAGCTGCTTGGGTGGGAGATTTTACGGTTGCCTCGGTATCTTCGCCCAATCGCCCCGAGCTTCCCCCCGCTCCACCCATCGTGTCCTGACAGCCATACAGACAGTAAGCACAACATTTTGCACAGCCACATGTTTTCACTGAGCCTTTGAGTGGAGGGTGAAGTCTGGGCACAGGGGTGCTGATGAGAGTGGAGAAGAGGGGAGGATGAGAGGGTTAGATTCAGGAAGATGAGAAACGGGCTCTGTCTCTGGCCAGCCCAGATCTCCCAGTGGGAAAGTGACCAAAATATAGGGATACACAGATACCCTGCTCAAACAGCTATGCCAGTTGGGCAGTCCCACTTTAAGCTTGCTGTTCATCCTCCTACTTCTACTGAGCAAGTAAATCTGATTCTTGGATATCATATCACAGAGATCAACAGATTTTAGGCCAGATGCTGCTTCACTGCATTGGGCTGCCTTATACTATGCAAATGTATTGTGTGACATAAGGTGTAAATCGTAACCATTTATGCACTAGCTTCCCTGTAGATTTATGTTTTTGCTGCGATCTGATTTTCCCATTTAGATTTAGCATGACATTATCTTGTATTACAAACCAGCAGAGCCAGTTAATGCTCTCCCCACACAAGTATGCATAAATACACGTGCGTGCACACAGATGTGTACACGGGCACGCGCGCACACACACACACACACACACACACACACACACACACACACACACACACACACACACACACACACACACACACACACACACACACACACACACACACACACACACACACACACACACACACACACACACACACACCGGACGGAGGGCTCAGGCATCACTTGGATGACCTCACTGCTTCTCATTGATCCTCAGCATTAATTACAGTAAAGGGTCCTTGCACACAGTTAATGTTTGTGTGTGTGTGTGTGTGTGTGTGTGTGTGTGTGTGTGTGTGTGTGTGTGTGTGTGTGTGTGTGTGTGTGTGTGTGTGTGTGTGTGTGTGTACATATAGGCACACACAACAGGTCTATTAGTGGGCGGGGAGAGGCACACACACACACACACACACACTTCTCCACAGGTGTTACCAATGATAATAATGAAGACTCTGTTCCTTTATAGTGTAGCACAGTGGTTCTCAAACCTTTTAATATAAAGGACCCCCAAAAATCTGAGTGTACAAATGGAACCAAATGGACCTGCAACAAGGGAGTTACACACCCGTAAGGGGCCATTTGGAACTCCCTCAAGGAACCATGTTTCCTGGAGTGTTTCCAGTGAGCCAACATGCACAATATCAGCAGCTCCCTGACTCTGTTTGACCAGAATGAAACAGGGCCTTATGAATCATTGGCAACACCATGAAGGAAGTACATTAGGCCCAAATTCTTTCCAATATGGCTGCTGTGCATAGACGACTTAAGGACACGAAAACGATACACTGAATAGTTTACAAAACGTTTACAAAACGTTCACTGTACAGACGGAATCGAAATGCAATCAATCAATCAGGCACATGTATACGTCACTGCTACCTCTAGCTGTCAACAATCCGCCACAGACTGTCAGTCGATGAATTGAGAGCCAGGAATAAATAGACTCCCCTGCACTGACATCAACAAAACGTTTGCAATAGCTTTGTCCATATGCACAGATCAAACTGGCTCGATGTTAATCGCATCAAATGTCATATTTGCTTGGCCAATTTTATAGTTGAGTGATACTGTGTCAGGGTGCGACTCAGATGTAGGACCCGAAATTCCCGAAATAGAACCCAAAATTCTACAATCTACTATCCTTTACTTTGAAGACTGTTACAGTATCTCAACTTGTGCCTGATGTGCCACTTGGGGTTCACATCCGTTGGTTTACTCTGCCATACAGGAAAGAAGCAGTAAAGCCCAGTTAAGTGCTAACAAAACACAAGTGAAGCATTTACATTACACACGGTGGGAAATCAATAGTTTCTATTTTCCACTTCTGTCCATGAAAATTGCCTCAGGGGTAAAGAATGTGTCCTTGTCAGTGCAGGGCCAGTTATTGTTCAATGTGTTCAAATATCCATATTTGGGTGTATAACCCCCACTAATACCCCTGAGGACATTCCATTCACAAGATGAAACAAAGACTTGAACCATCTACTACGTCTGACAATACATACCATCTACAACAGCAAGAACACTGAAGTAAAGCATACATTTTGTCTTGGTAATACTTCACATTACCCAGACAGAGTGTGAATACACTGAATAACTATGAATATGAATAACTATGAATATAATTTACAGGCAGACAATGGAGTCAGAGGCAATTCAAGCTAATGCAATGTTCATTAATCTACTGCAAGCACAAAAAAATCAAACCTTGTTCCAAGGGGAGAATACATTGGGATAGTTGATCATTATCTCTATGAATTACAGTCCTGCTCCACCTCTCACTGTGCACGACATCGAAAGGTGCCTTCCTCAGAATCCAGGGCACAATCAAAAGGTTCTGTTTCAGGATGCCATAATGAAATAATTATACAGTACTCTCAGCCCATTTTATAGAGCCAGCTAGTGTCCAAAGTTAAACCCAGTCTGAGAATGAGCCATTAAGCTATCGATCATCTCTTTGTGTGCCCTCAGCTCCGCCGGCCAGGCCCAGCTGTTCGCCATCATCACCATTGAGTGCTACAGGCTGGGCTCCAGCACAGCATAAAACACACAATGGATATGCATGGCTGCTCATGATTCACCAGAACCTGGGCTAAGACCCACTTCAAGACATAATGCACTGCCTGATACACACTGGTCTAAAGCATGTGAAAAACCTGGGACAATGATGAATTCCATGTTATGTTGGCATGCCATGTTATGATTGTAGCCCCACTATGGCAAATTGACTGTAAACTCTCCTTTTAGAAAAGAATACCCGGATACATTCCATACACCTCTTCAATTGATGTTTAAGTGGGGATTTGGACTTTTGTGGTCATGCTGAGTTGACTCTTCATCTCAGGTTTGCTGATCTATTTGATTGCGACCGTAGGTCGCAGTTAACTATGGAAACCGGCACATCTTGTCCATGTATCTCTGTCTGTCTGTATGTCACACCTGACACTGTGGTTCCCCTGACACATCACTGTGACATCACAGGCTCAGAGCAGGGATAAAGCCTGATACTGTGGTTACCCTGACATATCACTGTGACATCACAGGTGACATCACAGTCAGATACTCATAGCAGGGATCTCCATATATGGGCATAAACAGGTGACATCACAGTAATATGGCGACAGGGATCTCCATGTATGGGCATAACATGTATTGTATGTTGTGATGGCATGGGAACAACTCTAACAGAATCCCTTTTATGTCATAATACACACACACACACACACACACACACACACACACACACACACACACACACACACACACACACACACACACACACACACACACACACACACACACACACACACACACACACATTTCAGTGTCAGTGACATTGCTTTGCACAGGCAGATATCCAGCCACAGTGAGTGTGCATCAGGAAGCTGTCAACCTGGGGTATCAAGTACAGTAAGACGATAGTGTCAGGCTGCTGTACAGTAGGTGGATGAGCTAACCACACAGAACTTGGACCAGCTTGGAGGAGACTACACTACAGCACCTCAGGTTACATTTGTCTTAAAGTGGAGGTGGAACCGGGGGATGGAAAGGAAGGGCAGGGAGGTGGTACGGACAAGGAGAGAACTGTGTCTGTAGTACGACATCCAAGGAGAAGCACAGGAGAGGGTATTGACATTGTGGCAAGGATGTGTGCTAGTTCAAATTTAAAGTCCCTGTCCACATGACTCCCATGGTGTGGTTTAAATCCTCAGAAAAAAAAGAACATATCAAATACCAGATGTGTAGGTTGTCAGTTTATTAATTCCAATGGAGAAGTAAATGTAACCAAAGATTATGACAGGGAAAGATTATTTCACCCTATATTGTCATTTTAGTAGTCACATAATCATATACCAAGGGGTATTTGATTTTAAAACACTTGGGGGTCATTTTAACGTGTAGTCAGGGCGTTGTGCACTCCAGGGCGATGTGCACTCCAGACTGTTTTTAAGTTGCTTCCAAAATGGTTACTTTTCAGGAAAGGAAAATAGATCCAGTGTATTTATTATTTAGTCACAAACTGTTAATACTTTTGAGAAAAATCCACAGACACACACTGGTCCACCAATTTCACATCCAGATTTGAATACGTTTACAAAAAGCAAACATAGCATATCTACAAGCTTGTAGATTGGCTACTTTTGTGTGACACTCTTGAACGACGAAGGGCATTTAATCTGCTCGACGGCAACGACATTTCCAATTATGTGTGTGTGTATATATAAATTCCATCCCGGTTAGTGACTGCACGTTCTGCAGAGTTTTGACATTCGATCCTTTAGCAGGGGTTTAGGCAGGGTAATTTTGCCAGACACGGAAATGCTAAAATATGCAGGCCTGTGAGTCAAAAGCAGATGAGTTCCCTCAGAAGCGCCATGTAATCCCAACTAAAATGCTTAGCGATGGCATGTTCTCCGAGTTGTCATTGGAGGGAAGTTTTGGGCTTGTGAATGTAGTAAAGTAATATTTGACTTTTTCTTTCCTTTTTTGAAGGTATAGCTTTGTCTGTCCCGTGCATGTCCAGTCCGCTTCCAAGGTATAGCTTTGTCTGTCCCGTGCACGTCCCGTGCATGTCCAGTCCAGAATGAAGAATTGAGGATTGGTCAAGCTTCACATGACAATTTGGCTCTCCAGACAAAATCATTCATTCATTCAGAACACATAGAATCTAAAAATATAGAACTAACGCACATAGAAAGTATAGATCTAGAACACATAATGTATAGATCTAGAACACACGGAGATGAAAGGTGATTATGGGAACCGAGATGCACAACTGCATGGCAGATACTGACTTGACAGCATGCTATCGTTTAATGTTTCTGCACGATTCTGAGCGTGATTGAGTGTGGTGGTGGCTGTGTGGATGTAAATTGTAAAATCCTATGTAGGCTATACAAGTCACTAGAATGAGAGACCTACCAGCCCTGCTGACTCTTCTCCAATGACCAGAACAGCCTACTTTGACACAGTCAAAGTTCTGGAGGTTATTATCCAGGGTAAATGTGGTTGGGACAGTCAGGTGGATCCGATGTTAGCCACCAAGAAGCTTGTTCCTCTACGACACCTAGAGACATTCAGTGTCGGGGATCCAGAACTGGTTTCTAATCTGCATTCTGCAGTAGAGGTTAGTGTGTCCAGTGCTGGAGAACGCAATCCCAGATTTGCACAGTTCCTTGCCCCCAGACCAGGCTAAGAAGGCTGGTAAGCAATATTTGTGCACTCTAGCAAAGGGGCACACTCAATTGTGTCTTAGCTTTGCTGGAAGTCCATTAAAGCTATACTATGTAACTTTTTTAATAAAATAAATCTTAAAATTGTCCTAACTATTACTAGGGGTGCCACGGTTCAGTCAGCCCACGGTTCGGTTCGTATCTCGTTTTTTGGCTCGCGGTTTCGGTACGGTTTTGGTACAGTAAAAATTGAAAATGAAAAAATAAAGAATACAAAATGTTCAGTTAATTTTAAAGATGGGGTGCAGGGTTAGGGTTAGGGTTAGGGTCAACTGTTGAGATTAAAAAGAATCTGCAACACTGAGTCTGATTTTGAGAGACAGGCCTCAGAGATGAGTGCCAGGTTTAAGGAAAGGGGTTATGATGATGTTATTTTAAAGACTTGTATGACTAGAATTAAACCTTTAAACAGAACTGGTCTCCTCACCCCTAAGCCCCCCACTGCTACTGCAGGCCATAATTTTATTTTGTCTACTACTTTCTCTCCCATTTCTCAAAACATTAAGCAAATTGTCAAAAAACACTGGCACATTCTCTCTAGTGATCCCTCTATAGGCAAAGCCTTTAGTACCCCCCCTATCTTTGCAAACAAAAGGTCTAAGAACCTTAATGATACTTTGGTCAAAAACGATACTTATACTCAGCCTTTACATTTTATGTCCACTATACCCTCAGGTAATTATCCTTGTAATGGTTGTCTTAACTGCAGTGCGATGATAAAAGGAGAGTACTTTGTACACCCTCATACAGGTCAAAAAATCAAAGTAAAAGGTAGAATCACATGTAAGACCAAGTATGTAGTATATCTTATTAAATGCCCTTGTGGTTTTTGCTATATAGGCAAAACTAAGAGAGAACTGAGAACCAGAATTACAGAACACAAAAGCAACATCAGAACCAAAGTTGAAAAATCCCCTATAGCTCGACATTTTAACAACACAGGACATGACATCTGTACACTTCGATACCAAGGTATAGAACTAGTCAATCCCTTAAAAAGAGGAGGAGACCGAGACCGGTTGCTATTACAAAGAGAGGCTTATTGGATCCACTATATGAACACAGAGTTCCCTAAAGGTTTAAATGAAGAACTGATGCTTAATTGTTTTCTTTAACTTAATTGTGTGTTCTCTCTGTGGGATGATATTTACTAACTTTGTATCACTTTGATTGTTTTTTGTATTATCGCTTTTATTTTTATTTCTTTACCTAATGATGTCATTTGATAATGAGACACAGCTGTATTGATTACATTACAAAGCACAGGAAACTATATGTACGTCACTTCCTGAACTTGTTATTCAGTTACACTGATGATGGCCTGACGGCCGAAACGCGTCTGTCCTGACTACTGCTGCTGCTGATAATTTATTAAAAAAGACTCTTATAACGTGAGTGCGGATTGCTTCTCTTCATAAAGATGGGGTGCAATCATTTGTTTTCCCCCTAAAACATGATAATCAGTTATGATTATACTAGGAGGAAGATTTTCTCCAAAAAAGTGTAAAGAAAGAGTTAAAATGATGTTTGTATTTTTGGCCACACCCAAAAAAAAATAGAAATTCGGTTCATTCGGTATGGGCTGTTCGGTTCGGTACAGGGCCATTCGGTTCGGTATACCGGTTCGGTTCAGTATTGTGGCACCCCTAACTATTACATCGCTAACGTTTTAGAACACCCACTCTGTTAATTTCAGCCCCAAACTGACCACTAGTTGAGCAACTTACACAGTATAGCTTTAAGTACCCCTCAGGAAGGACCTCACACCTCAGAAAAGGAACTCGACCAAGCTAACCATCCCAAGATGCTGAACTTAGAGATCACCTCTCCCCTTTAAAGAAATAGCTACTACTTTGCTGAGTTTGAACATAAATCCCATTGTTCTAATGTGTGTAAAAATAAATGTATTTGTATTTAGAGCTTGAATGACATACTGTATAAGAAGAATGAGATTTAGGTACAAATCAGCAAAGAATACCTACTTTACTCCTACAGTAAATAACAGTGGATTTTAGATTTCAGATTTGTGATATGAGATGTTAGATTATATCTTAGATAACAACAAATTGTATTTTACATTTTTGGCAAAGTGTTATAAACTAGATAAATTATGAATGTGGTCTCATTCTATTACAATGCTTGCCATGGATAATACTGGTAAGATAATAAAGTGCAGCCCTGGAATATACTGTAAGTTGACATGCCGCTGCCGGGAAGTGTATTCGCTCCTTCTGGAATGTACAGTATATACTGTAACCACTCATTCATGTGTTTACTTGTGGTAGCACTGCTGAAAATAAAAAAGTGGGCCTGGATTAGGGGTTGGCGATATGGTGATAATTATCGTTGAGACAAAACAATGTCTCCACGATATGCATTTCCAGAGGTATCGTATATATCATGATACAATTGAGGGAGCCTTGTAAGCATCCTGTTTAATCGTTAATACAAACCTGCATTTTGGTCTAAATCAGTAGTTCTCAAACTTTAAAATGTCAAGGTCTCCACTTAACTCTGACAGTATACACATGAAACCAAATCCATTTGGTTTCATTTGTATACTGTCAGAGTCCCTGTCAGAGTCCTCCCAAAAGGAACCCAGAGAGTCTAGTTTTTGTCAAGTACCTTGAAAAATAATCATAAAAACCAACGTGAAAAAGAATCGTGATAAAATCGTGTATCTTGATACAGCTTGGGAAAATATCGTGATATTGTATTTTTCCATATCGCCCACCCCTAGCCTGGATGGCTAGGGCAGTTGTCCGGGCACCTAGGGATGGTAATCCAGCCTGAAAGCCAGCACGCTTTCCGATCCCGGCGAACTTTGCCGCGAGTCACTACCCAACTCTCTCTCCCCATTTCCTGTCAGTCCACTGTATTCTGTCAATAAAGGCAGAAAAAGTTTGCATTCCCTTTTATTCAGCCTTTCAATAACTCCAGTACAGTTGTATGGGGGCTGTTGCTCTCTCCCAGTCATAACAACAATTACTGCTAATCAACCCAGCAAGAGCAACCCCTTCCAGGTCCGTTAGAGACTGCACCCTGACTGCTAGAACAAACCAGACTGATTGGCCAAAGGCCCAGTCCACACATATTAGTTCCATTATGAAACCCACTTCCTAGAGAATAAGCCAATTACTGCGGTGTTGTTTTGCAGGGAAATGGACTGTTTAAGCACCTCTTGGGTCTTAGATGCCACATTCCATATGCCCATATAAAACACATGTTACAAGATCACACAAAGTCAATGCATTACTATACACTTGAAATGGTTTGAGTAGTGTCCTCTACAATAAACATGAATGCTTATGTGCCCTTGCGTTTTTGTTTTGTAAGTTCTACCTTAAGTTGAAAACTCATAGAAAAAGCCATAAAACATTCAAACCAAATGAGATCTTTTTACTCAACAAACAAAGGTGCTATTTGAATATTATAGACATACGTTCAAGGGCCTAACGAAGATGTATTGACATTGAAATGTTGCCTCTTTATTTGCATGCTCCCTGTGAATAAAAAAGCTTAACGCTCCAATGCCTTCCTTCTACATAATAACCAATGTCATTGGATAAAAAGCATAAAGTTAAACGCCCAACATCTTTACTTGAGACATGATAGTAAACCTGAAACTACTGCCAATAATAGCTACGTTTGTAGCCTGCTGCGTGGAGTCTTTTGGTGGTCAAGAGATAGTCAGCCTGGGGGAGTTTGGAGAACTTTCAATTTTGACACTGGATTTTGCAGTGTACCCATCACTGCAATATGAAGTTATTTTGAATTAGGCAGTGATGAATGCACATCATTATGGAAAAGCTGTTTAACCATATGCGTGTTTTACATTTTAACCGCTGCCCTTCTTAAAGTACACTCAGGGACGTGCAGAGAATGTTGGAGAGGCAGTGGCTGAAATTTCTAAAAGGGCGTTTTGTTTAAAATATTGAAAATAGCAGACCTCCAAGCTCACAGCTTGTGAGCTTGGAGGTTGGCTATTTTCGTTACTTGATACCCCACTGAACTAAGCATAATCAAGTCAATACTGGAGAATGAGATGTGGCGTAATGGCATGGATTTCTACACAAAGAGGGCAATTATTTCAACACAAGATGCTGCATTCAAGTTCAGGAGAGTGCGGACAAGGCAATTTCTCTTGAATGCTGCCTTCAGGTATGGGATGGAAAGAGGGCATTTGTATTTCATTCACCATAGTAAAAACTGCATTCATGGTCTGGAGAGGGCAGTTAATTTTTACTGACGGATAAAAGGGCAGGGGCTCAAGCCCCCTTTGATGTCTATGTGTGCACGACTGCACGTGCCTGAGTACACCGTTCCAAAACTCCTTTCAAATGGCCCCAATAAAGCAGTGCAATCATGCCAACAAGCTAATTAGTTTCAGCACTTTTACAACCTTTATTATCTTAACTGCAGCTCCCCAGTACGCCACATTAACTACAGAATAGATTCTTGCAGCTCCAACGCTAAATCTGAAGTGCAGGGCCTGTATCAGTCGATGTAGATAATGCAAAAGTAATGTTGTATCTTTGTTTACATCTAAAGATGTACAGTCTCCAAACAATTCATTAACAAATTGCCACATCAAAGAGGCAAATAGACAGCCCTAATGCAACACACTTTGAATTAAAGAATACATATTGGATTTTGTTTTTTTATAGACGATCAATATTAGAAAAGATGAGAGGCGGTACATGCAAGTCATTGCATGTACATTGGAGGAGGAGGGATTTCCAGAGGAGATACTGTATGTGTATACTATACAACCCTACAACAGTCAAATGCATCAAGGGCCGGCTTGTTGCTCCTTCTCAGAGAGTTCACACGCCCACGTTCCGCTGAAACTGTTATCAACCCAGCCAATTCACAGTTAACCTCACCTGTGTGTGTGTGTGTGTGTGTGTGTGTGTGTGTGTGTGTGTGTGTGTGTGTGTGTGTGTGTGTGTGTGTGTGTGTGTGTGTGTGTGTGTGTGTGTGGATGTGAATCACTGTTGCTTCTACAGTGTCCATTCCCTACTGGCGTGTCTGTGTGACTGTGTGTGTGTTTGTGCGTGCTCCATCTGGCTGGACAGATACAGGGGGTTTTGTGGTGGAGTGTAAATCCTCTGTCATGGTGATGAGAGCTGCACAAAGACGACAGCCGTGCGATAAATGTCAGGATGTCAGCCAGGAGTGACACTGGAGATCTGGGGTGACACGAGGGGACTGCTCACCTCCACTGTGGACGCAGAGATGACAAGGCCAAGCTCGTATAAAAGGCATTAATCCTCCAAATATATACAGTCAATGGAGCATGATGTATTTCATACATTCAAATGTTTAGCATGGTCCTGTGTGCGTGTGCGTGTGTGTGTGTGTGTGTGCGTGTGTGTGTGTGTGCACACACGTTGCACACAAACACATAGACACAGCGGTCATTTTTTTTTTTTTTTTTTTTTTTTATTGAACAATATACAATTTACAAAATATTCAGGTATTCAAACAGCACAGGTAATAGACCATAAAAACATGACATACAGGAAAGAAAAAAGACAAAAAACAACAATACAACCATATTATCTGGTAACATTAAACAGAGAAATCGGGAAAATGAAGATTATACAAAGTCAAGAGTTTTACATTTTTTTTGTTATTTACTAGATCTAGTGATTTGATTAGAAGATTGAATAGACACAGCGGTCATCCCCACCACTCTTCCTGCCACCATACATAATGTATCTCTCGGCTGCCTAACCTGCACAGATGACTGTTTAAAGAAATGAAATTTGCCCTCTATTTACCATGGCGCCCAGCCTGGACACCACAGATGGAACATAACACTGACTGCGTGTCTGAACGTGAGCAGAGGAACAGAGCGAGAGACAAATGAAGCCATGGACCTGCTCCCTCTCTCTTCTCCCCGTTGAGGGAGGAGATGAGAGTCAGTGTACGGAGGTTGGGGGCGAGACAGCCGTCATCAATACTCCCCAGGGAGTGACAGAGACGGATGAAAGAAGTGGAGAAACATGCAAGCCGTCTTTGGGCAGATGGAGGGATGGTGGACTGAATGCCCTCGACCACGTCTCTCGAAGATTCCTTTTTTTTTCTTTGTCTCTTTTTTTTTTTAAAGCAATGGTGCTTTTGAAAATGGCACAGGGGCTAAATTCGCTGACAATCTGTCAGTGAGATCCCAATCCGCAGACTGCCGTGCAAAATCGAATATGAGTGGAGGAGGGACGTGGAAGACGAGATAAGGATTGAGGTGAGGAGGGACAGCGGGTACAAAGGAAAAGAAGAGAATCAGAATGGATCTGGTTGAGCAATGAGGGTTGCACATCGGAGAGAAAGACAGAGAGAGAGAGAGAGAGAGAGAGAGAGAGAGAGAGGTGGAGTGGATTACAGTCTACACCAGTGGTTCTCAAACTCTTTTAGCTTCAATAATACGCCCTTGCCCTGAATACTGAATCAAAGCAGCCCCCTAACAGATCACAACAGTTTGCTTAGAAAACTGCAAGAGAAAAACTGTAAGCGAGACACACACTTCCATAGAAATCCACTGTCACCATTGCCCATCGGACCAAACAATGAATAAAAATAAATGAAATGTCACTGCTCTTGAAACATTTTAGATTTTCTTTTTTTTACTGTTAAAGGTTAATGTGTCAGTAGGGCTACAGCAAGATTATTAACTTTTTGCAGTTTTACGGAGGGGAGCAAAATGTCTGTATGGACAAGAGATTTGAACCAATAACACACGGCACCTGTTGGCTTTTCTGTTGGCCGCTATTTGAGCTCTGAGACACTCCAGGAATCACAATGTACAACCTCAAATGACCATGTTTCTTTTACAAAGCACAGTACTTTTTGAAAGCTTACAGTGATAAACCCTTGCTGATGAAAAGGAACAGGCTCTCATCCACCCTCCCAGAACAGCTCCGGTCTATCCGATCTATCCGGTCCAACAGGACCGGATAGATCTCTTTCTCTGTCAGCCGATCAATGTGTCTGTAATTAGTGTCTCTAATTGGAAACCAAGTGGAGGCAGTTCATTCATCAATATAAAATTAAACCAGCCACTTAGCATGGGAATGCTATCAGGAGTTAATTTGTAGGCCTATTAGAATCAATTTATTTGTGTCATTCACACAAATAAATTGTCTTGAGGGTGAACACATGGCTCTCCATCAGGCTTGTCATATTTCATGCATCTAGAGATGGAGATAGAGAAAGAGAGAGAGAGAGACAGGGAGAGGTAAAGAGATAAACGGAGACAGAGAGTGAGATTGAAAGTGACGTGGAGAGTCTGAGAGGAAGGGTGGAAAACAGACAAGGAGGGATAGTGAAATTGCTCATGATCTGAGGGTATAAGTCACTTATTGCAAATCAAATAGATTCAATGAAAGCAGCAGCGCAAAATAAATATCCTCCCTTAACTGCCTCGGCAATATCCAATAGCTAATATAATAGACTGATCTCAGCCCCTGACTTCACAAGCTTAAAACCTGTAGCGTGATAGGGGCAGTCACATCAAATTATAAAAGAAAGATATCACTATCAAAATTGTATCAATATGAACGATGAAACGTCAACAGGGTTTTTTCACTGCCCCCCCTGTCCCTCACATTCTCTTTTACAGAAACATAAAAAAAACAAGCACTCCCCTCCTTCTCCCTTTCTCTCTCTCCCTCTCCCTCTCCCTCTCTCTTTCTCTGGATGCTGGGTAAATGGCCAAGCAAGCCATTATTCTGCCAGAGCGCCACATTTTTCATCCTAGCACTCATGTTTCCCGGGAAACCAAAATTAAAGCACAGTGGCGGCTGACACAGAGGCATTCCAGACGCACCTATTACACAGTGAGGAAACCAGGTGCAAATGCACTGACAAGTTGACAAAAGGGCAATATTCATAGGCTAGGATTTCATACAGTACCATGCCCTACCTGCTGTACAACACGTTATACACTACTGCAGGGGTTTTCAACGTTTTCAGGCCAAGGACCCCTTAGTTGAGAGATGAAGCAGGGACCCCCACAGCCTTTTCATAGATTCCAAATAGTTTCATTGTTTGACAGCACAATCGTCATTGTATTTTGGATTCGTGTAAATTTGTGTTTTCAGATATTTAACCACTCGAACCGTCAATAAGCTTGACCTTTCGCTCGGCTCTGTACTTAGTCTGCTCTTTTTCCACTCTACACCAAAGCTCTTTGCCGAAAATAGCCGATCTACAAGCTCGTAGAGCTTGTAGATCGGCTATTTTTGGCTAAAGTTTTGGCTAAAGTTCTCTCTTAAGAATATGGACCCTAGGGTTCAAGTGGTTATTATAAAAAAAAAAAGGAGAAAAAAAGTTTCTATCACACAAAGATTTCGAGGACCCCCTGTAGTAACTTTGAGGACCCCCTAGGGGTCCCGGACCCCCTGTTGAAGACCCATGCACTACTGCATGACTCTGACTTATTGTTATGCCTGGTGTTAAAAGTTATCAGGCTGTGGTTTGGTGAGATGTTACAGACGTTACAGGCAGTTCATGCATGCATTTCTATTGTTCACGGAAAATGTAACTGAAGGGCAGTGGGTGGGTTATTTATCAAGGCTATGGTGGGTTTTGAAGAATTGACTAGAATTGCTTGTATGCTGTGAGCATCAGTGGCACTTTTTATTGCTTATTGTCTTTCTACTTGTTGTACTTGATGAGAGCAACTGTGGAATAGCCTACAATTTCCCTTAGGGATCAATAACGTATAATTTATTCTATTCCAGTCTGGTCACGAAAACACGCAAGATTTGACACAAGAAAATGATACACCATGCACAAGACAATATAGATTTTTTTCGGTAAATAATTCTCTCTCTCTCTCTCTCTCTCTCTCTCTCTCTCTCTCTCTCTCTCTCTCTCTCTCAAGCACACACACACAACAGTGTGAGCGTGAGCGTGCGTACGTATTTGTGTGTGTGTGTGCGTACGTATTTGTGTGTGTGTGTGTGTGTGTGTGTGTGTGTGTGTGTGTGTGTGTGTGTGTGTGTGTGTGTGTGTGTGTGTGTGTCTGTCTGTGTGGACAGGGAATTACTACTTTGTGGGGACCTCATGTCCCCACACAGATAGTACAATCGGAGAAAAAAACCTTGTGGGGACAAATGTTAGTGTCCCACAAGGTGTTTAGGGGTTAGGTTAAGGGTTAGGGTTAAAAATGAATGGAATGTCCCCACAAATATAGTAGACTATGTGTAATGTCCCCACAAAGTAGTAATTGCAAACCTGTGTGTGTGTGTGTGTGTGTGTGTGTGTGTGTGTGTGTGTGTGTGTGTGTGTGTGTGTTATCTTGCTGTCTGTGGGACAACTGCATGAGTTAAAGTGCCAGTTTAGTGCTACCATAATGTACACAACTGTCAAAAAGATTAGGAATACATGCGCCTCCTGTGTGAAGTTACTGTGCATATGAATAGGATGGGGCAGGTGTATTAGTCTAGTAGCCAGAAAGTGAACCCGGACATTTTGAGTACCCTAAAGCAGTGATACTCAAACTCCGGCCCGCGGCACAATTTTGACTGGCCCACCAGCTTAATGTCCTCAAAGTTGCGCATCCAACAAGCTTTAAACTGAGCAGATTGGATCTTGCGTTCCAGAGATAATGGCCAAAACATCTTGAAAACGGCCATAGAAATTGCCGATTTTCGCCGATTTTCTCTCTCTTTTTTTTTACCAGTGGCTCTGCCTCTGCCCAACTTATTAGCATACCCAAAATGTTATAGTAGGCCTAATGCAAATGAAGAGACGTACTGTAGCTCTACTTAACAACTGCATCATTAGCCATTTGGTAGCTAAACAGTCTGGGTAATCTATTTGAAGTAGATTGTTTGATTTTATTTTATTTTCCTTAACTATCAATTTTCACAAGTTTATTTTCTGTAAAAAGCCATTTGTGTTGAATGTGGCAAAGTCATAAATAGCATTGTGAAGCAATTGAAAGAGAGATGTGCTCAGCTATCTTTAATGTTATCCAGCTCGATAACAGGCAGACAGATATCAACTCAGACAAATAGCAGACAAACGCACATACATTTGTTTTGGTGTTTTTGTGGAATATGCTAATTTCACAGAATTATTAAAAAGAGAGAAAATGTAGCAAATTACTTTGATTACAAATATTGGTTGACAGAATATAAATGGAATTCCAAACCATAAAATAATGCACATTGAAATTGTCTTGAGTTATTTGGAAATAAAGCAAAAAATGATCAAGTAATGTCATTTTATCAACTGGCCTGCGAGGGATAGCTTCGCTGTTTCTACATGTCATCTTTTCGACACCCAACTCTAAACTTTATCCTAACCTTATTTAACCTCTGTGGGGTGAATCGCTAACCCTCCGGTCGAAATGATGGTCGTTCGAAAGAGCGAGATTTTACCGGCCCGCGGCCCCTTGTCATTTTTGTAATGTGGCCCACCGGTTCAGAAGTTTGAGTATCCCTGCCCTAAAGTTTTATGTTAGAAATGTTGAGTATGGGTCCCCAGCAGTTAAAAACTGCCGGATGCTAACTTGCATATGTTGGGCAATTTTCATAATTAGCATAATTAGCTTTAATTAGCATAATCACCTATAATAATGAAAAATTTGTCAAAAACTGATTGGCCGATTTGAACAATATTGGAGTGGTTTTGGGGGTTATTGAGGATGCTGAATCCATTTCTGACATTTTCTGAATTCAAAATGGCCGTTTAAAACCGGAAATGGCCATATACCAACTTAAATTGGGATGATTTTGATACTTTTTTGTTGATTTTCCAAATGATGAAGTGACTATTTTTGATAGGCTATTGTGGCAGTCATTGTTCTAATAATTTGTGTGGATTGTCTATATTTTGCTTTTGAAATGCAGATAATCTATAAGCATATAAATAACCACATTTATAATTTAATTCATAATCAAAATCAACAAAAAAGTATCAAAATCATCCCAATTTAAGTTGGTATATGGCCATTTCCGGTTTTAAACGGCCGTTTTGAATTTAGAAAATGTCAGAAATGGATTCAGCATCCTCAATAACCCCCAAAACCACTCCAATATTGTTCAAAACGTCCAATCAGTTTTTGACATATTTTCCATTATTATAGGTGATTAGGCTAATTTAATCAAATTTTGCTAATTATGAAAATTGCCCAACATATGCAAGTTAGCATCCGGCAGTTTCTAACTGCTGGGGACCCATACTCAACATTTCTAACATAAAACTTTAGGGTACTCAAAATGTCCGGGTTCACAATGGGGCTCTATGGGCTGGCTACTGGACTATAATTTAACACCAGTCATAATACTTATTTTGTGTGAATTCCAGTATGTGTTGTAACACATTGTAGCCTATTGTGAATCTTCAAAATGGGATACATTTTATGATAATACTGTTAGCAGTCATATGTTAAATTCAATACTTGTATTAATAATGCAATACTTGTAATTAATAACAGAGTGAAGAGAGAGAAGCACAGACAGTACATGACAAACATGAACTCACATTAGAACTGCCCAAACACTTATTCGCAGACCAGTTGTATACTGGAACAAATACAGTACTGGAAGCAATAATGAGTCTCGGCTAATGTGTTTGCATTAGTTCATGTTTTGTCATTATTTATATTTACAATGTGTGGCATCTCGCTGGAGGTGAAAGGCTCTTGTTGTTCCCCACCCTGTCATAATCAAAGCCACCAATTCTAATTACTACAGAGTGCTGCACAAATTTGTTTGCGGCTAAATTATGCTTTTCATCCCCCAAATTACACAAAGAAGTCCCTCCTCACAGCGTTGTTAGTGCTTTAACACTTCTGCCCTGGCACTTCTGCCTCTCTTTCTCTTTTTCTTCCTTCTTTCTTTCTTTCTTTCCTTCCAGAAGAGAACTGGCTCCTGTGTACTATATACTACACTAACGTATATGCAGATTATTTGCAAAGTGTGAGCTCAGAGCACAGTGAATATGAAGCATGATGTTGTGGGTTGCTCCTTGCTCCTTGCTTGCTGAAAAGAGAATGACAAGGTCCGAGGCAGTGATATTTAAAGACAGGGTCCAATCTCCTGATTGACATTCACACTTCAAGCTGTGAATGAAAGGATGTTTGTGAAGCAACACTAGTAAGCACCAAGCAGTTCAGTAGCAGGGACCCCAGTTGTGACAAGCCTCGGCTAGACTAACTTATTTGCACTGGCACCTTGAGCTGCTTCTGCCTAATTTTATGTCTTTTACTTCTACTTTACTTATAGGATTGCTGCTACTTTAGGCCCCGTCTGGCCTGTATAGGTGTACGATTAGCACTGTTGTAGCTACAGTTCTTGTAATATGTAAGGTGATTGCTAAGCCTATTGCTAAGTCTGTAGCCTTACTCACTTGCTCTAGCACTTTGAACTGCTGCTGCCTAGCTTTCATAGATTTGCTGCTGCTTTGTTGCCTCAGCTGGGCCCTGCCTGGGTTACCTGCAGTTACACTGATCCCTTGAACTGCCATCCTGATTTCTTGTATTGTTTGTGTGCTTATAATACGTACTTGTTTACGTGTCTTTTAGGTTACCATGTGTTTTTGACCTGTGTTTTTATATTCCTTGTGATTCATGTCTGCCTTTATGTTTTGCTGCATACCAAATCGCCCTTCTGGGACAAACAAATACATGAACTTGAACTTGGCTGAGCCCTATAGCTGTGTGGTGTGTTGTGTTGCACTGCCAGGCGGGTGAGAGACGGACTCACAGCCTGTGTCAAAAACACACACCATCCATCACATCAGCTACGGCCACCACACATACAGTAGAACTATGTATCCTGAAGGGCCTTTGCTCATTGCACACAAACACCCAGGAGTGTGAGCACGCACACACACACACACACACACACACACACACACACACACACACACACACACACACACACACACACACACACACACACACACACACACACACACACACACACACACACACACACACACACACACACACACACACAATGCCTTTGAGCAATCATTTCGTGGAAGATATCGATTAGCCCCTTGTAATTAACGCATGCTCCTGCAGGGAATATATCAGTGCTGATGAATCACTTATGGTGGTTGTAGCAGTTGCTATGCGTGTGTGTGTGTGTGTGTGTGTGTGTGTGTGTGTGTGTGTGTGTGTGTGTGTGTGTGTGTGTGTGTGTGTGTGTGTGTGTGTGTCTGTGTGTGTGTGTGTGTGTGTGTGTGTGCGTGCGTGCGTGCGTGCGTGCGTGCGTGCGTGCGTGTGTGTGTGTGTATACTGTGTTAGAGAGAGAGAGAGAGAGAGAGAGAGAGAGAGAGAGGGAGATGGGGGGGTGCTATAAAGGTCATTATTGTTGAAAGATTGCTAGTCAAGCCCAGGATGATGTGAATTAAAAGGTGACATGTCACCTAATAGGCACTGGGAGAAAAACTGGAGACAAAGGTTTGATGGAATGCAGTCATGAAGTCAATGAGAGCCAGCTGGACAAGTGTAAGAATATACATTTTCTATGTGTACACTATATAATTGTATTGAGGTACATAAAGAGCACAGAGTAAGATTTTGACTGAGCTGTATGTGCTGTAAGAGTGAGTGTGTACTTATGTAACCAAATAGATTCTTACAGGTCCATTTGGTATAATAATGACAGCCTAATGGACAGTCTCACAGAGGAGAAAGGCATTTCGAAATTGTATAACAGTAATTGGTACTCTAAGTAGGCATCTACTTATTAATACTGATCAGCAGTTAACCCAGGCACTGTGTCTCTGTCTGTGCCTCTCTGGTGCTGAAAGGGTCAAATCCTGCACATTCAAGTTGCACATTATTACATTCAGGTAACTAGACCAGTGCACCGGGATTCTCTGGAACAAAGCAAGTTGGGAATGTACCGGTATGTCACACCCAGTTATACAATATTTGTTGTACTTGTTGTCAGAGTATCCGTTTATACCCGTCTGTCTGTCTGTCTGTCTGTCTGTCTGTCTGTCTGTCTGTCTGTCTGTCTGTCTGTCTGTCTGTCTGTCTGTCTGTCTGTCTGTCTGTCTGTCTGTCTGTCTGTTTGTCTGTCTGTATGTGTCCCTTTTATGGCCATGAATGTCATCAGTACATGCTGATTTTGGTTGGGTCGGTGGTACTGGAGGACTGGCTATCCATATATGCCTATATACAGTAGGGGCTTATCATTTGGATCGGCTGGTCAACCGTCTATCCAACCGACTCGACACCAGGCACGGCACTCCTACGGGTCATCAGTGACACACACGGCGGGTTTGAAGTCGCTGGGTCGAACGGTTCTCGAGATATTTGAGCTACAGACGGATGGACACATGGACTTGTACTTGGATATTTCATGGCACACTGTTGTCCTGAAACTACATTGCCATTGGCAGTGTATGATGATGCTGTGACCTCAGAAAAAAAATCACTGCATTTAAGAAACATGAAAGACCTTCGGTGACACCTCTGATTGATTATACAGTAAATCAATATGTTAAGAGGATGTCCCCAGGCTGACAGGACACTAGCAGATAATTGAAATTGTTTCACGACTAATGTTCAGGCACCACCACCGCCTGTCTACGAAGAAAAGTGAGTTGAAGAAATTCAATCTGGACTAGACCGTTTCATTACATCCAATCTAATTTGATTTCATTGCACTACAAGAGTTTGAAGACCTGTTTAATTTAATAAGCTGAACTTTTATTAGTCTATTCATACTTATTTCCTTCAGGGTTGTAACAGGGCTGTCTTCAATCCTGCCTCAGAGAGACAGTGAACAGAGCCAAGAATAGAAAAGGTTTTATATATTCTTGGGCGATATAATGGTCAAGTTGAGAATGGAGGTTAGGATAATATATGACATCAATTTGCTCTTAATTTTTCACTTAGCTTGGACACTTTCAGGGAGGTATTCTTAGTTTTGATGGAATATATTATCTGACAGATCACCGCTCAAGGACCAAAAGAATAATGGCTGTGTGGATTTTCACTTTTTTTTTGTCTAAACAACCACGGGTAACAATATGATGCGTGACAATCTGTAAGGGACTTTGTGAGGTTGGTAAAATAAATATCTCATACAGAATGAGAATGCCTCAGTCCGTAAGAGTATGTGCAGTGACAAATATGACTCTGAACAGGGGGAGATTGTGTTTCTAATTTGTAAATAGATGCTCGACAAAGCCAGATGCACCGTGTTGGTTTTCAACCCCCAGACTTTGCCGGTGGTGGGTAGATGCTTTACCACTGCATAACCTGAGTGCCGCAGCTATTGTTTTTTCGTTTGCAAAAGCGAGATAACGCAGTCTGAGGTTACCAAATAAAGGACGAAGTGGACTCTGCTTTGTTTGTTATTTTCCGATATTGGTATACCTCGTCGTGAATTATGGGTTACATATTGAACACACAAACCATACACACCAGAGTGTCAATATCATTGTACAGTAGGTACAGCACAGAAGGTTAACAGGAAGAAGACAGAATAGTCAAAAATCTAACCTATTTTGAGAGATGAGGCATGGGGCCTCTTCATAATCCACCTGAGCTCATGACAGCACAAAGAAAATGAGATCCTAGTGTTTCTCAATAGAATTACACTAAAATCAGAATTTTGTGCTCTGTCTCTCTCCCCATTTCCTGTCAGTCTACTGTCCTATCAAATAAAGGCATAAAAGCCCCAAAACAAATCTTATATATACCGTCAATTTGTAATCTCAATTTCACCTCTACAGTCCAACAAAAACAATTATAAGACCTGCGATGTTTCATGTACGGTCTGAGACTCTTTCTTGGCTACTGGAATAACCAGACATGAATAATTCAAACGTAATCATATTATATGATCCATTTTAGTGGGTCTCAAAACAAGTGCAGCTTTGGTGTTTGAGATGTGTGTGATGACTCAACGAACAGAACAATGTGTTCATTGATTAATCTACCTCAGACGGCTCTTGAGGTTCAACAAGCTGCAGGATGAGTCTGGCAGTGTGCCTCTCTGTTCCATCCTTTAACACCCTGATTGATTACATTACAGTTCATTAAGGTGGGCCATTAAAGTTTACATGCCAGTCACATTCATCAGTCCTATGTATCTTTTATCAGTGCCCCTCCATCACCCCATTAATGTGTCACGAAGGTGATGATGGACGTTTGCTCCCCTTTTGTCTCCCTCGCTCACACATCTCCTTCCTTCTGCTTTTCTGATTCCTCTCCACCCTGGCTTTTCACTTGAATCAAGTGTGACAGCTTCCAAAGGAGTGAAACGCACAGACTTCCCCATTTTTTGCTGTCCTGTGTGTATCAGTCAGAATTTCAAAACGGATCGTGTAAAGAGGAAATGACAGGGTTGAGGGTTGAGTGACAGGCATTGTGTCCATGTCAATAACGTAAAAGAACATCAATGGGCAGGGCAGCATCACGTTATGCCCCAGACAGACACACTGTGTACTGTATTTCACACAGCATATCATGACAACTCACTGCATACATGGGCAACTGGCGGCCCGGGGGCCACATGCGGCACCCACCTTCACTTAATACGGCCCACAGGTTAATATCGGAATACGAATATACTGATATATTATATTAATTCCAAACATGCAAAACAGGACCTTCTTTAATTACTTCAGTCCATATTAGTAGTTTTTGATGGCTAGTATTAAAATTGTAGGCTACTCTTTGTGTCCAACTTATTTGCAATAAAGTTCATAAAGTGTACATATTGTAAGTACAGTATAACTAAATAAAGAACACGCCGCATTGCGACACGTTTAGCACTTGTAGACTGGCTATTTTTAGCTACTTATTCGTGACAGTAGAATGAAGGAGTGGGAGATCATTTACGAAATAAGTTACGTTCAAATATGGAGATAAGAGGTTTCTGTCTACAGCAACAATATGCAATGTGGCCCCCTGGAGTGAGTGTGGAAATACAGTGGCCCCCTCTATCATCAAAGTTGCCCAACCCTGCATGGCCAGACTGAGAAGCGAAGTGACAAAACAAATCCACGGAACGTAGCGTAGCAGGTTGGTACCCATGCAGGCAATAGTTTGACACCCCTGCACTAGACAGTGCCAAACCAACAGGGTCACACTCCCTCACTGTTCAGCTGCAAGCTGTAAACTGTTCATCTGCTGATCCCCCCGGCCTCAGATCTTGGGAAAAGCCGGGCAAGCAGTTAGGCAGTGACACAAATTGTTGTCCACTTGGGGTGAGAGTTTGCAAGTGATTCATTGCTAATGCATCTAGTTTACAACCCTGAGGGGCAGGGAGACAGAACACAATCTCTGATAAGGCACAAGGCACCCCTCGAAAATGAGCACTCCAGTTTATTGCTGGAGACCTGAGAGGGAGGCTATTGGGTTGTAAGGGCCCAGACTGTGATTAAATGTAGCAGATAAAACCTTTAGACAATTGATGATTACTTATCAGGAGTACATTAGCCACTCTTGATGATAGGATCTGCTTATTTCAATAGGCTTTTCAGCGGCCGCCTCAAGACCTCCAAACGAGATCCACTCTATTGTGAGTGAGTGCAATCCCTGTTGTGCATTAATGCATGTCGGTCTGGCATGACTTCAGACGGCCTTTAATAATGATTAAGAACTAACCGCATCATTCCATAACTGTACACACACACAGAGCAAGGGTGTGATTATGGATCTTTCATATTCCATGAGCGATTAATCTTTTTTTTCTGCCATTAGGAGTTAACATCTAATATGCTGATGAACACATCATGAAGACCACTATTACAAATAACCCTGTATCTTGAACATCATTCCCAATGCCATTTATCTAAAGCCTATGTCATATGACTCAGAACATATATTAGATGTCATGGAAAGAGCAGTGACATGCTGTGGAAGAGTGATTAAAAGACAGAGACAGACAGAGACACAAAGAGACGCTGACATCATGACACATTTATGCTCACAAACTGAGAGAGACACAAATTGACTGTGGCACCTACGATGCATGTGCACATGGGAGACACGCCCAAATAAAGCCCACGTCTGATTTAGGACCATATTACAGCATAACAATGGCAATACCCCAGGCATTCAATACATAAAGATGAAGGAAGGGGAGAGGGGGGTAAACTTGTGAGGCTCCTAACCTCTTAACCTCCTCAGTCAACATCTCCTCAAGACTATCGCTGCTTTTGCTGCTGGCAGAATGAATCCATGGGCAGAATGCAGAAACAAAACAAATACTGTATATCACGCCCATCTTGACAGAGGGAGCGAGTGCATTCTCCAGCACCTGCGTTGCCGGTAACTGCCCGGCTGTTGCCGCTGCCGGATAATGCACTCGCTCTTCCCTCCATCTTGAACATCTGACCAATCACACATTAAAGTATGTTCAGTCAGGACATCTCAGTTGTGCAAGGATGTCCGAACATTGGACCTCATTCGCAGGGGTCATCAATATGTCCGAGGCAAAGACTTGGTCTTGTCCGTGGCAAATTTTAGATTTTCAGTTTTACACACCATTACAATGTCCTTATTTTGATCATACAATTTACAATTAAGAGCTACTTACAATAAGCAAGGTATTATGTCAATACATAAACATCAATACATCAAATGCATAGAAATAGTAATCTAAGAAAAAAGTCGGTAAACCAAGAACCTATTCAGTAAAAACTTTATAAAAAAATAAAAAACATAAAAATGCCATTTGAGGGTAGGCAAGTGCTACAGTAATTGCTAGGGCCAAGGCTCAGCATTTTACTGTGCATGTTCTCTGCGGTCAGCGCCTTGTACCTCCATTTTACGCTTCAGTGAACGACAATAATTAAGCTTCCGGATAGGCAAATGGTTTAATTGACTGTCACAAGTTCTCGAGCATCGCCAACGTTACACAGTGAGAGAGGCCGGGAGCAGATTGGATTCTGGGGCAAATCATGTTGACTTTGATCATTTTCAAAGTTAATTCATCAGGATCTTAACGCGTGCACTTACAAGACTCCATTAATACACAGTTTAAGGGGCTGAAAAACAAACGTCCAGCTATTATCGCTCTCTACCTCTTCTACAGTAGTTTGTACTAGGGGTGTAACGATACATTTTAATAGCGATTCGATACATGGTTGACGATACGATACATGGACGATATTGGTTCATTCATGGCGATACGATACGATTCGATTTAATTATTTAAAATCGATATAGTTACTATTTAGCAAATAAATTAAATCTGTGTGAAAGGTGTGGATAGTGCAGGTGTTTAAGGGAAACATGTATTATTATGGATATAAATAAGTAAACACAGTGATTATCTGCCAAATACATGGACTTTGTATATTGACAAACCTGAACCTTGACATGAACCCAGAGATTATACACATTTATCGATAGACCAGTGTAGCTATATGGAAAGGAAAAGTAATTAAATCCCTCCTTTTATTTTTTTCTTCTTAAAAATGCTAAATACAATGCACAAGTAGGTAGTATCGATACAATCGATTCTTTGCACTGACGATTCGATACGATACAAAATAAAACGATACGATTCGATTTTAGCTGTTTTCATTTCGATCTACTTCGATTTTTTAAGTTAAAAACGATATTTCGATACAGTTACTATATCGTTACACCCCTAGTTTGTACCCTTTCAAAGTTTAAACCACACCACCAAGTGGCTTGAAGTCAGTAATCCTTCCATCCCTAAAGGCTGTTGTTCCAATTGTTCCCAAAGTCCTGCACTCACCTCATCTGTGTGTTTAACGGTTATATAGAACAGTGGTTCTCAACCTGTGGGTCGGGACCCCCAGGGGGGTCCCCAAATGATTTTGATGGGGGTCCCCAGATGATTAACATAATGTGCAACATTATTTTCTCTCTCAACAGTAAAAAACAACAACACAGAGTTTAAGTGTATAGAGGGTTTATGCACATTTCTAAAGTGCCAATTTAAGAACCTTTTAATACTTCTAAAATGACAAATTAAACATTGGCCAAATTGTCAAATATTAGAGGCAGAAATTGTGATCAGGGTGGGGGGGTCCCCAGTTAAAGTATGATTATTTTGGTGGTCGTGGCCTGAAAATGTTGAGAACCACTGATATACAGTAGAAAAGAGGTAATCAGTGAGAGAAAGAGAGGAGAGGCAGGCAGACAGACAAACAGACAGAGAGCAAATAAGCTCATATGTAAAACCCACTACAATGAATCTATCATCCGCTCACCTGAGCATGTTCTGTGTGTAATCTCTGTCACCTCAACACAGCCAACACCCACGGCTTAATCTGTTTGTCAGGACCTGTCTCTTTACTCATTTAAAGCTTCCATCTGTCATGTTCACTTGAAAAGCTCTCCCTCAACAATTACTAAGCCAGTGTATCACTGCCAGAGCTCAGTTTCAACAACAACATTCCCATGTCATGCTATATTGATCGGAGATATGAGGGCATCAGATCTTGTTCACTGGCAAACGACACACTGACATTTCGCAATTCATCATCCTTTTCATACCAAAGTCTACATTTTCCTTCATTGCCTCATTCTTGGCTCTTTTTTTCTCCCCATGCTCCTTTCCTCCCACTCCCTCAGCCAACCTTCCCTCCCTGGGTATCTAATTTACATGCAAGCAAACGTGTGGAAACGAATTAGCCACGATAACATGCAAGACAAAGATAAAGGAGTGGGCAGAGATGGATAGCCGGGCAGAAAAAGGAGCTGAAAGCATGTCTCTGGTTACCGTACGCTGTTTCTTATCCCTTGGAGATCTGAGAGTTCCTCCTCTCACTTTGGCCCACTTTGAAGAATTACCTTTGTCAGTCGAGGATGGACGGATGAGAGGAGAGGAGAGGTGGAGGTTATGTAGTCAGATAAAGGCGGAGGTGTGTATCAGCAGTCGGTAGAGAAGGAGCTTGGGGAATTAACAACATGGGCACGGATGGGGGGATTAGTGTTGAATTTAAAGCTCTATCGTCGCTTATGTTCATATCAAAGGGAGCTTTTACTTTGAATCATGCTCTCTCAAGTGATATTTATTAAGGTGGCTCACTGTGTCATTTTCTTTTCTATCAGTGTCAGACAATTTGTGTGAGAATCCTGTGCATTCAGTGTGAAATCGGGAGGGTCCAATAGAGTCAGTGAGTGATCATGTGACATGAGTTGTTTAAGGATATGGTCTAACGCAGACCTGGGCATTGTGCGGCCCAGGGGCCTTATGCAGCCCTTTGGTTCACTCTGACCGGCCCGTGTAGGGTTAATGGCAAATTACAAAATAAACACATTTTCTAATTTGACCTCATGCATGGACTAAAGCTGCATTGCTTTTATTTTGAAGTTTTATTCACGTACATATGGACTGCAATGCGTAGGCCTACATCAGCACGTGTGTGTGATCATTGGATTGTTGTCTCAATAACAAGCAGGTGATCAGACTGGTCACAAGTCAAGATGACCTGCCTTACCTTACGCATCAAAAGTGGCTAAAAAAGAAAAGTCGTTTCCGAATGCCGCGTTTTCAACCAAAATTGGACTGTATTTATTTACTGAAGTCGGAGCGAGGTAAAGCTGTGTGTTTAGTTTGCAGAGAGCACTGCCTTTTGGCCCGGCCCTCCACAATATTTTCTGTTGTTCATGTGGCCCCATGGAAAAAAATATAACGTGTGACTAAAATGAACTAAAATCACAGTGGAATCTAGAAAAAGTGTTCATCGGAGCACAGTTCTCCGCCAGGCCAGGTAGGTACAGTAGGTATTGTGGGCCGGCAATGTTGATGAAATATGAAGAATCGGATAGATCTATCTTGATCACTTGACCATGTGTACCGATTTCAGTGATGTTTGGACAAAATCTGTAGGAGTAATATCCAAAAATGTTTTTGTGGCCTCCTGGTGGTGCTAAAGGGCAATGTCAAAGGGGTGGTATTTGTTCTTCAAAGTAGTGCAAATGTGCATAAATATAATAAATTCAAAAAACAAATGAAACATTTCAAAACTATAATGACTTTGGGATCGTCATGGAATGCTATGGGGAGAGACATGTAGCAAAGATCGCCGGGAACGGGAGTTGAACCCGTCACGCACTGTCAGGCTACATTTCACAGTCAATTTTAGTGCTTTAACTGCAGACACAAAAGTTAATGGAGGTTACAAGTCCATTTAGATCTGACTATGTAGAAACGCAAACCTTTCCTCTCACAAATATAAGTAAAAGTAACCAATGTTTTGGTTCTGACCTACGCACATACAGTAGTGTGACATGATTTTTATGGACATTTTCCGGTGTTGACAAAAGGTTGAATGGCAGCTTTTCATACAAGAAAAGAATGCCGTTACACAGACAACAGTGCACAAAAGATCCCTCTTGACGTCACTGAAAGAACAATTTACAATTTAGGCATTTAGCAGACGCTCTTAATCCAGAGCTACTTAGAATAAGTAAGGTAATCAAAAACAATAAGCAAGCTAATACATCAATACATCAACATCAAAATACATAGAAATATCAATCGAGAAAAAAAAATATGTAGGTAGACCGAGCACCTAATCAATAAAAAGCTTTATATAAAAACCTACAAATAAAAATGCTATCTAGCTTTCATGTATGGTCATTGGGGGAAGGTGAGTGCTACGGGAAATGCTATGGGCCTGCTAGGGAGTGAGTCTGTTGTTCTAAGTGCGACAGGGAGTTTATTCCACAGTTTGGGGACTGTATAGGAGGATTTTTGTCCTGGGGTTTTTAGTGAGGGTTCTGTCATCATCCTGATCTGAGTGCACGGTTGGGGTTGATCAGGCTTTGGAGATATGGAGGTGCCATGGCATTTGGCTGCTTTGAAAGCCAGCATCAGTGTTTTGTATTCAGTGCGGGCCGCAATCGGGAGCCAGTGGAGGGAGTGGATAAGTGGGGAGACATGTGAGAATTTCGGCTGGTTGAAGACCATTCGTGCCGCGGCATTTTGGATCAGTTGGAGAGGCTTAAGTGCACATGCCGGGAGGCTAGTGAGGAGGGAGTTACAGTAGTCAAGTTTAGATATGACAGATGTTTGAATGAGGAGCTGGGCTGACCCCTGGGTGAGGAAGGGTCTAATTCGAACAATGGCAAAGATTTTAAACTCATCAAGACACAAAAAGTTAAGAGGTTGCGAAGAAATCTAATTACGAAGACTATTCTCCTCATTTGTGTGGTTCAGTGAAGAAGCAGATTGAATTTCACCACTTCATTAATACATGAGCATGTGAACAATGGTATAAAGATTCTGTATTGTCTGGAAGACACAGAGTCCTAGATATCTGTGTGTGTGTGTGTGTGTGTGTGTGTGTGTGTGTGTGTGTGTGTGTGTGTGTGTGTGTGTGTGTGTGTGTGTGTGTGTGTGTGGCTGTCACATAATTTGTCACTGGCATAATTTAGATAGCATCCGACCATTCAATCTCTGAAGTTTCCAAGAACCAAAAACTCCTGAATATTTGAGAAAGAGCAGTAATTCTCTGTGTTCGGGAGATTTTATGCATTGGCCAACCCAAACAATCTGCTTCATGGATTGGTGGAGGCTGGGCGCCAGTCACATTCATGCCACAGTAAAAGGCCCTTATTGGTCAACCCAATTGGCTTAACTGATATATTATCGCGTACAATTTGATTAGCAGTATGAATGGAACAGCTTGCATTGTTCCCAAGTTCTGACATTAATGGCTCCAAACAGGCTGGTCAGAGACAGACATTTACAGATAAATAAGGCCAATACAATGCTGCATAGCTATTAAAAAAAAGACTAAAACATGTACATGTAACATGTTGTATGTTGTTATTAAGAGTAGTGTTCGTTTTATTAAATCCCCCAGCAGCTACTGTCAGAATATGTCAAACATATGTCAAGTTACGTAGATTAGGCTTCTCAAAAATATTAGTCTTGGATGAAAACATGTTGCTGCTGCAGGTAGATTTGTGACCGGTGTTGTTGGTAAATGATGAAATAAGATATACAGACATAGTGTAGCTCAATGAAGTTTGACAAGTAGAAACGGGCGAACAATTAAATGAAAAATTGATTGAGAGAAAGAAAGAGGAGGACAGTTGTGGGCTGCTCAAATGCCAAAATGAGATGGATCGACTTTAATTACAGAGGGAGAAAGGTCAAACGAGCAAGTAGATGAGAGGTGTAGTCAAGGGACAGAGCCACCTATCTGAGAAGCGGAAATCAATTTTCCTTATTCAAAGTAGCCCTCATTAAATAAGAAATCAAAAAGCTCTGTCATCTATAATAGCTCATTCTGTAACTAAAAAGAGCTGTAGATCGATTTTTAGACGTTGATACTTTTCAGTTGAATTGAATGAGAACACCATGGGGCTCTTTGGGCTCTTATTCACAACTCAATTCATGGAAATTAAATGAGAGTATGGCAATAGGTCAAATAGCACAGCCAGGCCAAGAACTCAGGTTGGTTGCATACATTTTTTAAATAATGAGGATGTTTTAATAAGGTAATTTACACAATTACACAAGCAAGATGGAATAAAGGTGGCAAGTTGTCCTACCACAAATTACCAACAATGCACACGCATTTGAAGATGAAAAATACAGCACGGATGCTAGACTCTTCACAACAGCTATCCACACTTTGACTGCAAGGTCACACATGCAGGTGAAAGGCAACGTTAATCATAAAAATGGACACATCTACATTAACGTTACCACTTGAACTGTAAAGCTCTCTATGTGAGGAGATGGCTTACCCTGAAGAAGGCTGTGCTGGCCGCTAGGCGTGGGTTATCATAGTTTTTAATATCTACTATGAACTAGCCTCTTCAATTAATGCTTTTAAACTTTTTCCACCAGAAGAGTGCATTGGTTTCTTTCTCCTTAGTTGAGGAGATGGCGTTCACTGTTGAGGAGGATCGGGCCTGCCGTTACACTGTTGTGTGGTAGGCCTATAAGTTCATTTCAGAATGTTGTCATACTAGTAGCCTTTATCAGGAAGACACTGATAAATGCCTTTAATTCCATTAATCAACACATCCCTCCCAAACATCCCCACCCTCTGATGGTAAGCTGACAGCTACGGTGCTAATGAGATACTGTTTGTATAATGATCTCGGGCTCTGTTTCCCAATCAGACAGACAGACAAAAGATAATTAATCATGGTACATTAACTAAACGTTTATACGTGGGTTCAGCTGAGATACTGAACAAGATGTCACCTCTATCATCCCTCCCCTATCAACTCAATCAACTCTGATCCAATCAGATCAGCCTAACTCATGACGGCGTCCCTTTAAAAGGACTCCTCTTACTTCCTTGTCTCACTCATGCTCTGCTCTGTTCAGGTCACCCACCACCTCCCCGACACCGCCCAAGCTGCAGGCACCACCAGGTTGGCCCTATCTACAGGGGGGCGGGCTCCTGAAGAGCCCCCTGCCTTCAGCAGGCAGGATCGGGGGGGGGGGGGGGTCTTATGAGCTTATGAGATACAACTAAAACAAGACACGTGTGGCAGTCAATTCAGAACTGTAAGTCGTATTGTTAATAAATGAGCTTTGTCATCATAGTGGATTTTTAGAATAATGTTAGTGTGTTTGGTGATGTGGCATGTTAGCTAGGGTTGGGTATCGTCTGCGATACTTTTAATGGTATCGATTGCATGACGTCGATACTATCGGGTATCGGTTCATGTAAAAACGAACGATACCTCATTTCGATACAATGGAACGCACCGCTGGCCGGTCACATCTGTAACAGTTGGGCTACTGAGAGTTTAATGACTGCTTTAGTAGGCTACACTCGTTACTGTGGAAAATAGCCGACAATAGCCTATAATGTTTATTATTATGATGATTATCCAACGTCTATACTCTCCGCTCCGCCACACTGTGTGATCATCATCATCACCTCTGCGGTAGAGCAGTTAAATTTAAATAAAAAGTATCGAAAATGGTATCGAAAAGGGTATCGTATCGATTCCCAGGTATCGAAAAAGGTATCGTATCGATTCAAAGGTGAACGATACCCATCCCTAATGTTAGCCATGTTGGTTATGTAGACAGCTAATAAACATGGACACCAGTGCGTCTGTCTTACATCAGTGGTAATGATTACAGAAGACAGCCAGTCCTAATAAGCCATCATGACAGCTCTGAACTTCACCCTAACCTTAACCCATGAGGGATCAGTCAAACAGAAATGTCACCAGACAGAGTCAATATAGAGGAAATGGAACATTACTCATTGGGAGTAAGTGTGTGCGCGTGTGTGTGCGCGCGTGTGTGTCACACACACACACGTGTGTGTGTGTGTGTGTGTGTGTGTGTGTGTGTGTGTGTGTGTGTGTGTGTGTGTGTGTCTAATGAGACCAATAACCTGTCGTGATGGTGGTACAGACAGTATTGATTGAGCAGCATATTATGTAGGGCACTGCTGGGACATTAGGGCTCTATATTCCGCATGCCACAAACGTGGAACGAATTCATCGGAGCACATTATTTTCTTGATATCTTCTAACCAGCGCAGGTGTCCTTTTTTACTCCTCCAAATCCGTCGCGTAAACACCATTTCCGCAAATTGCGCTATGATGAAGGCACAGACAGATTTGTCACAAAATAAACCCATAAATAATTCAGAGGTTTAATACCAACCAGTAGCGGTGGTGTTTGCGCTCAAATAATTGACACATTCCAAGCACATTTAGGGCCTTGCGCTCCGTGCCTTGCACCATAGACTGTCTAAATAAGGCCCAAAGAGTGGCTTTGAATTGACACAAGAATTGAATAAAAAAAAAGAAAACAGCCTTTCCATCATAATAACTCAATGGACTATTGAACTAATGCAGTCAACTCATTTTTGCCCACTACAGATCAAGTTCAAGATGGAACAACTCACAATGGCAGCTATTAAGCCTTATCCAACGGGTACATGTATAAAATATGAGTGGTTTTGATATGGGTCATATACCTTTTCTTTTCACTAAACTGAAAGGTTGTGCTTTATCTGGGACAATCGAAACCATTCAGGCTTTTTAGAGGCACGCGCCAGGGGGATCCGATCTCACCTTATATTTTTGCACTTGCGTTAGAACCCTTAGCTGCGAGGATACGAGCCTGCCCAGTAATCCACCCGATTGTGCAACATGGTACCTCGTATCTGGGATAGCCATTTCTGCTGTATATGACATATGGGTAAAACAAAAACAAACATTAAAAGCCTATAAACTATTATATTTCAGGAGAGAGAGAGACACACACACACAGACAGACAGACTGATAAACCCTCCATGGTGCATGATGCATCCTCCAGACCCTGTTGCCCCACCAGTATGAGCGCTGTCAGCTAAGCATTGGCTGACCTGGAGGTGATTAAAAGGCAAAAGACCTAATTAATGAGGCGGAACCACACAGCTCTGCACTGCCCTGTCACTCTGCACTCACGCCACTTTGAGGAGGAAGACCTTGACCCGCTGTGGCTAATTACCGATTAGCTACTTCTCCGTTTGGCTTCACCGTGTCCTGTGCATGCATGTGTGCGGTTGCGATGAAGCTGGTAATGGAAATGGTGCTGACAGGCATACAGAGCAGTGAATAGAGGAGATGAGAGGAAACAAGGTCAAATCCTCAGTGTTTTTTTTTTGTTTTGTTTTTTAAATTCAGAGTAAAGACCATTTGGAATTGTTTGCACAAAGTGACAGACAAGGCAGGAGAAGCAAACGGAAGGATAGTTATTAGTGCTTATTACTGTTCCCTGTTTGCTTTACAGTTAGCGCCCTCAGGCGATCATGCACACAAACATATCCCCCTGCACACACAGACAAACTAAAGCGTGTGTGTGTCACACACACACACACACACACACACACACACACACACACACACACACACACACACACACACACACACACACACACACACACACACACACACACACACACACACACACACACACACACACACAGACAGACAGACAGACAGACAGACAATAACAACACAACAAAGCTCAAGGGCTTTGTTGAATGTCCTCCAGCTCACCATGCTGGGGCCTTGGCCAAATTAGCAGACTGGCAGGAGAAGACACCAGGCCAGCCAGCAGCCTCCAGCTAACGCTGTCCCCAAAGAACTGCCAGCTCCACAGGGGGAGATGGAATGGTCACAATGTGATCCAGTGTGACTGGTCTTTGTGATGTCCTCAGCCTCCGTGGGGTGTATTTGTGACAACTGTCCACTGTTGGAACTGTTATTGGATTAAATGGTTGACATGGAAAACAATTGCTCACTAAAGGCTTCAGAAGATAGCAATAAGGAAATTAACATTAGATGACACCAAGTCGGGCTCTTGCGCACACAGAGTCACACCATATGACAGCTTTATGACATTTTATGCCCTCAAATCTATCCTGAGGCTCTGCGCTTGGTCTTGTTTTTTCCTCTGCAAGCGACAAAAGCATTAGGACGTAGGGGTGTAACGATACATTTTAATAGCGATTCGATACATATCATGATACATGGTTGACGATACGATACATGGACGATATTGGTTCATTCATGGCGATACGATACGATTCGATTTAATTATTTAAAATCGATATAGTAACTATTTAGCAAAGAAGTTAAATCTGTGTGAAAGGTGTGGATAGTGCAGGTTTTTATTGACAAACCTGCACCTTGACATTACCCACATTTATCGATAGACCAGTGTAGCTATATGGAAAGGAAAAGTAATTAAATCCCTCCTTTTAATTTTTTCTTCTTAAAAATGCTAAATACAATGCACAAGTAGGTAGTATTGATACAATCGATTCTTTGCACTGCCGATTCGATACGATACAAAATAAAACGATACGATTTGATTTTAGCTGTTTTCATTTCGATATACTTTGATTTTTTAAGTTAAAAACGATATTTCGATGCAGTTACTATATCGTTACACCCCTATTAGGAAGGCACCATACCAGCATAGGGTCTTTTTCCAGGGATCTGTGATCACCCCATGGTACGACGTCTCCATCCACGGCTTGAGCTTGTTCACTGCAGACAAAGAAAATAGAAGCAGGGAGACATGTGTCAGTGAAATGGTTGAGCAGTGTGGTACGAGGTGCAGTAACACTGACAGCCTGGATGTGCCTTGAATACTGCTCCCTTTCATTCCACCTCCGACTGCTGCTGCATAAGCAGCTGAAAGCACACATAACTCACGCACGCACGCACGCACGCACGCACGCACACACGCACACACACACACTTAAACAATCACCTGCATGCACCCCAAATGTATGCACTTAAACAGAAACACGCGCACGAGTGCCTGCGCTCACACGCACAGTTTCATTCTTGCCCTTGGCACCGGTCCTCCATTCTCCTTTTCTGCGAGACCCACTCATTTCGCTAATCTCCTCTCTACCTCCCTTCTCTCTCTCTCTCCTTTTCAACTCAAATGTTCCCTGCAGGTTTCAAAGCACTGCGCCAGGCTTGATCAATGACCACCATTGAGCAGCCAGCAGAGGCCGGTTTCGTTGAGTCGAGCCAAAACAAAGTTCATGAGCTGTGGGTCTGATTAAGGGGCATAATTGAGTTAAAGCCCCTTGGGCTGCATGGTTGGTCCACCGTGTTTCAATCAAAAGAGGTATTAAGGAACAACAGTAGCCCTTTTCTCCTCAAAGCCCACACTTAGAGGTTTTGCTGACTCGGTCAGAGGCAAAACAGAAATTGTACGCTGTCTCCTACTTTTAAAGTTCAGAGTGGTGAGTTGATCATGATGAGAAGGTTAGAGTGTGTGGTGTACAATGGACAATTGCTCCTTAAAGATAATAGTGGTCTTATTTATGGGGAATGAAGTGCATTGGTTAAATGGTAAATGGTGCATTTATATAGCGCCTTTATCCAAGGCGCTTTACAATGTGCATTACATTCACCCATTCACACACACACACACACACACACACACACACACACACACACACACACACACACACACACACACACACACACACACACACACACACACACACACACACACACACACACACACACTTATGTTCCTGTACAAAAGACGTAACAATAAAGTACAACCTTGAACCGATGGCGGTGGAAACCATGCAAGGCACCAACCTGCTCACCAGGAGCAACTCGGGGTTCAGAGTCTTGCCTAAGGACACTTAAACATGTAGACAGGAAGAGCCGGGATTTGAACCACAACCTATGGATCATTGGCCAATCTGCTCTACCTCCTGAGCTACAGCCGCTTTCAGAAAACTAAGAATAAGGACTATTAACTGCCTCTTTTTGTGTTAGGCTGACTGAATGCTTCCCTAACTGCAGATAACCTCAATTATTCAGGAAATAGTGAGCCCTTGACAAAAATAAAGAAGGCAGAAAGGTGCAAATTAAAATGACAAACTTGTTAATGAAAATTCTGCTCAATAATATCAACTTACCATAATTTCACACAAGAATGTATGCTAAAAAAACACTAAGGGCCACATTCACTAAGCCTTCAGCACCTTATTTCAGATGCATTCTGTAGAAACATGCAATTTAATCAGTCGTACCAGCCAAGATAAATTGGCATTAAGTATCACAAAGTGCACCACTTCAGTATGCATAAAAGAGAGGACCTTGTAAATAAAAAGAAAAAAGAAAGAAAGAAAGAAATAAAGAAAGCAGATGATATAAATTCTTTTTTTTAAACAATCGCTTTTGTAACGGCCGGTAGAAAAGGCCGCGTGGGGGCACGGTGGCGCAGTGGTTAGCGCTTCGCCTCACAGCTAGAAGGTCCTGGGTTCGATTCCCGCCGGGGGACGCTGTGGGCGCTGGCGGCGTGTTCCTCCTCCGCGTCATCAGCGCCCACACCCTAGGTGGGGTTGGCGATAGGGCCTTTCTGTGTGGAGTTTGCATGTTCTCCCCGTGTCTCCTAGGGTTGATACCCTCACAAAAACATGCACGTAATCCTGGTCTCAATAATGCCTCCCCCTGGCCAGCCGGGGCGCCTGATGGAGGGGAAAGGAACTGGTTGGAATAACGTGTTCCTTCCACGCGCCACGTCCAAACCAGGGAAATCTCACCTGTCAGGTGAAAAGAAGCAACTTGGACTCCTCATGCATAGAAGGAGGCATGAGGTCAGTCCGTTGTCTCCCCAGGCGCGGCAGAGGGAGAGCAGAGCCCAGGATTACATAGGCAATTAGCACTGGGTGAAAAAATGGGTTACAAAATTGTGGGATAAAAAATGTAAAGGAAAAAAAAAAATCACACTTGTGTGAACTGAGCGGTGGTGTGTGTGTGTGTGTGTGTGTGTGTGTGTGTGTGTGTGTGTGTGTGTGTGTGTGTGTGTGTGTGTGTGTGTGTGTGTGTGCAACAGCGCCCCTCCCTTAACATGTGTGGTCAGAAAAGGTTACTGCAGGCTACAGACAGACAGACAGACACGGAGACAGACAGACAGACAGACCCACACACACGGCCACGTATAGGAGCGTTGTGACCACCGCTCAAAAAGAAAAGGCCGCGTATAGTTTACTGTACAACGCGTCAAACGCGCCAAGGGCACACTGAGACATCAAAGGTGCACGAGATTGATGCGTTGGCACGTTGTGGACCTCTAATGAGTTTTAACAAAGACAACACATTCCGCATTAGTCTCTATTTTCATCAAGTCACTCGCTGAGTCACTCCAAAAAGATACATGATTTTGTGGATATTGAAGAATATGGGGAAATTCACAACTCTTGGCACAAATGTAAACATTATTTATTTCTGTGCACAATCTGCAAACAATAGTAGTCTCACTTTATCACAACACAACACAACACAACACAACACAACACACAACACAACACAACACAACACAACACAACACAACACACAACACAACACAACACAACACAACACAACACAACACACTCTGTCCCTTGGTACTGGCACCTTGCCAAGGGCAGGCTGATCTTGAGACTTTATCTTTTCAGTTGATACAGATCAATACATATTTCACTACTGCATGCTTCATCTCCTTGCAGACACCTGTTCCATTGTACCTGTAGTACACACTCTAGAGCACAAGACATCACTTACCCTAATCTCGCTGTCACGTGTTAATGACATCAGTAATGATAATGATATCAGTGTAATAATGCCTGCGTGGGTACGATTCTTCATTAAGAGTGATAATACACCCTATAATAGACACAGCGCGCTTATGTGGGGACACCAACATGTCATCCCATGCCCCATTTCTCTCACTGAATAAGAAATACAACACTGACCCCTTTGCTAATGGACAGTGCCCGACACATCCCGTCCCTGAGGCATTCCCTTCACCAGCTGAGGAGAGATGTGAACGGAAGAGCAATTCCGTTGCAGAAGACTAGCTCCCAGGAGAGGCATGTCAGCTGCTTACCACAATCGAACCTGCCACACTGCAATCGCTAATGCCACACCGCTAAGTGATTAGCCAAGCTTACTCCACAACGGTGACTTGAATCAAATTTAAACAGAGTTAATCCCCACATCGATATCAAAGGGAACATGACACCTGTTGGGTCGGGGAAGCCCACAGCGCTGGTTGTGTCGGTAGCCGATGCAGACTTGTTGGTTGTGCTGCCTTTACTGGCAGTCTTTAGTCAGCATGAACTCTTTCCCCAACAGTGTGCTTGAACTGTTCTTTACACATGTAGTGGTAAGTGGTCCAAGCTCTACTTCATTTTGGGATGTTTTTACAGACCCCAATTTCTAAGAAAAAACACCATCACTGGGTATGCCAGCAAGCTCCCGTTGGTCCGAACAAATGACAAAAACAGGTTAGCATTCACCAGTGTCGGCAGGTTAGCTACTCACCAGGTTAGCATTCACCAGCGTTAGCTTAGGGTTAAGGTTAAGTTTAGGTGGTCGGACCAAAGGGAGTTTGAACCAAGGACATGTCGTGTGATAATCACTGCCTGTGAATAAGCATATACAGTTAGGAATGCCAATTTCATCAGCATCTCACTAGAGGCAAATGCATTCCCATTCTATGATCCTTTTTGACACGTGCCACTCAAAGTTGATGTAGCCTCCTGCATATAATACCCAGTGTGAAGTGAGCAGTGCTATTCATTAGTACATTTCATTAAGCGTCCCGTCGAAGCTTGGCCAATGTGACCCTGGGCGTACAAACAGACACCAATTGACTGATCATAGTCCGGACAGACGCAACAGAAACAAACAGACAAAGCCAGATGTAGGAGCTGTTAGCACCGCTCATAAATTTAATAAAATATTTAAGTAGCAAACCACTTGGGAACAGGCCAGGGTCTTATCTGCCTCGGTCAGGTCACCCAGACGAGGTTGGGCGACCCGCCCACTAGTGACTCCAAGAAACAACACTGATGATGTGTCCAGGTTTGTGCATCAGTAGATGTTTTTTATTTACTGAAAACAATGGGAGTGTGAGTACCTGTGATGACCAGGAACAAACTGGGTAACGACAACAAACAGTGTGGTGACATCTGGAGCGTCAGAGGACGGCTGGAGAAACGGCGATGGAGAGGATTGGCAGCCCCAACCGCTTCTTCCGTGAGGAAGAACCCAAAAGCTACAGACTGCGGTAAAAACCTGCAAGGAGCTAGGGTTCAGAAATCCATCAAGGCAGAATGAGATGTTTGCTGTGGGACTGGGAGGCAACCCACAATGCCCACACAGCCTCCTGGTGTCGCCAACAACTGCTGCCAACATCTTGCCAGCCATCCTCCAGCCAGTAGCATGCCACTAAGGAACCAGCCAGGGTCTGATGAGACTCAGTCAGGTCGTCTGGACGAGGGTGTCTGTTGCAAGACTCAAAACACCCAGTGACTCCAGAGAACAACACTGATGATGTGTCCACAGTTTGTGCACCTCTCTCTCAGTCGTCCTCAGACGAGCTTCCATCGGAGTCTCCAATCTTTCCGGTTCTCAATACACCCGGCCAGCTCCGAAGAGCTTTCAGCTCCCGCATCCTTCTTCAGGAAGTCCACATATGTTAACTCGGAGCGTCCTCGCGATCGATGCCCGCGCGTTGGTTCCCACAGGATCAGCCTGCTGGCCGGGAGCTCCCGATGTCTGTGGCAGTGGCCGGCCAGCTTCATCCTCCTAGCTGCTACCTTCTTGCTGAGCCTCGGCAGTTGCCTGTACAGGTCCTTGTTGGTAATGTGGATGTTCTGGTCCACATTCAGAACAGCTCGTAGCATTCTGGTGTAGCACCCATCCAGGGACTTCTGCAGGGTGGGTGTCAGGGTCCAGCTTTCGCAGCCATACAGGAGGACAGACTCCACAGTGGCGTGGCACCGGTAGATGTTTTATTTACTTTCCAACTGAAAAGTTTCCTTTTTTCCCCATTTTGAGGTTTGATCCACTTTTACAGTAGGCTATGTTTGCTGTTCTACACCTGAGCTAGGGTTCAAATGTCATGACCTTTCACCACTGCATCTCGGAAAAGAAAAACACAAAAACTGTCAGTTGAAATAGACTCTGCGCTCCTCTGTGGGCAGCACTCAGCTGGGTGAAGCTGATAAACTGAAGTTCCCCCTTGGGATGAGCTAGGTGTGTAAATAAACTACACAGGAGGCAAACCATTTTTTCCCAGTAATGTTTATCTTGGCATTTAAAAGTAAATGGTAAAGATTAAGATGAAATATAGTGAAACGATGAGATGTCTTTATTGGGTAATAAATGTTTTGCAACGAGAAACTGATTTCATGAAACAGTGTATTGATCAGCTTTCAAGAAGGAATTCAACGGGACTTTAATCTATTTATATGACTGACGTCACAGGCTGACCCCTGAAGACCAGGGCCTGTTCAAAATCACATATACTAACTATTTAGTATGCCAAATTAGTTTGAGACTTTTTAGTGTAAAATCAATAAGCACAATAAAACAAGAGGCGAGCAGATAGCTGTGGAAAGCAATATTGAAGAGTTGGGTTTTGAGAGCAATTTTGAAGGAGGGCGGGTGGCTTCTTTGATATGGTTGGGGAGTGCATCTGCAGTCCACACAGAGGGAAATGCAGAGGAAATTACCCCAGGTTTGGTGCTTAGACCACCAGAAGGTTGGCATCTCCAGCAGGGGTGTCGCACCAGATTCTGGGCCCTGGGTACAAGGATTCACTGCGGGCCCCCCATGAATGTTCTTTATAGGGAGAGGGGGTTGAACCCATTTAGACCGGGAAATAATTATTACGCATTATTTTGTGCTTTAACTATTGAAAAATAGCAGTTCTACAAGCTCACAGCGTGGCACCGAGAGCTTGTAGATCTGCTATTTTGAATATTTCAAATCCTTCTAAGGTTTTTTGAAAAACCTATGTTTCTATGTCAGTGGTGCTCAAACTTTTTCATATGAAGGACCCCCAAAATGATTAATGATTAATTAAGGCCCATCCACCTTGGGCCCTAGTAACTTGTGACGCCCCTGATCTCCAGAGCTGAGGGAGCAGGAGGGGACATGTTGGTGGAAGAGAGAGGTAGGGGAGAGCCAGGTTGTTAAGTTCATTGTAGGTGGTGAGCAATATTTTCTCACCACCCTCTTTGTTTGACAGGAAGCCAATGTAGGTCGTGGAGGACTGGTGTAATAATGGTCTCTGGAGTGGGTACTGGGGAGCAGGCAGGCAGCTGAGTTCTGAACATATTAGAGTGTATTGAGGACTTTGGAGGTGATGCCATGAAGGATACTGTAATCGAGTCTGGATGTAATAAATGCGTGCAAGATTGTTTCAGCTGCAACTAAAGCACCCAGTAGCTACTAAATAGTATGTGAGATGCACACTAAATACTGTAGGTGCTCGGGTGGCACAGTGTTAAAGGTCCTGCTCACCAGGTGGAGGTCGTGGGTTCAAATCCGTCGCACTGCATCCGGCTTTGTCAAGTGTCTGCATCAATTCCATGTCTAGTGTATATCAATTGCCCATGTTCAGGGGAAGGAAGCTGGAAGGAGATTGTGAAAATTGGGTGTTAAGATAATTATAATGAATTTTATTTGTACAGCGCCTTTCATAACAAAGTTCCAAAGTGTTGCACAGAGCAAGGTCAAAAGCAACAGGCTACAAAGCAAAAACAAAAAACGTTTGATTAAACAAATAACATAAGAGTGTGTACTATCACATATAAAACAATTATGAAAAACGGTTTGGTGTATAGGCATGTTTAAATGAGTGACTTAAACAGAGGCACGGATGGTGCTAAGTCTGCTAACCTTAGCTGCACTGGCAGTTTGTTCCACATCCTGGGTTCCAGGGCGGCAATCGGACCGATCGCCCTGGGTAATAGATTTTGACTTATTTAGCTAAAGGAAATTTTAGGTCATCCAGTGTTCTAGTGTAAATTGGGGAGAAAAGAGGATGAAAAGCAAAAATAAAATAAAAAAGGTGCCATGGCATTGGTCCGAAGGTTCATTAGTCCGAAGGTTCATTAGTCCGAATCTGCTAAGAATACTATGCCTAACTCTAACCTTAACCTAACCTCAGTAACCCTAACTAAATTCGGACTAATGAACCTTCGGACTAATGAACCTTCGGACTTATCGGCAGTCCCCATAAGAAATAGCATCTTAATAGTATGCAACAGTGTAGGAATACTACATTGCTATAAATGTCCAACAATGCAATTTGGTAGCTAATACAACATACTTCTATTAAACATATGAAGATACTTATTTTTTTTAACTGTCCAATAAATATGGTTTAACTGCTATATGCAGTAATGAAACAGGAACATGTATGTGTGGTACCTCTGCTTTGTCGCAAGATGGGGCACTTTCTGAATATTCTGTGTGAGTACGTTCTACGCATGCGTGCCTGAGCAAAGAGTAGCAGACACACTGTCAGAGGTTGTTGATTCCCTGAGAATTATGATCCAACTAGAGAGGGTACAGTTTGGGGCCTCGGACCAACAGTTGAAAACAAATGCATAAAGTGCATAAAGGTCTACTCTACACAGTGTAATCCCTTTAGAAGGGCTGCCAGGCTACTGAACTGAGAGAGCAGACACCTTCTGGACCCACAGGCCAGCCACACACTGTAATCCGGTTAAAGGAGGTTTGAGCTCCATCTCAACATTCAGTGTGTCTTCAAGAACCGAGAGGGGGAGGATAATTTAGTCAGATTCATAGAATGTGAGGTATGTCTTTCTTTCAATCCTGATCCCACCATCACTGTGAGTGCACACATAGACATCTAAGGGGGCTTGAGCCCCTGCCCTTTTATCCATTCGTAAAAAGCTCCCTCTCCAGACCATGAAAGAAGTTTTTACTCTGGTGAAAGAAATGCATGCATGGGCTTTCAATTTCCTATACTGATGCTTTCCTCTACTTCATGTACTACAGTCTACACAGCATAAAATATTAGCCTGATTTCAGACTCTGCCAGTCCGCTCAGAGAGTGGGCGGGTCTATGGGCTGGAGCCAGGCAACACAAATATAAGTACTGGTATGTATTGGGAGTATGGGAATAAATGTTCACCCTTTACTTTGGATATACAGTATGCACACAATCACATAAGGTACATGCAATGGTCCCCTAGAGTTGAAATACTGACCTTCCGCCCTGACAGATTCCCAGACATAAATGGAGGCAGGTAAGGCCACATTTTCTTCTCTGGACATTTAAAATCGTTTGACCTTCACAAGAAGGTTTCCCAACTCTCAAGATGCTTGCACAGTGATTTACGGACTGAATCCTTTCACCCCATCGTGTGCTGAACTAAGAGGAGTTATCTGTGTGACCCTGAAGTCAACAGAGACGACCAGCCTAGGACATGCTGCACATAATCAATCTGAACAAACAAAGACACACACACATGCATGCATGCACGGCATTGCACACACAAAACACAGAAATACACAATGCGTTGCGGGCAGAAACCTTGTATCTCCATATTTCAACTTCACAGCCAAGCTTAAAGGAGGACTTCACCACTTTTGCACTATTTTATTATGAACATTAGTGAGGACCTATTATATGAAGATAGGTTGAAAAGTGGTGAAGTCCTCCTTTAACCTTTAACCTGATCATTGCTTGTTTGTTTATTTGATTGTATTTGGTTGTATTGCCTTTTGTTGCACTGTTTTTCTTTTGTCTTGTCATTTTAAATGTACTATGTGAATAAAGTTTGATTTGATTTCATGTGTTTTATTTAACCAATGAAAAGTATTAACAAAGACCTTGTGACTAAATAATAACTACATCCATTAGAACAGAGTTTTTTTCCACAAAAAGTTTCCTGAAAAGTAATGGTTTTGGTGCTTCCCCATCTGTAGGAGAAAACAACTCACACAATAAGCAACAAGATAGATATGAAGTTGTGGCAGCGTGCGTGCACAGTATATGTGCGTGAGTGCAGCTACGCTTGAGTCTATTAACCATGCCTTGCTTAATCCATGTCTTGTCACTTTCAGTGATTAAACATCAAATACTGTTGCCTGGTATTTGCCTCAGCGCAGCTCAATTTGAAATCTCATCATAGTAATTTACACTGCAAGATCCTGAGTGTCCAGTTAATCCCGACAGTGTAAATATTAAATATGGACTGTAAATGTTTAATTCAAGAGGCAGCACATTGCACAATGACAGAAGGAAACTGTGCTTAAGAATAAAAGGTGATGGTGAATTAGAATAACCTTTCACATAATTACAAAAAAAATAATAATTGGCTTCTAAAACTAACCAGGGGAGTGTGATGAGAGAGAATGTATTGCTACCGACACCTCTTGTGCAATCCTATCACATGTGCACACAGAGATGCACACATGCACGCACACTATCTACATCTACCAGTTCATTTCCTTTGTGTATTTTCCTTTACCAGTGTATAAAAGCACGCACGCACGCACGCACACACACGCACACCCACGCACGCACGCACGCACACACGCACACACACACACACACACACACACACACACACCTGCTCACACACATGCATGCGCACCTCTGCCATTTCACAACTCTCAGGCAGAACCATGTTATCTTCTCCTCTACTGCTGCAGGCTGTTAAGTGGCCTTGAGATGGACCTGATAAAAGTGCCCACAGCCACAGCAGGTTTTCACCTAACAAGGTGAGATGGGTGAGTGTTGTTGCTCCATTTTCAGTTTTTATGCCTCAACTTTTAACAAAAACACTGATATATATCACACGTACGTACGCACACACACATATTTTCATTTCTTCATTTCTTTAAATATTTCGTTTTTATTATTGCCATTATAAGCCAATGTTTCTTATCTGGATAATACACTGTTAATGAATACTGTACGTTTGTTTGACCACTCCTAACTTGAACTTGATGGCATGTCTTGCCAGTCCTTGAGTAGCCTCTGTGTTATCATTGCTTTCCACAATGACGTTAGAATAGTTACTTTTACTGCTGTGCTGAGTGCACGCACGCACGCACGCACGCACGCACGCACGCACGCTTCAAGCAGCTTCTTTCTTTCATACTGTGATGAGCATAATTTGTGAACACTATTCATTATACCCACAGAGAACTATTTAATTTTGGACGAGCATGTCAATGTTCCCTTTGCCATTCTGTAACTTGGACACTTAAATTGAAATGGATGTGATTTATTAACCTCACACATTGTCAATGTTTTATATTGTTGTCGTTTTAAAGGGGCCACACCATGCATATAAAAAGAATATAGGCCCATAATATGTGTTTTATACAGGTTTATACACATTTTCAATAGTTGTTTGTGGTTTCCGTAATTCTGATTAATAGGTTGGTGCAACATTCTGCCTATGTTCAATGCAAGGAAATGCATAAATTCGACGGATTAATCAATAATCATGTGGTGCATTTGGGTACCCTCAAGCACTCTCAACAGTATATGCATTATTATTAAGAGTCAAGCAACTGAATTAAAATAAATAGCTACTGCTGTTTCCTGGCATACAGGCTCTCCAGAATGTGTCACATCTGTTTTTCAAACACATCAGAGATAACGGAGGTTCCCAGGAGTTCCTAGGAATTAACTGACTCAAATACAGTACATTCACAGAGCAGTGTAGAAAGAGACATTATCCTTTGCAGAAATCTACAGTACGTCTTTAGACAGTAGGCAACTTGCCACCACATTCATCTCTATGCAGTATACCATATTATCCCTCTAAGGCCCACGGTTGTAATATTACAACGTTTGTATTTTATCCAAAAAAAGCTTTAAATCATTTTATTTTAGCTCCCCCTACCACCTAAACATCACCATTGGATTCTATTGTTTAGTATTACAATGCCATTGGCCACAATATTTGCATATAAATACCCCCCACAGGGGCTGACATTCACACCCGCCACACCCGCTGACATTCCAGAGTTTTGACGAACAACATCTCACTTTTTCATGGAAGCTATTCCTCACAAAAACATAAGTAAAATGCCTGTACTATTTTTTTTGGTGATCATTAGAATGTCTAGAACATGTACATATGTTATTATTGTGAAAAATATCCCCCATATGTAAATTAGAGCATGATTTATGATTTTTGATTTATGGCTATAAAACCTTACAAAAACATTTTTTTTAAAAAAACATTACATTTTCCTCTTAACTCATTCTGTGCCAATCACGTGTATACACGTGATATATTAGCGCATCCCACAGTGCCAATCACGTGTATACACGTGATTCAAAAAAAAAAAAAAAAAAACATTTTTTTGAAATTTTTTTTTTGAATTTTTTTTTTTGGACCCCATCAAAACTAGTGAACATGATTTCAATCGCGATTTTGCATGTTTAACCCCCATACAACCCCCATACAACTCAGGTAGCAGACCTCCAAGCTCACAACAGTGTAAAACATAATGGCTATTATCTCAAGAATGCCTGAACGGATTTCCAATCGGATTTTTTTGTTTGAAAGCTGTGAACAAACTGCACAAACCCACAACAATGCAATCCAGGATTGCATTGGATTTTTTAGAGCTCATTCTTCTCTGTTTTTTTCCCATGCATGAGGTGTGCAAGGTTTAATCATGGCTAAGTTGACGAAAATAAGGCTTTTAAAATGCTTGGTAGCCAATAGCTAACTTCAAGCTAACTTCATCCTCTTCCTGTACATGCACAAAGGAAAGTGTTTAGGCAAGTCATGGCTGCAGGGCTTCTGCATATACCAGCATATCTCTATGGGATTGTCTGTGGCACACTTGGCCCCCTCTAGTGGTGAAAGGGTGGCATTAAATGAGTTAATAGGACTCCTACAACACCATCTGATTTTTTTCAATTTTTTATTTCAAGTATTTCTATATTCGGGCCTTAGAGGGATAATTATACTAGATATCAACAAATATCAACCAACCCGATTATAGCCACAGCAACCTTTGTAATAGCAAACAGTCACAATGGTGAGTGACAGACGAAAAATGCTCTTAAACTGCACATCTACAAAAAATCAAATCAAATCCCTGTAATAACCTTAAAGGTCAGCTTCACTGTCCAGTCGGTGACCAGTTGAGTAGAATTGGTCCACGGCTTTAAGCTTTATAAGTACTTGTACAGTCTGTGTCATGAATCATGCTGCACAATCTCAGCCCAGCTTGCCCTGACCCAGCCTGGCCTGGCTTGGCTCACTCTTCTGCAGCCAGCCAGGGAGAGTATAGAGGCATGATGATCTGTATTCCAGGTGAAGTCTGGTCCCCATGAATCTTTGAGCGGCTCACACATGCAGTTCAAGGCCTCTTAGCATCAAAAAGAATTACAAGCCTCAATTTCAAAAGAGAGAGAGAGAGGATTAAAGCAAACACTGGAATGAAGCATAATGGTTTTTACTTTAGCTGCGTGTTACCATGTGCAAAACCTGAAAATTCAAAACAGGCCACAGGGAAACGTTTGGGTTTGGGTTTGGGTTCCCCTCCCTCCATTGCTTGCGACCGTAGGGAGCTACTTACTGTAGAAACCTCCACCGGCTGTCTGTGGCTGAGTCAGTCACACTTTTGCCCTGCTCATATCTCCACAACCGTTGCCCCCATCCATGCCAAATTTTGCACACACACTCCTTGACTGCCAAACTACAACCTCCAAGGACCCCCGGAGCCCCAGGGACCCCCAGGTCCCTGGGGGACCCCCAGATGTAAAAAATGACCAAATGTGCTCACACGTCACACGTCACACTTTTTCCCTGCTTATATCTCCGCACCCGTTGACCCGATCCATGCCAGATTTTACACACACACTCCTTGCCTGCCAAACTACAACCTCCAAGGACCCCCGGCCCTGGGGGACCCCCAGATGTAAAAAATGACCAAATGTGCAAAAATGACCAAATGACCACCCCAACGGGGCTGCTCACGGGGAATTCCCGGGGACCACCGACTCCTGGTGCTCCAGAACGGATGCAAAAGTGGTGGCGCCCCCAGTGGAGGACCCCCTGCCACTGCAGCGCACATAAAATGCCGTAACTCGGGCTATTGTAGCGCCACCTTCAGGCCGATTTTTAAAACACATTTTTGGACACTGCTCGTACAGTTTTTGCCCTCATCTCTCACATGGCCCTATTGTAGCGCCACCTTCAGGCCGATTTTTAAAACACATTTTTGGACACTGCTCGTACAGTTTTTGCCCTAAAATCACGAATATCACTACACAGCATGTCTACACTCATGTCATCAACATGGATCAGGAAGATTTTGGAAAAACAAATTTTTGCCCTATTTGTGGAGATAAGCCACCTACGGTCGCTTATCTCCCGATTAGGGAGTCTTACTGGTAACTAGAAGCAGTGCTCTTCCGAGCACAGGTTTCTGCCGGGTGAGGAATGTTGGTTGTAGGTGTGCATTGTTTGATATTGAGTGATCATCAGGGCTGGCAACAGTAGTAGATATAATGTAGTTTGATACTTTTAGATCAATCAGGATGGAATATGAAAAAGCAATAACTATAGAGATCACGTAACTATAGAGTTCATGTGTACCGATTAACATGAAATTTGGATAAAATAAAATAAATAGTTTTACATAAGTCGTCCTCCTGGTGGCGCTATAAAAGGCAGATGTGAAAATGCAGGGCAAAGGTTTTTCCTTGGCCTCTAGGGAGTGCGCATACATAGTTTTACACTGAACGGTGCAGTTATAGGTAAAAACACGAATTGGCCAGTTATAGCGCCACCATGAGTCTGATTTGAACATTTTGAAGTGACATTTCTTCCTCTGCCTAATGGGAATGTGCCTGCAAGATTTCAGCAAAATTGCATTTTAAAAATGTAAAATGGCAAGTGTGAAACGAAACCACAGACATATTCAACAATAGCACGGTGGTGCAGTGGTTAGCGCTTCGCCTCACAGCTAGAAGGTCCTGGGTTCGATTCCCGCCGGGGGACGCTGTGGGTGCTGGGGGCGTGTTTCTCCCTCCGCGTCATCAGCGCCCACACCCTAGATGGGGTTGGCGATAGGGCCTTTCTGTGTGGAGTTTGCATGTTCTCCCCGTGTCTCCTAGGGTTGATACCCTCACAAAAACATGCAGTAATCCTGGTCTCAATAATGCCTCCCCCTGGCCAGCCGGGGTGCCGGGGTGATGGAGGGGAAAGGAACTGGTTGGAATAACGTGTTCCTTCCACACGCTACGTCCATCCCGGGGAAATCCCCCCTGTCAGGTGAAAAGAAACAACTTGGACTACTCATGCATTGAAGGAAGCATGAGGTCAGTCCGTTGTCTCCCCAGGCGCGGCAGAGGGAGAGCAGAGCCCAGGCTTACATAGGCAATTGGCACTGGGTAAAAAAATGGGCTACAAAATCGGGGGATAAAAATTATAAAAAAAATAAAAAAAAACAATAGCTTTGTAGGTATTTGGTATTTGGATTTGTAAGTATTGAGCAGTATAACATTTTTATCGCACAGCCCCAGAAAGTAAAGAAATCAGTGTTAAATTGAGCGGTAATTCAAATCTTAACTTTAATTTTATAATGGACGATTTACTTTTCGGGCAAGTGGGTATGACCTTTGGGCAAGTAGAACATGACCTGTACTTGCCCGACGGGCAAGTGCCTCTGAGACCTTAGTGTCAACCCCTGCTACTGTTCTTCTGTCACCACTGTAATGGTAGCACTGAGTCAGTTCATCACAAGGCTAATGTTAAAAGGAATATTATGCAGTGATGAGTCAACTCCTTATCTGTGAATCAGGATAAATGCAAGGCAAGCTAATGTGCTGTTGGCTGGAGATGGAGTTGGAGAGGCCCTCATTGCGCGCTATAGAGAGAGATCTCTCTATAGCGCTGCTGCTGCTACTCAAATATTTGCCATTTCAGATCATGACAAGTGACAAGCCAGTGGGCCAATTATTGTACATGAGTTATATTTCGTCGTTGTCGGGTGGAAACCTTGTATGTCCAAAACCGTTTCTATTGTATTTATCATTTTAAATATGATTTAAACTAGTGAAAACAGCCGATCTACAAGCACACAACGCCTTGCAACGTGAGGCGCTGTGTGCTTGTAGATCTGCTGTTTTCACTACTTTTGTGCAATGGCCTTGTATGATGAAGCAGGGCTTTGCTTTGCGAAAAAAATTATAAATTTGAAACTTGGAGATACAAGGTTTCTGTCCGACCGTGACGATTTACTTTGTTGGCCGCCCAGCCCCCAAAATGGAATGAAGGCCAACATTTTATTTTTATTTTTTTCCTAATGGCCAGCCTGGACCGGCCGGGAATGAACCGGCTGTTCGGGAGTTGTCCCGCTTTTCCCAATGGCCAGCACGTCCCTGGAGAGATTGCACAAAAACAAATTTCACTCACTGTTTTACACCTGTGATGCGAAAAAAAAATTATCATTCAGATGTTATTGTTCATTAGTCTCCCAGGCTGTTAGCCTCCGCACTTATACAGTACGTGTAACATTATTCTCTCTAGGCTATGCTCTGAGTAAAACATGGTTAGGCAGATGAATGAGGTTTCACACAAACCACAGTACATGAATGTGAAAATGTGCCTGAGGAAAAACGTGAGGGACATGAAACCACATAGATGGCCAATACATCGACCAGTATACATGTGTCAATGCAAAGCTTCCGTTTGTGTGTGTACATGTGTGTACAAGTGTGTTCCGAATATGAATATATGATAACTAAACTGCCAGTGACCCTACATGTGCCTCTTCCGTCTGCACAGGTTAGTGTACACTGCCATGGGAATGACAGTAACTGTAGGTCTGTCTATCACTACGAGTAAACAAACAGCAAAAAAACAACAGCCTGTCCTTCATTCTTATTACTGGTCAAATAAATATATCACAGCCTGTGCACAGGGGTGTCGCACCAGATTCTGGGCCCTGGGTACAAGGATTCACTGCGGGCCCCCATGAATGTTCTTCATAGGGGGAGGGGGTTTAACCCATTTAGACTGGGAACACATTATTACGCATTATGCTGTGCTTTAACTATTGAAAAATAGAGCTTGTAGATCTGCTATTTTTGAAAAATCGCAAGTCTTTGAATATTTCAAATCCTTCTATGGTTTTTTGAAAAACCTAGGTTTCTATGTCAGTAATGCTCAAACCTTTTCACGTGAAGGACCCCCAAAATGATATGTATTTGGCCACGGACCCCCATCTCAAAATATTTAGTTCCAGGGACCCCCCAGAAGCAAAATTTGAGTTACAAATGTTCGCTTAAAAAATACATGTAGCCTATTCAAAGATTTGCACACATTTTCATGACTTTTCAAAATAGATCTACAAGCTCGCAGCGTGGCACCAAGCTTGTATATCTGCTATTTTTCAATAGCTAAAGTATAAAAAATTATGGCCCCTCCACCTTGGGCCATATTAACTCAGTCCCACTTTTCCCCCCCTTGTGACGCCCCTGCCTGTGCATGATCGGACTGCAGAATTGTGGGCAAGAGTGCAAGGGAGGGAGAGTGATAGCAGAAGGAATGAGAGAGAGTGGGGGAGGGGGCAATCATCCATTTTTCATGGCTCCTCACTACAGCTGAACCTGAGGGATGAAAGGGGTGAAAGAGAATTCCTTCACTATATAACCTAATCTATGGGCTCTCTCTCCTTCTGTGCATCGTTAATATTGCTCACCAGCAGGGCTGAGGGCTAAGCCCTGGCCTTTAAATGACACCGATTTGTTCATAGTTAACTGCGACCTACAGTCGTAAAAAGTGCATGATGGCTACCTGTGAACAAGCAAAGAGTAGACATGTTTAATTGTCCCTCAGTACTGATGCACCAGCACCACCTCTGATTTCATCAGGTGGGGGACAATTACTTGCTGCCCATAACCTTGGTGATATTAAACTGTGCATTAACTGCTTCTCATCTTGCCAGAGCAACCGTAAACAATGGCACAGTACCTTTGATTGGCTGAAAGCGAGAGTTTGATGTAAATGACCCTTGACAGTGAATCGCAGCTGTTCCATACAGTATGTTGCTTAAGTGCCTTGTTATGAAAAAAAGCCTCTTTATTTATTTATTTTTAGTTTTTCTTTTCTTTTTTTTTAACGTTTTAGTTTTTTTGGGGTATATGTATGGGTTCGTCTGGTATCGGAACATAAACAAATGTTTAAATGAAATCAACAGAGGCGTGTACCCAGTTTGTTTTTGGTTTTGTCCTTAGTGTTTCTGTGTCTTTAGTTTTTTTGTTCCATGTAGGTGAGGGTTCTCACATGTGTTAAAAACTAAAAATAAATGTCAAAATGTCTGTAATACATGACATGTAAAAAAAAAAGACATGAATAATGAAATGTTTTGTTTAAAGATACTGTTACATGTTTGACTCAATAAAGTATAAAAAAAAAAAAAAGTGCCTTGTTATGGGTGGTGACCATATCGCACACATGTGCCACCTACTGTATGCTAAATGTAAAATGGCACAAATGAGTGGTGGAGTTCTATGCCTATGCTACATTATTGGTGAGCTGACATAACAACAACCACAACTCCACAGTGTGGTAAACAAACAATGAACGTGAGCGCTTTGCTGTTACTGCGTGTCATCTTTCCGACACCCAAACCTAACCCTTACCCTAACCCTAACCTCCGTGGGGTGAGTCGCTAACCCTCCCGACGATCCGTTGTCGAAGTGACGGTCGTTCGAAAGAGCAAGATTTCACCACAATGAACGATACAATGGAGACACATGCTTTGCAGGGAGACAGGGAGAACACGACCCAGATGGATTGTTTATCTGGTTATCTGAGGAGTCTAGCTGATGTGGAGATGTGTTATTTTAGTTTTAGTCTGTAAGAATGTTACCAGGAGAAAAGACAGAACGCTCTGAAGTCTTCAAGGATTTGTGAAAGTTGAGCAAACACGATGGTCCGGGAGATAAATTGGTGTGCCGGACGGAAAGGAAGAATACATGAGATGTTGTCATTTAATGGCTTCAATCTTCTGATAGGCTTTCTCTATCAAAAAACAAACATTGCATCACATTCTCTCCCCCTCTTTCTCTCCCTCTCCCTCTTTCTGCCCCATCTCATCCACCCATCTAATATCTTTCTCAGTAGCTGTTCCACACTGTCAGCCAATTCCTGCCTACCCACGGTCCAACAGTGTCTGTGCTTGGCTGATTCTGCTGATAAGAAAGTGAGCGCAGGCCTCGCACTGTGGAGCTGGCAGCAGGGAGAGGGGCAGGGAGATGGATGGAATATGTGGAGAGAGAGAGAGAGAGAGAGAGAGAGAGAGATGGAAGGGAGAAGTAAAACTGAGGGAGGAGAGGACACATACAGGTAGGTGGACAGGGCTGAGGAGTGAAATAAAGTGCAAGGTGATGGCGAGTGACATGTAGAAGTGGGTGGGCGTGATGAGAAAAAAAGCATCAATAGCTGATAGGAGGTTCTTAAAAGAATATCGATATGGCCTACAAGCAAAAATGACTCATGTCCCAATTACCATGAATTAGTTTTGGCTGTATCAACGTTGGGATTCTACAGCATATTAAAGACTGTAGGTTTCCCCTGGGGAAAGCTTCATACTGTATGGAAATGTAAAAATAAATAAATACTTTTCTTTATACACTGTTACTTTGACAATAGCTCTAACAAGTAAGGGATAACGACTGGCTCCGCGGTTGTCCTCCAGACATAACGATACAGACAGCCTGATAACTCCCCGAGGCGCAGCGGTCCGTTATAGAGCGGAGCGGTCATTATTCTTCTATAATTCACTGCTGATTTCAGCGCTTGACCAATCAGAATCAAGCATTCAACCAAGCCGGGTAATAACTACACATCATTTTAAGTTTATAATATCCTTTATATACGTTAAATCTTCCCTTCCACAATAAAAGCAAGTAAGTAGCCTAAAGATAACTATTAAAGCCAATAGTAGTCTAAATAAACATCTGATAATAACTCAAGTAAACAAAAGCAGGCAGCACCGCTTAAACAGGCCGTAGCTGAGTGGTTAGGGCCTTTAACTTTACACAGAGAAGACTAACTGAAAATTGGCACCTTTTTATAGTACTGATGCTGTTAGAACACAGACACGGAAGAAACATTCTTAGATTTTACTGTAGCAATGTTATACTTTTAATGGAGACTTAAAGGAGTAGTTCACCCCCAAAATGAAAAATTGTCTTTTTATTACTAAGGCCATGGAGACTTCAGTTAAATCATATTTTTTTGTATTTGTCGCATTCCTACGACAAAAAAAAATATTATAGTCAATTTACCCCCATTAATTCCGGATAGAATTAGAATAGAATTACCTGCGTCATCCCACGAGGGAAATTCAGTTTTTCAGCTCAACCCAGCTGAACCCAGTGCTGCCCACAAGGAGCGCGAGGGGGGAGGGGAGCAGTGATAGCTGGAGCGGGGACTCGTACCTGCGACCTCTGGGACCTCCGGAGTCCTAGATATGGACACTAACCACTCAGCAATCACTGCTCGGATGGGGATCCAAATGCATTACTCCCCATCCGGGTCCCCATGCGGAATCAATGGGGGTACATTTATTGTAATCATTTTTTTATTTTAGGAATGCGACAAAAACTAAAAAATATTATTGAACTCAAGTCTCCATGGTGTTAGTAATCAATAGAAAAAAAATCATTTTGGGGGTGAACTACTCCTTTAAGGTTAAAGCCATACAATCTGGGACATGCGCGTTGGGGAAAAGAAAGTCTGTGGATCTTCAAAGGTGAGTAAAGACGCTCAAGATCGCTGGCAAGGTGAGACTAGATGATGTTTTAACTTTAGTCAAAGAGTTAATGTGAATCCCTGCTGGGAACACGCAGGCGGCAGGCCTCACACTGTGCTGCTTTAAGCTTGTGATATACAGTATGTACATTAAAGTTCCCTGAGCTTCCCCAGCATCAATCCCAACACAACGTGTGTTTTCTCTTGAGAATCAGTAGACAGCAGTCTGCTTGACACATTCAGTTGATCTTGGCAAACGGTCCTGTACTCGAAGCGATGATACTGTACCTCTATATATCATAGGTACAGTATCTCTGGGCGACTTGATTTTCCCCCTTGGGATAATAAAGGTATCTACAGGGTAACAGGAAAAGCCGACCTAAAACAAAGTCGACCCAAACTCGTTTCCCAACGGGTCTGTGGCCGTGAGCTAGATGCAGAATAGACAAAAATCGAATGCTTCTGGTGGTCCCTGGAACAAAATATTTCGCGATGGGGGTCCGTGGCCAAATACATAACATTATGGGGATCCTTGACATGACAAAGTTTGAGAAACAATTATAGCAACATAAGTTTTTTCAGGAAAACTGTTAGGATTTAGAAGACAGTTTTAGAATGTGCCTATCAGTGGTTAAGAACCCCCAAAATGTGTTTTTGGCTGCGGACCCCCATCTCAAAATATTTTGTTCCACGGATGGACCCCTATCGCAAAATATTTTGTTCCAGGGAGGGACCCCAAGAAGCAAAGATTAGGTTTCGGTCTATTCTGGATCTAGCTTAAGGCCACAGACCCGTGTTTGGGTCGACTTTGTTTTAGGTCGACCTTTCATGTATTCATCTACAGTAGGCCTATCTATGTATGTGCATGTGCGTGTGTGGCTACATACAGTACATAATTCTATTTTGTCTCTGTAATGACACTGGGTCCATTGATTTCTGTATCTGATTCTTGTTGAGTTATTGATAGCCAACATCAATGTTCAGAATACCAGTAACAGTCTTCATCATGGCAGCTCAGCAGTAATGATACTGATCATTCAAAGCAGCAGCTGAGTTGACATGGGAGGGAGGAGAAACACAGAGACCATGGTGCTCATCTCTGGCAGCTGGTCTATAACATATCTTCACATTTATGGTCATGAATATGTGTGTGTGTGTGTGTGTGTGTGTGTGTGTGTGTGTGTGTGTGTGTGTGTGTGTGTGTGTGTGTAGGCGGGCGGGGGGGGGGGGGGGGGGGGTGTCCAGATGTTGTCCAAAAATCATGCAGATCGGTACAGTATCTCTATAGCCATTAAACGAAACGGGTATTTCTTACATTGATGCTCCTACATATTATCATGCAAGCACGAAGCACCTTTCTTTCAAGTACTTTCCATCCCTCATATAGGCCTACTGTGTGCACAGTGCACATCCCATAACCCACACACTGCACATCATTTCGGAGCTCATATCTTTGAACGGGTAAAAGCTAGTATTGATAATGCCACGAAAGTCATCTCTCAAGCACATAAGGTCTTACCTTTGCTGTCTGCAAGTTGTAGGGACGTTCTGACAGGGAGAAGTGTTATGTGTAATATCCAGACCATTATCTTGAGCATTCTAATAAAATCCAAACTTTGCGTTTCTCCACTGGCAATCAAGTTGCATCGCTTTGTTTACACTCACTGCACACAGCTGTGTGTCTCATGGAAAAATGCTACCTTAGGGGGGCGCCATTTCACAGGAAAACATCAGTGCAGTATGAATGAGTCTGATTAGACATCCACTTCTTTTGACGATATTTGAATATCATCAAAAGAAGTGTAAGTGAATATTTGAATTAAATGATTGTTTCTAAAGTAGGCTATATCCCAAGTGAAAAGCAGAAATGATGAGGTGTGATTGTCTGTGCATCTTTTGTGTGAGGGTCGATCCGGTAGGCTAGGCCTACTCTGCATGCATTTACACACATCATTCCATTACAATTTAAGCATTTACAGACCAGAGCGATTTACAATAAGCAAGGAGTATACATCAACATCAATAGGTCCATCATCATTCAGGCTAGGCTCCGCTATACAGTATAGCCAGCCAGGCTTGTCAATGCTCCTGGATTTCCCAGGAGTCTCCTGGATTTTGACCCCATTGGGAATCTCCTGTATTGGCAAATCTCCTGGATTTCTCCTGGATTTGGTATCAAACTTTCAAAATTCACCAGAACACATGAAATTACATCTACTATGTTCAATTTTTTTCTGGGGGAGCACGGAGCACCCCCAGACCCCCCGATTTAGGGATGGGGGCAATGCATGCAAGAAAAATCATACAGATATTCACTTAAAGGGGAAGACCACCCATTTTCAATATTGAAATATGTCATTAATATACCTTAGAGGAGTTGTGTGGAAATAGAAAAAAAGTTCCCCCCATTCTGTGTTGCCTAGAACTGGAGGATTGATTTCGGGGTTTGTATTGTAAATTACAACTTGATGACATCACACATTGTACTTTACAATACAAACCCCAAAATCAATCCTCCAGTTCTAGGCAACACAGAAGGGGGGAAACTTTTTTCTATTTCCACACAACTCCTCTAAAGTATATTAATGACATAGTTCAATATTGAAAATGGGTGGTCTTCCCCTTTAAGTAATGACTTAAAGATGAGAAGTCATTATGTTCTACTGCCATATTTATTATTTCTTGATTTGTGCTGGTGCCATCAAAAAGTAAAGTAGCTTACGATGTTATAGAAAATTATGGATTATTTCCAAACCCCTCATCAGCTTACAATGATCAAACAAGGTAAAAGAACGAGCATTCGTATTGGCTTTGCGCCACGGTCAGAATTGGGACGAACGCTAAAGCAGTAAAAGAGTTTTGTTAGTTGCTTCTGTCATCAAATCTGTACACCTACATTTGGCAATTTAAGGCTGAAAATACACAGGAAAATTACACCGGAAATTAAATGTACTGTGTAAATCTTTTTCTGGGGGAGGACCCCCAGACCCCCCGCTTTATGGGTGGGGACAATGCATGCAAGATCATACAGATAGTTAATTAATGACTTAAAGATGACATTAGAGGTTATGAACATAACTCTGGTTCCTTACTAGCATGGCCAATACTGTAGGCGGCCATTTTCAACTCTTTTCATGTTTAAGATTTTTTTGGGCACCCCTTCTAGGATGTTTTAGGATGGCCCAAGGGACATGTGTGCCAAATGTTATGTTTTTTGGAGATTCATTTGGTGTCTTTTGAGTCAGTCAACAGTTTAAGCGGCCATTTTGACTTTTGTCAATAACTCACTTACTGTTTAAGATTTGTTTGGGCACCCTTTCTAGGATGTTTTAGGAAGTCCCAAGGGACCTCTGTATAAAATGTCATGCTTTTATCCACCCCATAACGATTTTTCACATCATTGAATTGCATTCTTCTATACTACGGTTGCGAGCTGCTTCCCTCTTTGCCCTACGTATTGCTCTACGTATAAAAACACCCACACCTACACACAAACACACAAACACAAATACACTCACACACACACTCGACACCAAGACAACTTTGTGATGACCCCACCCAGCCGGTGGGGCAGGGAGGGGGAGAGGACAGCAGTCAGGAGAGAGGTTTGGCTTTGGGGTACATATCTCTGTATCATTTAGTTGTATGCCATTTTCAAGTACATACTCACTAATGGCAGTTTGCAGGTTGGACCTAATCTTTGCGTTTGCAACCAACTCGTGAAGTGGCGACAAGGAGAAAGATAATATGTCAGGCAACGTTTTAAGGCTGTCCTTCCATTTTGTGAAGCCGTCGGAGTCCTCTGTCGTCAGAGAAAACTCTCCGCTCCAGCCATTTCCTCCAACCTTCTCAGTCATACGCTTCAGAAAATAGTCATTGTCATTTGTCATAGGGTAGTGGTTGTTGACAAGATTTATACATGCCTCATCCATGTTGTGGGCCAGTTCTGCAAACCCCAGGCCAACCATGATCCCATTGCTCATGCATTGCTCGACCTGACTTGCAGTGACACTATTCAGGATGGCCAGACAAGTGCGTATGGACGTCACTTTGGTCATTCGACCCCCCAGGTCCACCAGACGAATGTAGTGTGTCCCGTAGATATCAATGAAGCGGCGGTATGGCTCGTTGGTGCAGCGCGTGTACTGGCGAGGAAGAGACTTGATGTCTCTCTGGAACTCCCCTGACAGAGGATATCTGTTGGACACTCGAAATCTACGGCATGAAGGAGAAGGATGCCATGTTTCATTAACTTGTATGGTTAGTTGTTAGTCGTTAACGTTGCACAGTTTGTGTCCTCAAAACAAATGTTCTGACACCTTAAAGGAGTAGTTCAGCCCCCCAAAATGACTTTATTTCTATCGATTACTCGCCCCATGGAGACTTGAGTTCAATAATATTTTTTGTTTTTGTCGCATAAAAAGCCAATAATTTGATTATAATAAATGTACCCCTTCTCCATCCGGAATCAACGGGCCTACAAAGAGTCTCCTCAAATTATTGTCATAGAAATGCGACAAAAACAAAATAATTATTTTGAGAAACGGCACGTCATGTCCGTGTACGCTTTTTTACGGTCTATGGGTTTGCCGCTCTGACATCACGCTCTGACATCACTGTGAAGTCACTAACAGAATCCCACATCGGCCACATACCACACTAACAGAATCCATATATGGGCGTAAGGAGAACCAAATCCCTTTTATGCCACATCACTGTGACTCAGACTCATATATGGAGATCCCTGTGATACCAGGGGAACCAAATCCCTTGTATGCCTATATATGGAGATCCCTGTGATGCCAGGGGAACCAAATCCCTTTTATGCCCATATATGGAGATCCCTCATATCTGTGCCACATCACTGTGACTCCGACTCATCAGAATGGTATACATTAGCAATGACTGAATGAAATATATGGGTAAGTGGTCCGATATACCGGTACATCACTGGCCAGATGGCCAAGACATGGCGCGACCTCGCCCTTGGGGGTAAACTACTCCTTTAACATTAAACGTATTCACTGAGCACCACAACTAAAAAAAGTTAATAAATAAAAAGTATTCTGTGCACTACAAGCTTGTTATCCATTTCAACCACACACATTCTATTTTAGCCAATTACATGTACAGTATGTTGGTCCCACCCTGATTTACAGTTATAATAAGCAAAGATAAGTGAACATCAGTGAACATTAGATCTATAACACGTCGGTCACATGCAATGCCTTGTGAGAAAAGAAGGAGGCCAAGGAGACCCATATGGACCCTTGTCAACAACGTATTTAAGGTTTAAGTGATATATAAATAAATAAAGATGATGGAGAGTCATAATAGGGGATGATCTTGGATCAGCCCTAATGACTTTAGATAGAACAAGCAAAGAGCAAAAACCATGATCTGACTGGCCTGTAGTGAGTGCAGGAGAACTGGTTGACGTTGACAGAAGATTGCTCCGACTGGAAAGAAGAGGATGCAAGAAAGCTATGCACCTTAGACCTGGTGCCCGCCGTCAGCAGACCAACTATCTTCCCCAGGCCTAGCCCAGCAGCCCAGTCATTCGTTATCACAGAACTGGCACTCCCCACTGCAGAGCTAACCGAGGAAAAGGCAGAGGTCTGAATTTCTCTCTTGCAATGACTGTGAGACTGCCAGTCTGCCATGTAGTAAGGAAGCTTCTGCAACTGGCCGTCCATCAGAGGATTAGCACAAATCCGGCAGGAGTTTGTTGGGCTCAGGTAGTTGTGGACGTCTAAAACATAAGCACCTTTACGCTCCAGCTTCACCACGTCGTAACCCTCTGCTGCTCGTCCGTACCCCGGCACGAACGGGAGAGAGACACATTGTTCCAAGGTGCCCGTTTGGCACGTGAGAGCTCCATCAAGGTTAGAGATGATCAGGAGACCCAGGGGCATCAGGTACAGGTGACACATGACCAAGGTCACCATTGTCTTTTGGCTCCAGCGGTCTGCGAGGTCTCACTAAAAGAAAGCACATGTTACTTAACTACAAAAATGCCTTAGTCTGATCATTGCAGGCTGATGTACTGGTGAAAACTATTTTTGTGTGTAGTTATTTATACAAAATAATGGAGAAATGTTGGATTGACTGATACAATCATATCACAATTATATTTGTGTTTGTTTCAAAATAGTTATGCACATTGTTATTGAAAGAAATAATAATAATAGGTATCTGTTAATTACAAAAATGTTATAATGAACATTAACTTAACTGTGCTTGAATTGAAAAAAAGGGGTGGGGGCGGGGTAAACAATGGAATCAGATGCCTTTATAGGCTACAAAGTTCACTACATTAATTATGGATATTTTAATATTTGAGAGAGAAGAAATTAATCAGTTGACAATGACATCTGCTTTCCTGTTCTCCAGAATCAGCATCAGACTTCCAAACCAGACATACCTCTAATTTACATGCATTTGAATTCTAATGTCTGTATTTATTCATAATGTATTTATTAAGTTTTTAATTGAATTATTGCAATCAATGAAAAGCTGCCCTGTACATTTTTGAGAACAGTATGTATTTATGTTTCCGAAACACTGGGTCGGGACCCATTTGTGGGTCGTGGACACATTTATATGGGTTCCCTTCATTTTTGGTCTCTACATTTAGTTTTTAATTATTATTATTTAAATTATTATTTAAAAACATCCTCCAAAAAAGATTTCATGAAAAAAAAAGAAAAAGAAAAAAAAAGAAATGCAATGATTTCTGCAGTAATTTCAGTAATAAATAAATGAAAGTAAAAGAAATTCCATAAATTAGAAAATAAATGTTTAACTAGAAAAGAAAATTTTGAAGAAATTTTAAGTGTGCCTGCAGCTCGCTATTTGTGTGCAACGGTTGGGACTGTGGGACCACCCACTGAGTTTGAGACCAGTAATGTGTTGGGAAGTGGAGTTATGGCTGTTTAAAGCCCAGCCAATTGGAAGACAGAGGGGGCAGGGCTTAAACAATTACAGCTCATTCCTATTGGCCATCTAAGTACACACAGCAAGTTTCGAGACGGTACCATGCTGCAAACTGGAGGTATAGCCGTTTAAAGCTCAGCCAATAGGAAGATAGGGGCGGGGCTTAAGAGGGGGCGTGGCTATTGGCAGTTTAAGTCCAGACACCAAGTTTCAAGACGGTACCATGCTGTGAACTGGAGTAGTGGCCGTTTAAAACCCAGCCAATAGGAATACAGAGGGGGCGGGGCTTAATCAATTACAGCTCATCCCTATTGGCCGGAAAAAGACCAAAGTTTTGTGTGCATTTTAAAGTTTAAATCACGTTGCTAGGCAAAAGTATGGCAGAGTTATGTGGCGCCAAAGTTTCTGGTTTTTTTTTCGGAGTCCCCCATTCAAAGTCAATGGGGGTTTTTGAGCGTAGTTTTTTGCGAATTACGTCGCAATGGTACCGCGGATCGGAAAGAAAAGTAATAGCACACCATTCCCGGCCGAGCCGCACATTTTTATGTATATATTGCGGGGGTGGCGTAAATCGTGCGGCAGTTATTACGTGCCGATATTTTCCCCATTCTAAGTGAATGGGGTTTTTGGGCGTCGTTTTTTGCTAATTACGTCGCAATGGTAACGCGGATCGGAAAGAAAAGTAATAGCAACCTATTCCCGGCCGAGCCGGACGTTTTGATGTATATATTGCGTGGGTGGTGTAAATTGTGCGGCAGTTATTACGTGCAGAAATTTGTGGCGGGATTAATCACTTAAGTATGGCGGATTACAATAAGTGTTTTGCCATTGCGTTGCATGGCAGGCACACTTAACAAGTAGTGAAAATAGCCGATCTACAAGTTCACAACGTGGCGCGTAGATCTGCTGTTTTCACTAGTTTGGGTAAACATCTAATCTCTCTTTTGGGTCCCAACCTGAAAAGTTTGGGAACCACTGCTGCAGATATACATCGACATTGATATTTATAATGGAACACCACCTTGAAGCACCTCAAGTACAGTAGGAACAACATAGGCTACAATATTTGTTACCCAGTCTTATAATTCCAATTCCATTCACGATCTCTTGAAGTGATAAGTTAAGTATTTAATTTTAATGTGTACCATAACTAGCACAGTTCATAAAGCTGCATGCCTGTTTGGAAGATGAAGTATCTTAAGCCCCTTTTCCACTGACATGGCCCAACACCACACCACTCCACACCGCCCACTTGTGCCAGGTTTGCCACTAAAAAGACCTGGGCAGAGTGGTGTGAAAGTGGTACTAAACATGGTACTAAAAAGTATCCACTCCAGAGTAGGTTTGAGCTAGGCCAAACAGGACCAAACACTTCATAATGACTGATCACTCACTGACTTTTCATTTAGACCACCAGGATATAGTTGTAATACATGATAATAGATTCTATTGTGTTATAATCAAATTTATAATCTATTATAGCGTATTATAATTACCATAGTTGTTAGTGTTGCAGTCGGGGACCGGTGTTCAGAGCTAGAGCCTCCAGTGCAGCCTGTTTTTAATTCACACATTGAGAGAAAGACAAGCAGCTACATTATATTTTCGTACATGATGCCTTAACTCTTATCCCTAAACTTCTTTGCATTTTTTTCTTTTTACTATTTTGAATAACAGTAATCATAAACATATAGCTAGTAATCACACAACCTGAAGGTTATATAAAACTGTAATAATGAGAAATCACTCACTACCTGTCAGTCAGGAGGAGAGTGGTCTTACGATGACGCTGAGGTTTCCACAGGTGTCAAGTTTTCCTCTGGAGTCACAAGCCTCTTCACAAACCCAAACCACTGTACTGTAGGTCATGTGATTTCAGGGAATCAGACAACGGTTTTCCCGGCAACGATTATCAGTAATTCAAAAACAGAAACTAAAATATTCAACCTTTGCTACTACGTTATCTGTCTTGTTTGAATGGTCTTACCCATACCATACCATATTTATGACACTCATTTCTAAGTTTGCCCTTTCTTAAACAATCATTAACCTTAACGTACGTTTACATTGCCAAAGCAGAAGTGTACACACTACAATACAATCAATATAATACAATCAAAATAAAATATGTACAATTGAAAGGGGTGAAAGAAACAGTTTTCATGTATGGAGATTAGTCGATGCAGACAGTGCAAGGATGTATACACCATTATCAGTAGTCTTTAAGTTAGCTGTGTTCAATTTGATATCCTTCCCCCATCACAGCAGCTCACATATCTTGCTGCTGTGTTTACACATCGTTGTACTTTACCCAGCAGATATGGGAGTTGTTTTATCATTGATCACCCACCACACCCACCACGACCCACCTCTACCCACCTTCACCCACTTTCACCCACCTCCACAAGTCTGATTTACACTTAAAGGGATATTTCACTTTCAACAAAACCTTTGGACATTTTATCATCTAATCAGGCTTTTGGGGAACATCCGGGACAGTTTGTAGCAACAATAAGTTGCTTGATTCAGTATTTAGATATTTGATATTCATTTTACCAGACACACCACCTTCCTATAAAAAACACATTATAAATTCAAACTCCATATTAACCATGATAGATTCTATGAAAACACCCATCCTTTTTTCTGGTGACTCTTGACGGCCTCCTAATACGTGAGCATACCATGTTTTTTCATACATTTTTAATCATTTTGTGTGTGCGTGTGCGTGTGCGTGTGTGTGTGTGTGTGTGTGTGTGTGTGTGTGTGTGTGTGTGTGTGTGTGTGTGTGTGTGTGTGACTGTGTGTGTGTGCGTGCGTCCGTGCGTGTCCATATCTTCTATTACTATAAAATATGCCCTGGGGTTGGGGGGGTTATGTCCTGTTCCCCAGTCATATTCGACTGTAGCCCATTAGCCAATTAGGACATAATTTGTAATCAATTAATATCCTATCAGCATTGAGCACCGTAACCAGCCGGCTTTATGATGAAAATCCAACAAACGCAGTACTTAGCCTACCTCCGCCTGTCTCTATAGAGGTAAAATAAAAGGAGTGAGAAAGGATAAAAGAGTCTTTGCAAAGCAACACGCTGTGTGCAATGGCAAGATAGCGGAAAGAGAGAATAGCCTCGAAGGAAACCTCCCTTTGAAACCACTTTGCCATTCTGATCTTTATCTCCTGTTCTTCCCTTCCTCATCAACGCAGCGCACAGCTGGACCGCTTAGATTGTTCTTATAGCGAGATTAACATTTGAGGAACTTTAACAAGCCTTAATGAAAGGCTATCAGATGTGAGAGATGAGGGGGTGATTAGAACTAGGGGGGTCTGGGGAGACGAACAGAGTGCTGGGAGGGGAGGATGAATGCAGATGCGCTGCAGGCTTGGGAAGTGAATAGCAATTCTGATTGTGAATGTGAGACGAAGGTGAAGGAGGTAGGAGTTAGATTTCGTAACGATATGCCACGAACAACACCATTTACAGGAATATAGAAAGGCTCCTGTCATTCAAGAAACATCATCACTGTATGAGTTTACAAGGGAATATTAGATAAGATTAGTGTACTTATAACCAGTATTATACCAATTATAAAGGTTATAGGCTAGGCCGGGGGGTTATTCATTTAGCAAGAAAACCCAATCTAATTAACATGATAACAACTGGTGTTGAGAATTATTAGGGAATAGATAGCTGAGTGGGGAACGAGGCTGCCTAGGAGGTACCAGTTCACAGCCCGTTCGCCCAATCTAATGGGTCAACCCATTCTCACTCCCTTTGCTTCACCCTCCCGACGCCGTGTCTTTCTTTCCTTTGCGAGTGACTATTGCGTCTAGGGTGCGACGGAGACGGAGAGTTTTTGGACGAGACAGAGTCTTAGTACGCATGCGCCGACATGTGTTTACTGGAAGATTTTTCACTGACGGCCGTCACGGGGAATCGAACCCCGGTCTCTGGATTTGTATCTCTATGCTCTACCGACTGAGCTAACGAGAGTGACTGGGAAGTACCTTTTTTTTTGTGCTTTTATCTTTGACAAAACGTGAAATGATAACGTAGTCCCTTCTTTGAGCCACATTCGGAGGCGGAAGCAGTCCCCTGGTCAAGATTTACTATTCTGTCCATAACGGCACGTAATTCGGTAACGCGGCTGAGTCGGCTCATGCGGCGTTCCCACCGCTCGTCGCGGCAACTCGGCTCGCTATCGCTCGCCTCGGTGGCGACTCACGGGGGTCATCGCCGCCTGAGACGGCGCCGCTCCGTCGTTTATAGTGGCGTGAACGGTAGCGACGGGTGGCTGGTAAACCAAGAAGCCTTCAGAGCGTATCGAATCCCGCATCAGGAACTACTTTTTTTTCTTTCTTCTTAGACCACCCAATGCGTCTAACCCTTGAGACATTAGGCAATCCGTCCGCGTCTATGGTGAGAAGCATTCGGTATTTAAGATCGCGTCGGTTGTATGACGCAATAGGGGTGAGAACCTGTTGAATGGGTTGAAGTTTCCCTGAGGAAGACACTTAACCCCTAACTGCTCCCTGGGCGCTGTATTTAATAGCACTCACTGCTTCTGATAGTTAGGGGCATATCTGTGAGGCTGGTTCTACAGACGGGGATCTCCATATGGATGTCATAGACATCATAGGACTTTCACATAGCGAATAACTGAGTAAGCATGTTTGGACTCTCACAGCATACAGTATCTCATACATTACAGGATCTCCATGGGTACCAGGGGTCTCCATATATGGATCAGTAATTCAAAAACAGAAACTAAAATATTCAACCTTTGCTACTACGTTATCTGTCTTGTTTGAATGGTCTTACCCATACCATACCATATTTATGACACTCATTTCTAAGTTTGCCCTTTCTTAAACAATCATTAACCTTAACGTACGTTTACATTGCCAAAGCAGAAGTGTACACACTACAATACAATCAATATAATACAATCAAAATAAAATATGTACAATTGAAAGGGGTGAAAGAAACAGTTTTCATGTATGGAGATTAGTCGATGCAGACAGTGCAAGGATGTATACACCATTATCAGTAGTCTTTAAGTTAGCTGTGTTCAATTTGATATCCTTCCCCCATCACAGCAGCTCACATATCTTGCTGCTGTGTTTACACATCGTTGTACTTTACCCAGCAGATATGGGAGTTGTTTTATCATTGATCACCCACCACACCCACCACGACCCACCTCTACCCACCTTCACCCACTTTCACCCACCTCCACAAGTCTGATTTACACTTAAAGGGATATTTCACTTTCAACAAAACCTTTGGACATTTTATCATCTAATCAGGCTTTTGGGAACATCCGGGACAGTTTGTAGCAACAATAAGTTGCTTGATTCAGTATTTAGATATTTGATATTCATTTTACCAG
>NC_137817.1:13671356-13696356 GCF_963921795.1 Nannobrachium achirus
TTTTGCTATCAACACTGGCTAATAGCTCAATTATAGCAGTGATTTGGTGAGCAATTTGTGTAAAACCATAAATCTCTGCATGCCTGTCTCTCAGAGTGTGTTAGAGCTGTCAAAATCGGCGGAAAATGACATTAGAATATTCAATATATTCAAACCATGTGAATAATTTGAATTTAGAATATTTATATAATTTTAAAATAAAATAGTGTAGCCTAGACAGTACAATTTTAAGACTGCACAATTGTCTCTTTCTTTCTTTCATTCTCTCTCTCTGTCTCTACATAGCACCAACCATGACCGGCGTGGCCGGTTGGTGCTGAGAAACTCCTTCTCTTGTGAGATCCAGTTAATTTAGTCATACTTATTGCGACCGTAGGTCGCATTTACTACCAAAACCTCCACGGGCTGTCCGTGCGTCAGTCAGTGAGTCCGTCACACTTTTGCCCTGCTCATATCTCCACAACCGTTGCCCCCATCCATGCCAAATTTTGCACACACACTCCTTGACTGCCAAACTACAACCTCCAAGGACCCCCAGAGTCCCAGGGACCTGGGGGTCCCTGGGGGACCCCCAGATGTAAAAAATGACCAAATGTGCAAAAATGACCAAATGACCACCCCAACGGGGCTGCTCACGGGGAATTCCCGGGGACCACCGACTCCTGCTGCTCCAGAACGGATGCAAAAGTGGTGGCGCCCCCAGTGGAGGACCCCCTGCCACTGCAGCGCACATAAAATGCCGTAACTCGGGCTAGGAGCGTCCGGGAGAGCCGGGGCCGGTACCTATTCGTCCGCCAAGGCAACGCGGAGACCCCACCCCTCATTTCTCACATGGCCCTATTCTAGCGCCACCTTCAGGCCGATTTTTAAAACACATTTTTGGACACTGCTCCTACAGTTTTTGCCCTAAAATCACGAATATCACTACACAGCATGTCTACACTCATGTCATCAACATGGATCAGGAAGATTTGGGAAAAACACATTTTTGCCCTATTTGTGGAGATAAGCCACCTACGGTCGCTTATCTCCCGATTAGGGAGTCTTACTGGTGTTATTCTATAACCTCATGTTATAAGCTAACGTAATACAATGTGTGTTAAATTCATGAAAGGGCTTGTCCAAAGAATGGACATTTCTAGCGACATAGTCATACGGTGATGGAACAATATTAACTGCCCCACCAGCATCGGATGTATCATGCCATATATTGGCAGATTATCAAATATTATCATTGCACACCACTCTGACGACTCAGTCGACAGTGTTACAATGGGCTGATAAGAAGTGATAATCGCCCATGATATGGGATAATAATGGCCGAAACGGCTGGGAAACCTGATAAAAAAATAAAAAAAACAATTATGGAGCCAAGCCCAGCCCTGATGCTGTAAATTACTTCCCACGGCTATGGTAAGGATACATGTGCACAGAACCCTGTGAGAACTCGCAAGGTGGAATATTTAAACAAATATTATATTGATATTTTAGCATATATTGGAATAGGCCTATGCAATGCAATCTATTGAGATCTATTTGTTACTCTGTGTGTGTGTGTGTGTGTGTGTGTGTGTGTGTGTGTGTGTGTGTGTGTGTGTGTGTGTGTGTGTGTGTGTGTGTGTGTGTGTGTGCGCTGTGCGCACGTGTCTGTTAAAGTCACAAGTAGCCTACTGAGTCTGGCTGAGACACATGTAGGGAGCCACGTTAAGAATAACCATCGATTCCAACCCCCACAGGCACACAAAGAGAGAAAGAAAGAGAGAGAGAGGAAGAGACAGACAGACAGACAGAGAGGGAGAGAGAGAGAGAGAGAGAGAGAGAGAGAGAGAGAGAGAGAGAGAGAGAGAGAGAGAGAGAGAGAGAGATCCAGTGGTTGGAAGGTAAGTTGAGGCTGAAGGGATTGATGCAACACAGAGCCCATGGGGCAGCTGGAGGCAGAGGAATTGATTCAAGAAATGAGATTAGTGTGTGTGTGTGTGTGTGTGTGTGTGTGTGTGTGTGTGTGTGTGTGTGTGTGTGTGTGTGTGTGTGTGTGTGTGTGTGTGTGTGTGTGTGTGTGTGTGTGTGCGCGCGTGCGTGCGTACATGCGCGCGCGTGTGCATGCGTGCGGCCGTGCGCGCATACAGTAGCCTACATGCATGCTTTTGCAATGGGCTGATGTGAGTGCCGATATATAAGCCTTCTCTCCCCCTGTTCCTCTACTCTCCCATCAGTCAATAGCTCCAGCCAAGGCCTGTTGTTTGCTACAGCTCTGGGGGTAAGAGTTTTGCCGGCGAGCTGACAATTGAAAAGAGACCATGTGACTGATGCTTCAAACAGCAGCAATGGATGATGGTGAAACTGCCTGAGGTAGAGTAGTTTTGCCCACCTGAGAGTCAGTCAATCATCCGGAAAGGTCTTGACAAACCCAACTCATCAAGGAATGCCTCAACTCACCCTAAACTTGTTTCCCCCGACTCCTTCTGCCTCCTTGTGGGGCTGTCAAATAAATAATTGAACACCAACTAATCATCAACGGTATATAGCCAGAGAGCACTCTAAGATGTCATTCGATTTTTTTCACCATATAGGTAATTTCACCATGACGTGAGGGGTAGAGTTCTCAAATGATACCCGAGCCCGACCCTACCCAACCTGGCCCGACGTTGTCTGGTAGGGCCGGGCCTAAAATAAACGCTAATTGATCGGGCCGGTCCGAGCCTCGGGCTCCGTTACTCAAGCAACAGAGAACAGGCTCATATCCCTGTCTGTCTGAAGCTGAAGCCTGCCCAAGTTCCTAACCAATGGACCAAGGATAATCAGTGATGCATACGGAATTATAGTCTACTAGCGGTCTGGTTGTTAGGATGACGTCACAAATGAAACCTTTGGATACATACATACAAATTCTGCCTCAGCGTTACTGTAGCTCTGTGTGGCTGTGAAGCGGCTGCGATGAAAGTTTCGAGCTGCATGTTAATGTTAATTTAAAAGGCAGCAGGCAGTTTCATCTAAATCTAAGTTAATCTAAAACCTAAAAGCACTTTCTTAGGGGTTTTATAATCCAACATGCCTCCTACAAGAAGAAAGAAAGAGCAGCTGAGATTCTCAATTTGGAAAAAAAAGTGAAGATGGCTGAGAACGCCTTCAAGGCCTGTATGTCAGACGATAACCTAGGCAAACTCTCCAAACTTAAATATGAATATAATACACTATTGTCACAGAAGGTAGAATTTTCACTGTTTAGGGCTAGACAACAGTTCTTTGAGGAGGGCGACAAGGCCGGGCGCATGTTGGCTAATTATATTAAACAGCAGGAGGCTCATAGCGCCATTCCGGCAGTACAGGATCAACAGGGGATACTTCACACCAGTATTATGGAAATTAATAATACCTTTAAAGACTTCTATGAAAATCTTTATAAGTCAGAATCAGAGGCAGAGCAGACAGAGATAGACTTATTTCTTTCCAATCTAAATCTTCCAACCTTGTCTACTGGACAGAAACAAAAACTGGATACCCCTATAACAGCTCAGGAGATTGTAGAAGTTATACAGACTCTACCTGTAGGCAAGGCCCCCGGCCCCGATGGGTTCACAGCTGACTTCTTTAAATATTTTGCTCATGAACTGGCCCCACTGATGCTAGATATGTACAATGATTCGTTGGCTAAAGGCGCGCTCCCACCAACACTCTCCCAAGCTATAATCACCCTCATTCTGAAAAAGGATAAGGATCCTACAGATTGTCGTAACTATAGACCTATTTCCCTGACTAACTATGATAGCCGTATATTTTCAAAAATCCTTGCTAATAGACTGAATAAAGTCGTAGCCTCTTTGGTTCACCCTGACCAAGTGGGGTTTGTACGTAACCGTCACTCCACAGACAATATTCGACGCCTAATTGACTTGATGTGGTTTGTTAGGGAGGAGGCGGAGCCTATTGCAGCCCTGTCATTAGATGCCGAAAAAGCATTTGACAGGGTCGAATGGGGGTACCTATTTACAGTTCTCAAGCACTTTGGATTTGGAGAATCATTTCTCAAATGCCTTCGATTAATATATAGAGAACCTACAGCGGCTGTGGCAACTAACGGCCTAATCTCTGCATACTTTAAGCTGGGCAGAGGGGTCCGTCAAGGAGACCCTGCCTCCCCCGCCCTCTTCGCGCTTGCTCTAGAACCACTGGCCGCGGCCATTCGTCTAGACCCTAACTTTCCAGGCATACGTGTGGGCCCTATATCGCATAAGCTGATGTTATATGCAGACGACATATTGACCATGGTAAGCAGCCCTCAGACTTCAGTTCCTACATTGTTGTCCATTATCAACTCATTTTCCAGACTCTCAGGTTACAAAATAAACTGGTCTAAATGTGAAGCTCTACCCCTCACAGCATACTGTCCCAAAACTTTATTCCAACCAGGGAATTTTAGATGGCCGACGCAAGGCCTGGCCTATCTCGGGGTAGTATTTCCACCTGACTTGTCAGATATTATTAAGATTAACATAGAACCTATATTTGAAAAATTCAAGCTGGACATAGAAAGATGGGCACCTCTCCGCCTTTCCCTGTGGGCAAAAGCCAATGTCCTTAAAATGTCGGTTGTCCCCAAATTTAATTATATTTTGCAATCACTACCAGTATCGGTTCCTATGAAGTACTTCTGCAAGTTCAATCAATTATGTAGCCTCTTTTTGTGGGACGGGAAACGTGCTAGGCTGAGCCTTAATAAACTTCAGAACAGGGTGGACCAGGGGGGTCTAGGGATACCGAATCTGCTTCTGTATCACTATGCCTTTTGCCTGCGGCATCTGGCACAGTGGGCACTCCCCCCTGAACGGGCCCCTCCCTGGTTCGCTGTGGAAGCATATCATTGCCCCGCTCTTCCTCTGATTGCCTATGCCTCGGCCTCCCTACCCTCAAATGTGCAATCACATCCAGTATTATCATGCCTTAAGGAGGTGTGGAAAAAGGCAGCTAAAATACTAAATTTTGACCCCTTTCTAAATAGGACCTCCAGTATTTGGTTTAATCCCTGTTTACGTATTGGCAAATCACCTCTCCACTGGAGAGAATGGGTGGAAAAGGGCATAGCAGTGCTTGGTGATCTCTACAGAGACCAGGAGATTAAATCGTTCAATGACCTACAGGCTGAATTCAATCTGCATAGTCAACAATATTGGCATTATGTACAAATTCATAGTTTGTTGAGAACAATATCTAGAAGCTCCCAGGTCCCTCAAAATGCAGAGACTCCCTCTGATATTATTGCAAGATATGGTAGGGGTCACGAAGCATCGCTATATTATTCAATGTTGCTGCAGAAGTACAGCACCACTAGTGCACTGAAAACGGTATGGGAAAGAGACATTGGAACAGCACTTACAGAACAAGAATGGGTCAACATACTACGTAACTCAAAGCACATGTCACGCAATACTCGTACTAGGTTAATTCAGTTTAAAATTCTCAACAGAATATATTGGACCCCCTCCAAACTACACAGAGCAAAGCTTAAGAATGACCCAGCATGCTGGAAGTGCTCGGGTGAAGGTACGTTGACCCATGTCTTATGGGAGTGTCCCAAGGTACAGGCCTTTTGGAGAGAAATACATGATTGTATTCAGAGAGTTGTTGACCAGCGTGTTCCATTTGATATTCGCTTATTTATATTGGGAGATCCCTCTATTTTGAAAGATCTAAGTTCTCCGGCATGCGTGGAATGGGTCCAAACTGCCATAATGCTGGGTAGGAGATTGCTAGTCCAACTGTGGAAGTCAGCCCACGTACCATCCAGTCTAGATTGGCATAACTTATTATTAAGAACAGCATCATATGAACGGGTATCCTTCTCTATGAAGGGCAGAATGGCCCAGTTCCATCTGAAGTGGGAAAGATTCCTCTCCTATACTAACAATGTATAATCTCAGACTACTGGCTAGCCCCCCCAACACAGTATCCTGCTCGCTCAAATGTGTCAAATATATGAACTGCATAGCCTCCCCCCCCCCCCCCCCCCCATTGTTGTATAGCGTTGGTTTTGTTGGTGTTGTATTGTTTTGTTGCTTTGTCCTTGTTTTGTTTTGTTGTCTTATTGGCTTATCGCTCTGACTGCACCATTTGTCAATAATCGCCTGCCAATTAAGTTGTCTGTCATGTGTCAGCCCATGGGCTGGTGTACTGTTTCAAAAGAAAAAACCCAATAAAATACTAATCAAAAAAAAAAAAAAAACCTAAAAGCACCATACGTTGACAACCGTACCTTATAGAGACGATCAGCTCGTCTGCTAAGATATAATTAATTCCATATGCTTATTGGTTAATCAAGTGTCCCTTGCTGCTGTGTTCATTTATATTAAAGGGTTTAAAGCCGCAGCGCACCGCTTAGACTTGCAGAAGGCATACAGTGTACATGCCTGAGTTCTGTATGTTTAAGCATGGTGTCGCGCACCAAACATAACAGATCTGCAAGCCCAGAATGCAAGCCAGATGAACACGTTTTGGGTTTATAGATCTGCCCGACCTGCTGCGTCACCGTTGAAAGGACAAAATATAAATCACGCAGGCAGTTGCCATTTCGCCATTATATTTCCATTCTCTCACTATGTTGTAATTTGAGACACTGGTGCTGTCTACTGGTGACATTTCTTTTTTTTTCTTTCTCTCTCGGGCTTTCGGTCAGAAAATGATTATAATTGTTAGGGCCGGGCCGGGCCTTAATTTTCAGGCCCGTTGAGAACTCTAGTGAGGGGATGCCCGCGACGTCGCATGAAGATTTTCTGATCTGTCCATATTGTGGCTCAAGTCTGCTTCAGATGGTGCACTTCCGTCAGGACATTGTAAAATGTTGGCGTTTGTTGTCCTATGCTGTCACTAGCACAATGTGAGATGAGAATATGTTGACTCTAACCTTTCTTTCACTGTCTAACGTATACAGTGTGTTTGTGTGTGTGTGTGTGTGTGTGTGTGTGTGTGTGTGTGTGTGTGTGTGTGTGTGTGTGTGTGTGTGTGTGTGTGTGTGTGTGTGTGTGTGTGTGTGTCTGTCTGTCTGTGTTGATTACTGCATGCATCGCCACAGCACATTCATTAGTTTTCATGAGAGCTCATGCACCAGCTAATGGAAGTGGATTTACAGAAGATACACAAACATAGCAGGCGTGCACACACACACACACACACACACACACACACACACACACACACACACACACACACACACACACACACACACACACACACACACACACACACACACACACACACACACACACACACACACACACAAACCCTGAATAGGCATAGGCATTATCCAGTAAGTGCTATGAAATGTCTTAATGTGCATTAGCGTGTATGAGGTGCACCTTTGAATTGGAAGGCGAGCTCAGCCTCTGTAAAACAATTATGTGTCGCCTTATAAAAAGACAAGCCTCCAGAGCAGTGCATGCAAAACAGGCTGATAGTCAGTGCATGTGTTAGGAGCCATTTGTCATTTCACAAGCTGTTAAATGCCATTGTTATGCTAATGTATGATGATTTGTGTCTTCTGTGTTCACTCTCGTGTTCACTCGTTCATTATCCCAACTCGTGACTTGTAAAATGACTAAGCGCCCGTCTGTTATTTTTCATTCTTTTTCTTTTCTGCTTTTGTAATCGATTTTATCCTATGTAAAGTACTATGTTATATCCATCTGTCTTTCAATGTTATATGATATATATATATATATATATATATACAACATAAAGTGGTTCCTGTGTAAATAAGCCGTAAAGCTTACTACGATCTCCTTTTAGTTGACCTTGTACCAGTGATTTGTGCTGTCATGAAACTGTATTCTTTTCCCATTGCAAACTGCTAATAAACTCTTCAATCAATCAATCAATCAATCAATCAATCAATCAATCAATCAATCAATCAATCCCCTTGTGTGTGTGAGTATGTATTGTGTATGAGTGTGTGAGTGAGTGTGTGTGTGTGTGTGTGCGTGCGTGCGTGCGTGCGTGCGTGCGTGCGTGCGTGCGTGCGTGCGTGCGTGCGTGTGTGTGTCTACTGTGCTGTATGTGTCTCTATTCTTGTTTCGTATGTACCATGTGTTCAAAGCTAGAAACACAAAGGAGTAAGTAAGTGATGTGTTGTTTTCTTGCCCACGTGTAAATGTATAGTGAAATTGTTGCAAAGTTCAAAGCAAACAAAACAAAACTAGAAAAGTGCACAAAGACTGATATAACTTGATCACGTGACCATAGAGATAATGCCGATTTGTGAGAGTTTTGGACAATATCTGTATGAGTACTGTAGCATAAAGTGTGTTTTGTGTTGTGTGAGAGAGAGTGTGTGTGTTCAGGGTTGGGTATAGCGGCAGGCAGCAGCAGCAGCAGCAGCAATAACAGCATCGCTCCATAACAATAAGCCACAGTCAAACACAGGCCTTTTCAAATGTCACCCTGAGGATCATCTACCACGCAAGACAGGTTGAAATGTCCCTGAGGATGCATACAGAGAGAGAGAGAGAGAGAGAGAGAGAGAGAGAGAGAGAGAGAGAGAGAGAGAGAGAGAGAGAGAGAGAGAGAGAGAGAGAGAGAGAGAAATGGGAGGTTGGTTGGTGACATTAACATACAGAGGAAACAAGGTCAGCCAGAAAACACCTAAATACATAATGAATCAAAGAAACAGAGAAAATGTTGAAATGCCACAGCACCAACAAGCTCCTGTTAACGGGAGGGAAGACAGCCAGGTCAGGTTCCACATAAAACACTGGTGAGAAGTAATGCTATCAAATGAATTTAGCTGCTGTCATGCATGCAACAACATGAGAGAGAAGGAACACATACTGTAGGCAGCTTTCAACGATGTACAGAATAGCATGAAATAGGGAATGGAGGGGAGAGAGAGAGAGAGAGAGAGAGAGAGAGAGAGAGAGAGAGAGAGAGAGAGAGTGATAGCAATGATCCCTTTATCCTTGTTCCTAACATATTTCTGTTGAACCAGAAAACAGAGAGACTAGAGAAAGTTGAAGGGAAGTTATTCTTTCAAGCTTTGTTCTGCACACAGCCTGGAAAAGAAAAAAAGGATTAGGTGGATGCAGGCACATGCCATGTCAATGAAGGCATTGGCATGGCAAGTGCCTGTGTCTCCAATCCCCATCCATAAAGTGGATATTAGAGAGGTGAGGGGTAAGTTATGGTGCTGAGTGGTAACACTACTGTACTTACACTACTATAGCATGTATAAGAGGTGAATCTGAATAGGTAGACATATTGATTCATACGTGTGTGTGTGTGTGTGTGTGTGTGTGTGTGTGTGTGTGTGTGTGTGTGTGTGTGTGTGTGTGTGTGTGTGTGTGTGTGTGTGTGTGTGTGTGTGTTGCCTCCATGACTTGCTCTCAACAGCCCAGGGATGGTGGATAGATCTCCCTGTTACACAACTGACACAACTGTTACACAACTGACAAGTATCAAGGTCAAGTCTATTTTGGGGGTCGCCAGCCAAAAAAGTAAAGAAGCACGGATGAGATTTGCTACGAGTTTAATAAAAAGAGGTTAAAACCTTGTACCACCAATAGATCGTGTAAATAGGGCCCTCAGAGTTAAATTAACACTGAGGACTTTACTGTGCATTCAAGAACATAAAGTACAGAACATCAATTGGAATTGATTCCTGCACATTCTTCAGTTGAAAAGTCAGACATCGTTAATGCCTTGGCCAATCACTGTGTGAAACTATAAGAAGCAAATTATAAGAAAGCACCAATCAGGTCTCCAATCTCACTGACACTGCTGGCTGGAGCAGTCCTTATCACCTGTACACTGGAGACGGACATCCTTTGGCTGAAACGACCACTTTTTTTTTGTTTTTAAATGTGAAACAGATTACTTACTTTCCTGTGTGTGAGTGCACTACCTTTACGCGACTTTTTGCCCATTGGCTGTCTCGGTGTCACATGGTCAGTGACGTCATTACGTGCGCATCCCGCGTCTTAGACGCGTTCACGTTGCCTAGAGACGCATTCACGTCATTGTCCTGGAGTCCACGTTAAAATAATTTACCACGTCGCGAAAAAATATATATTTTAAAAAGTCCACAGACGCCACCATTGTTCATGGGTGAAGGCATGCTACTTTACCCTGCGTTAACACAAATGAAATCCGCGTAGAAGGTCTTAAAACAGACGATAGAACTAACAGTGTGTGTTTTGAATCCATTTTGTGCGACCGTACATGGTCACAGAATTCAATGGGTGCCTGAGTTTTAGCGTAGCACCGGGCCGCTCTCTGACCATAGTGGCACAGCGTGTCAGGTGATACACCAAAAAGGGTTCCCCCACAGAACGTGTTCCCCCACAGGCGCACAAACGTGACGTCTTTACACTGCAGCTGCTACGTTTAGCTACATGCTAAAGCTACTGCCGTTTCTGGCTGCTCTTCTGAGGCAGAGTGAGGCTGGCAGAGGGTCATAAACTCATTAAGTCATAAAAAGACGTCTGATTTTCAAAGCGGAGAAACTAATTATCTGTGATTTACAACAGCCGTTTTCCCGAGCGCTCCACGTTCTCATAGTATTACGTCTCTGTCTCTCCATACACAGTGGTGAGAAAAGTATACTCAAATGTTTTACTTAAGTAAAAGTATCTAGGGTGACCAGACGTCCCGTTTTACCCGGGACAGTCCCGTTTTCAAGCTGCGTGTCCCAGTGTCCTGACAAATATCTCTAAAACACTAATATGCCCCGGTTTTCAACATTCACTGCAAGATTGTCCCGGTTTTCGCCAGAATTAAAATAATAGTAGCTGTTTTCAGTGGTTGCATAGACATTCATCATGTTCTTTTCATGAAAACATGCTCACCAACCAATCAGAAAACATAAACAAATTCATTGCGTGTCTGAATTCAACACTGAGGCTGTTTGTCAATCACTCACTGCCTGTTTGCAACCCTGCGGTGTGTGTGTGCGCGTGCACGAACGTTAGAGAATGGGCACGCACGTGCACGGTAACGTGCGCATTGCTTTTAAGGTCCCGGTTTTAAGCAACAGTGGTTTGCGTCCCGGTTTGAGTGGCTGAAAATATGGTCACCCCATCTATACTGCAAGTAAAAGTCCGGAATTCAAAATGTAGACCTACTTGAGTAAAAGTATAGGCTACACTTAGGACTAAAAGTAAAAGTACTCATTATGCACAATTATTCTGTATCACATGTTACCAAATAATATCCTTTGAAAATAGCCATGGCTGAAGTGGTTATGTAGGCTATACTTTTCAAAGTAACTAGTAAAGTTTTCAAATAATTGTAGTGGAATAAGTACAATATTTGCCTCTGAGATGTAGTGGAGTAGAAGTAAAAGTAATGAAAATTGGAAATACTCCAGTAAAGTAAAAGTACCTTAAATTGTACTTATAAGTACAGTACTTACCCCAAGAAAAGAAAAAGAAAATACCATTATTGCACCAAAGTAATCAACAAGCTAAAACTATACTATCAAAAATGTCCAAACATTAGCCTAATTGTAAAATAATATAAGATAGAGGCAAACATTTTATAAATAGCCGATCTAAAAGCTCACAATGCAAAAAATAAATAAAATGGGGACCCAAATTATACCAAGGCTATTTGAAAATAGCCGATCTACAAGCTCACAACGCATTGCGGTGCGACGCGTTGTGAGCTTGTAGATCTGCTATTTTCAAACATTTTGTACTTTTACTTTTGGTACTTTAAGTACATTTGGATACCAATACTTTTGTACTTTTACTCAAGTACATTTGTAATTCTGGACTTTTATTTGTAACAGAGTGATTCTACATTGCAGAATTGATACTTTTACTTAATTATAAAAATGTAGGTACTTTTTCCACCACTGTGTAAACGTTTGTGTTCTCATGCCAATAAAGCTTCTTTGAATTGAAGATTGAATTGAAGATTGCTCCCCATGTGGCGGAGTACACAATAATGGTAAATAAAGTAGCTTACTCTAAAATAATCCATCCATCCATCCATCCATCTTCAACCGCTTATCCAGCATCGGGTCACTGGGGTAACAGTTCCAACTGAGATTTCTAGAGTTCCTTAATAATAATAATTAAAATAAACAATACTAATGATTATAATTGCGACCGTAAGGTCGCAGTTACTATGAAAACCTCCACCGCCTGTCTGTCTGTCCGTCAGTCTGTCTGTCACGTCACATCACACTTTTTTGCCCCTATCCATGTGAAATTTTCCACACACAATCCTTGTCTGCCAATCCACAACCTCCACCCTTCCAGGGACCCCCGCAGCTCCACGGACCCCCGCCAAATTTTTAAAAACACATTTTTGAATACTGCTCCTGCAGTTTTTGCCCTAAAATCACACAAATCGCTACACAGTATGTCTACACTTATCTCATCGACATGGATCTGTCCCATATAGCGCCACCATCAGGTCGATTTTTTAACACATTTTTGGACCTAAACCTTTTTTTTTCTACTTTTTTTTTTCAAACTTTTTTTTTTTTCAAAATTTTTTTTTTCCAAACTTTTTTTAACACTAAAACGAGCACACAGATTTTATATTGACTGTGTCAATTCTTGTTATGAGGCCTGTAGTACGGCAGCCTGCCTGCAGCATGTAATTACTCCTCCTTCATGAGCCATGGACGACTATTTGTTATTCACACACACGCGCACGCACACGCACACGCACACGCACACACACACACACACACACACACACACACACACACACACACACACACACACACACACACACACACAGCATATTCTACTGTACCCTCTCTGCACCACTGGGTTGTGAAATCAACTCATCAGAAAAAGGAAGGTGCAGAGAGAGAGATAGAGAGAGAGAGAGAGAGAGAGAGAGAGAGAGCAATGGGAAGAAAGAGAAACGTGTAAAGAACAGTTATGAGGAAGTCTATGATAGAGGGAAGAATAATAAAAGTTGAGGTAAGGTAAAGCAATGAACACAAGTAACACGCCGTAAGGGCGAGGAGCTTGTGTGTGTGTGTGTGTGTGTGTGTGTGACTGATACACAACACACGCTGATTGCCCACAGCTGCGTGGCTCGTTACCTATCGTGTGGCGTGTGGCGCGGTCGCTGATTGCCCACAGCTGGGGGCGCTACTAGTGTGACACACTCACTCTCTCTCACTCACTGACGAACATGAGCTGCACGTTTTCAAAGAAAGTTGGAGGCAGGCCTGTTGAAGAATGAAGTACTGCATATGAATAGTGGTACTGGAGGCCATAATGTATCGAACGCTGCACACTCTGGCTCAGCTCAGAACAGCTGACTGAAGACCTTGGAATGGGTTCAAAACAACAGGACGAGAAAGAGCTTGCTGAAATGTCGGAGACAAGGACACGCTGTAATTGCACCTCTCTAGTATCTGTCAGATCACTTCTGCTATCCACCCAGCTGACCCACCCACACACACACACACACACACACACACACACACACACACACACACACACACACACACACACACACACACACCAGTGTAGAAAGGAGTTGCGTGATCCTGACCACTGTCAGTATTACAAATGCACATGTAATTCAGCAGTTTCTACATGATTTACTGTAACAAGCCATAATACAACTACACTTATGATTTAGTCACGATGGTCACGAGAATTTCCCTATGTAGCTCACTGCCTTTCTTCTCGTACCTTTTAACGTGGTCGCGAGAATATCCGTCATGCACGATCGGACTCCAACCATGAATTGTGCGTGTTTACGTTGTCCACAGCTTCAAAATAAAATAAAAAAGCTTTGTAAAACCGACCATCCGTTCAAGAACTAGCTCCTGTGTTATAGTAACAGTGAGTGAATGGAACCACCCCATGGCTCGGAAGGAAATCTGCTTCCGGTTGCCATGGTAATAGTGCAGCGATCAAATGGGTCCGTGAAGAAACTGTTCCGATAGGTTTAGTTCAGCTTTTTTAGTTCCGGTTTTCGATTAAAAAAAAAAGTATTTTAATTAAAGCTTATTAAATTCAAGGGATTATCGGGCCTAGCAGGGAGCTACATAGAAAGGGTTATTTTTGGCAGGGATTGTGTTAAGCAGCTTCATGAAAAGCTTTGCTGAAAGGTTCTTTGTTACAATACACAACTGTTTACATGCATTGTGTTTGATATACACCTAATAGAAATCGTGCACTTCATACACTGCATAGTGGCGTACACTTTGAATATAGCATACATACTGTACACTCCATGATCTGTACAGCAGATATATGGAATATGTTGTTACAGTCAGTTTGGGTAACTCAGTCAGATTGGGGTAAGAGCGCTCGTTTTGTAGTTCACCACACACCCCTATACACCACCTGGATCATTCACTTTGATAGTCTCTTATCAGCGCACCTGTGTAATTCTGCATATTCACCATGAGATGGCGACAACAGCCATTCACTTGTGTAGTCGCTGACGTTCAAGTTCAAGTTCATTTATTGTTTGTCCCCGAAGGGCGATTTGGTTGCAGCAATATATAAAAGCATACATCTGTCACAAAAGACACATAAAAACACATAGGACACATAGAACAATAAAAACAGGGTAGCAGTTCATGATCTCAGCCAAAAGTAAAGAAAACAAAAAAAGAAACAGCAACAATCATAGGCCATGTTGTCACGACCACGCCCACGTCCTCATTCCAGAGGTCCTCATCTCCTGCCTATTAGCTCCACGCACCTGTCCCTCATTAGTTTCACCTATATATACACCCCTCCTCCACTCTGCTTCAGGCAGTATTGTTTGACACTCTTAGAGCCTAGCAGCTCCACACGGTCCCGTCCGTGTATGCCTTTGTTTACTACAGTATATGAACTTTGCTTTAAACTACTGTTGCCTTACTTACCTTTGTTTTGGAGTTATTAAACACCCTTGAAACCTGCGCCTGCATTCCAGTATATCATTACACATGTATTGAAATTCGCTTCATTTCATACTTTAGAAACTTAATTAAGTCTTCCAAAGCAACAGATTACCTCCTCCTCATATCAGCATTTAAAGCCTGTATAGAAACAGGCACAAAGGAGAACTTATGCCTGTTTGTTGTGGCCACTGCACACTCCCGGCGAAGACCAGAAGGAAGCAGCTTGTACTGAAGTTTACTCCAGCTATATAGCCATTAGTTTACTATGCCTAACTCTAACCCTAACCCGAACCTTAACCTCAGTAAAACTATGCCTAACCCTAACCCTAGCCTCCGTGGGATGAGGAGCTATCATTCCTGCCGACGCCACGTTGTCGTTGTTGTTGTTGTGGATCAAAGCGACCGCTTGTTCCGCCCCGCGCCGCACGGCGAGCGCTCCTGTTCTCAATTTCACTGAAACTCAAAAAAACTGTGACACATACACTTCATACTGTACGGTACTGCAAATGTCCCGTTGAAAAGACCTCTTACAAGATGACCAAGTGGGGCATAGATGGGAGGAAGAGAAAGAGAGAGAGAGAACAGAGCTCTCATCCATCAGCCTGTGGACAGTGCTGCTGTGGATGTGGTGATTATAGCAGGAAGGATCACTTCTGCTGATGGATCTACCTCTTCCTCCTGGGTCAAAGGTCAAAAACGCCAAACGGCCATTTTGCCGTTCATACCAGCACCTGTGTGTGTGTGTGTGTGTGTGTGTGTGTGTGCGTGCGTGCGTGCGTGCGTGCGTGCGTGTGTGTGTGTGCATAACCGACTACATGTGTGTTAGTGTGTCAGTTTCTTCACCCACATTTCCAGTGCTCTTCAATAATTCAGCAGCACGGTTCTCTGCTCTTGAAATATTAGGTGAAATATTGAGACGGTACAATTGCAACACAGAGCATCAAAACCATGGTACAGACAAGAGGGAAGCATGCATGGGACTGGTGTTGCCCAGGACCAGAGAGGAGTAAAAAGATGTGAAATAGAAAGGCGAATCTAAAGCAGACGGGCATGATTCAAGATTTAAGAAGTTTTATTTGTCACCAAGCAGATTGTGCTTCTACAGTTTTTCAAATGAAATAAAAAATAGAAGAGATTGACAATAATGAAAATACAATTTCAAAGGTTTCTCTTCAATTCTCTGCCTTTGATGAAAGATCACTGATGACGAGTATCAAAACAAAACAAATCAGAGATAAACAAATGAGGAATTAAAATCCACAGAGATCAAATGATAGGCAGTCCCATAGCAGGAAGGACAGAGGCATGCAGACTAGATAGATAGAGTATTGTAATATAGGCTATTGTCTGTAAATCAAATATTTCAAGATCAACAATGAAAAGCAAGTCTATTGCATACCTACAAAGGTGACAGTTGAGGAGAAGAGCAAACACGGGTCCAACGAACATTGTCTTCAAATCACTGATTTGAGTTTTTCTTTATAAGATCTACAATGACACACAAAGAACAGTGGGGAAGTTATTCCAAATTTGCCCAAACCTTTCATTCAGTGCTCTTAAATACCTTGTTGTTCGCACACAAGTGGAATGGTCTCCCCTATCAAGCATTGACTACTGGCATCTGTGAATGTCATCTTTATTTTTGGACACACCGATGGCAGACCACAAGTTGGCCGAAATGATATACGGACGATACATTGGTGCATTCCTAGTTTGAATGTTCTTCATGCCTTGTTCTTCATGCCATTACAGTCTCATGCTGAGATGTATGTTTAGTCTCTTTTCAAAGGCATTAATCCTGCCTACTTGATGTGATGACTATTATTATTCTGTTATTCTTTATTCTCCCTTCTAACTTCACTATCAGACTGTTTCTGTTGTGGCATAATGTCACTTTGTGGTTTGTTTTTTTGAGCAGCAACCCCCTGCCATACAGCCACAGAGATACAAAATGGACACATTAACTCTGAACGTTCTTCCTTCAGAACTCTTGACTCCATCATCCGCCTTTTTTTGTTTATCCCTGCTCTCCATCATTCTCTCCGGCTCCCTCACTTTCCTTCATCTTGATTTATCCATTTCACTGTCCTTCTTTCATGGTCGCTGCTATAAAGCAGCCAGCGGTAACACAGAAAGACAGGAACTGGCAGGGATAACCAGCAGCCCCCATTCTCTTCTGGCTCCTTCGTTTTGTCTTTGACAGATTCAACCTCAATCAATAAAACTCGCCTTCTCCACAGAACCTCACTCACTCTCCTAGCCTATATCAGAACTCTTTTGACTGTCTTTCTCAGCTACTTCTCTCACTTCCTGCCACCATGTTTGCCCCCGTCTCTCGCCGTCTTTTTTGCCTCCTCATCTCCCTGCAAGGTCCTCTCAATGCCTGCCCCAACCTCCCTTGCTCTCTGCCTTTGCTTTGTGCCAAGATGGCCACCAGAACTGGATAAGGGCGTGGGTTGTTCCCTTTTCCATGCAGTGCAGTAACATTTAACTCTCATTTTCTCTAAAACTATGTTTTGCCCCCCTGTACGTCCATCTGTGTATGAGTAATATTGGGCACATAAATATTTTATTTGAGGTTTGGCACTATTGTAATTGATTGAATAAGGCTTTCTGAAAACATAAACAAGATTTGATCCCATGTAAGTCAGCCTCCAAGCAGACGTGACCAAGAGCGGACCTCCTGCAAAATGTACAAACAATTATAGTGAATCAGACACCTAATGTAGGAATTTTCATAAATGCCGGTACGTTCAAAATATGTCCGTAAATTGCTTAGTGAATTGGTCCCATTATCTCTACAGTCATGTGATTAACACGGATCCATCCAATTTTACATTTTTTTACATCAGGATGGAAAATGTAAAATTGGCACGATTGGCATCACAAGTTTGGACAAAATTATTCAAATCATGAGCCAGAGGAAAAAAATTCCACCCTTTTCATAGTAAGAGCACCACCAGGAGGCCGACTTTTATATTACTACACTACAACACATTTTGTCCAAATATCATTGAAATCGGTACACATTATGACTATAGTCATGACTGCGTTCCGAACTGCCCCACAATAACATCTGACCTGGTGGAGATCTATGTTCCAAGGAGCACGTTTGTTTAGTTTTTTTGGTCAAGCTGTACAATTTATGGACCTAACATCATCAGTCGATATGTCTCAACATTGTCTCTAAAAATAATGTGAGAGGAACAGAGATGGAGAGGAAAATTGAGATGGAGAGGTGACTTATTCCACCTTATTTCTGAAACTTATACACTGAAAAGAAGAAACTGTTATGATAATATGATACTGAATTATCTGTGTTGTTCATTAAAATATAGCACGTAATATATGAGGATACAATATATCGCTCAAGATGACATACAGTACATGAGTGGTGAGAATAGATTAACTTGCTCTATGAGCATCTAGATGAGGAGCACTAAAATTGGAAGCAGTGTTATTGTAGATGGACAGGAGAGGCAATTACTCAACCATTACTGCCTGTATCCGTCCTGTAGTATGCACAAGTGTGTGCATAGTCTGCATACAACACTGTATGTGTGCAAATAAACAACTACATTACAAAAACTCTTATGTGCAAATTGCCTGATGGGCTGAATGTGTGGATTATTATAGTTGTCTGGGAGAACACTAGGTTCTTTGACAACGTACCTCCACTCACAATAACACAATAAAAAAACACCTTTCTCAGAAAAAAATACATCCTCCCTCTCATTTTTGCATGTGTGGGACAAGGAGAGGCACGTGTATGTGTGAGTGTGTGCATGTGAAACAGAATGCATCACTGGAGCTTAGCATGTATGTGTAGGCACATGCACATGAACCAAAACGTAGTATATGAGGTTATGCTGTGTTCACACTGGCAACTACAAAGCTACAGACTACTATTTGTTTTCAATGGAAGCCGAAGATGCAAAGCGACGCCCAAACGTTTGTAGCTGCTACAAAGCTACAATCCAAGTTGATCTGGCTTCAACTGCAGCTGCAAAACGACAGTGTTGTTTAACCATTTCACTACTAAGTGAAAGTGAGTCACTTTGAAGCTTTGTATCTTTTGTAGCTGCCATGTGTGAACGCAGCATTGGAGTTGTATGTGTGAGTGTGTGCTTATGAAACAGAATGCATCATGGGAGGTTAGCCCAGTTTGTCCATGAAACTCTGAAACGGGAAGGCAGAAAAAGTCCTCTTGTTCTTCCGATCTTAAAATGTCAGCGAGAGAACGGTGACACGACGCGTGACCTTTCTTTGTTCTTGTGAGGATGGTCAGAGGAGGAGGAGATGGGTAGTTACCATGGTGATGATGGGTCAGTATGAGCTATACAGAAGCTATGGACATCCAGATTCATACCACCCTCTGTGGTGCAACTGTCTTGGCAATGGCCCTACACCAGCCTAGTAGACAAGCTGTCCACTGGCAACCTCCAAACACGTGTAACTTTGTGCGCACACGCGTGTGTGTGTGTGCGTGCGCTCTTGCGACGTGCGTGCTTGCACACATTGTGATATATAGTAAGAAATGGCACACAGTAAATTCTGGAATGATAATTCAACTCTTCCCACACACCACTGAGGCAATCTCCCCCTCTATCGCTCTCATTTTGCTTTCTCTCTCTCTCTCTCTCTCTCTCTCTCTCTCTCTCTCTCTCTCTCTCTCTGCGTGCATGCGTGGTGTGTGAGCGGAGGGTGGCGTGGAGTGGTGTGGAGTGCGAGGTTCTACGGAGCGAGTGAGCTTGGTTTTCTATCTTTTCTATGTTTTTCTGCCTTGTGTTCAGTTTGTAGGTTTTATTCACTAGTGTGTTTAAACCTGTGTTGGTTGCGGGGTTGTGGGACTGCTCCGCGCCGCAGCAGCAGCAGACGCTGCTGTCGGCGTCATGCTGTTCACAACACTCACAAGGAAACATGGCTTTAAGATCTCGCCAAGTTTTCCGTGCTCCGTGGAGGAGTGTAGTTTAGCGGTAGCGGCCGCGGTGGGGTCCGCGAGCGTTAAATCTGCTGCCAGAATGAATGGTGGCGTGGTGATCTTTGTGGATAAAGCGAACATTGTCATTACAAACGGTATAGTAGTTAAAGACACGTTCGTGGCGGTAACGCCCCTCACTACACCAGCAAAGAAAGTTTTGCTGTCAAACGTACCCCCATTCATAGACGACGAGATGATTATTAAAGAGTTGTCTAGGTTTGGGAAAGTAGTGTCGCCCATTAAGAAGCTGCCTTCGGGCTGTAAATCACCTGCTTTGAAACATGTCGTCTCCCACAGGAGAATGCTACATATGGTCATGACTGATAGGAACCAAGAGCTTACTATTGCTTTCAAACTGAAAGTTGATGAGTTTGATTACACAATTTATGCAACAACAGAGAACATGAAATGTTTTGGCTGTGGGGAGGACACACATTTGGTCAGGTCCTGTCCTGAGAGGGACATTACTGCAGCTGGGACTAGTGTTAGAAAAAAGGCAAGGGGGGAGAATCCATGGGGGCAGGTGGGCACTGGGCAAGCAGGTGGAACTGGGGGAGAGGAAGGTGGGGGGGATGGAGAGAAGGTGCCTAGTGCTGCTGAACCTGAGGCAAGCCAAGAGAGCGTTATTTGTGCTCAAGAGGACAGTACTCCCACTGCTAGTCAGGTGGAGGGGGGAGGAGGTCTGGTTGTTGAAGTTGATATGGGAGAGGAGGAGGAGAAGTTAAAGGTAGGGAGACAGAAAAGAAAGGCGAAAAGTCTAAATGGGTCTCAAGCCAAAAAGGTGACAGCTGAAGAGATACAAAGTGATTCTGACTTGGATTGGGAAAGTGATGATGCAGGTGTTTATGAGCTGTCGGAAATGAAACAGTTTCTACAGAAAACTAAAAATGAAAGATTTTTGAAAATTGAAAAGCATTTCCCTAGAAAACAGATGTTTGTGAAATCAGCCAAATTAAATATGAAGAAAAGGGGACAGGGGGCTCTCACTGACCAAGAGATTTGCAGGTTGAAAAAAATGATTACAAAAGTTAATCTAGAGTTGAATGATGACACTGGAAAAAATGCATCTTAATTTTGTTGTCATGTTCATGAATTGTTTGGTGCTGTGGTGTGGATCTTTCTCTGCGCTGAGTCCTCTTTTTCACGTAGCCTTGTTTTTGATGGACATGAAGATGCTCGGTGGGCAATGTTTGACTGGACAATGGTGCAGACCGCTGCATGCCAATACTGTTTCAAGGAAGAGCCTCTGGGTGGTGGAGCCAGGATGGACTCGTAATACAGTCCAACATGAGACATCACTCATAGACTGTGTGCCACGGGCCACTGGAGTGGTTATTGCAAACGCAAAGAGACTGGTGGATGTAGCTGGTCAAAGTATGGTGGAGGAGCGGGCAGCTGTTCGGTTGGGGTCGCTAAGATCAGCTTGCTGTGTGGAGTGTGCTTTGATGGCGGAGGAGCGGGCAGCTGATCGGTTGGGGTTGCTAAGATCAGATTGCAATGTGAGCTGCTCTGTGAGACAATGGGCTGGAACGCTGTCTATGGAAGACACAGAACTTGTAAGGAGTTCAGAGGAGGAGAACCTTTTCCCAGAGTTGGAACTGTGTTTTGACTCAAAAGGCTACTCTGGAACTGGAAGCCGAATGGAAATAAGTCAGCATCAAGACTTTGCCATGTACTGTACTGTTGTGGTGTCCAGGACAATTTTTTTAAACGGGCTGGGTGTGGAGGAGGACTCAGTGCAGAGAGAGAGCTTAGAGGTCCCAGCGTCGAATAATTTGCACACTTTGCATTGAACTATGTTAAAAAAAAAAAAAAAAAAAAGAAAAATGGAAATCTTCTTGGTTTTAAGCAGAAGTGACTGGATCATTTAGATTTATTTCTGTACTATACAATGAATGGTATTGAGATAGTATTGTCTAAATAAAAGGGTTTTTTAAAAGTCAAAAGTCTCTCTCTCTCTCTCTCTCTCTCTCTCTCTCTCTCTCTCTCTTTCTCTCTCTCTCTCTCTCTCTCTCTCTCTCTCTCTCAATTTCTCTCTCTCTCTCTCTCTCGCTCTCAATTTAACTATTATGCATTTATCTTCTCAAATTGTGCAAGTCTGTACACGCATGAATACACAACTATTGGGTATTCCACTTTGCAAGCTCAGAGAGATTTAATGCTGAAATCCTCAGGAGAAAACAGAAGCTTTAGGATGGAAGGCAGCGCTCCCTATCGTAATACCATTTGCCAGATTTATCTGCTTTGAGTAAACAACACAATGGAAAACATCCAACTTTCTACTCAACAAAGAAGCTGCATCGTTTGCTGCACAGTGGCTCGATAAGCTGACTTATCTGTTTACAATTAATGCAATTGATTTTTCCACATAAAGAGTGTTATCTTATAATCTTATTCTTGGATTTGTGTGCATGAATGTGTGGTAATGTGTTGTACAATGTGTCTCTGTGCTGTTCTGTGGGTTGTGTGTGTGTGTGTGTGTGTGTGTGCTGTACTTGTGTTTGTACTTCTTTTATTGTTTCCTTGCGTTCCTGTGAAGTGTCAGACCTGCATGTGTCAGCGCTCTGGGCTCATCTATCACAGCCTGCTGGCCCAAACAAAAGATCCTTCATATAGTATATTGACAAGATAGCCAATTCCACCGGTAGTAAATGGTATAGTCTCCATGTGAACGCCAGACCTCACATACTGTGCCAATTTGCAACTCCAAACATTGAGGAGAGTCCATAAGGTCTAAGGGGTTAGAATGGAGAGTAGATATGAATCCTGGTCAGAGGGGGTTGCATGGGTTATACTCAAATCCTGCATCAGTCAAATTACTCCCACTGAACCCTCCGGATCTATTTGGTTCCATTGGTACACTGTCACTCTTCACATTTAAATGAACACTGAGGATTTGACTGTGCAGAGACGAGTGAGGACGTTATACAAGGATATTCAGCGCCATGGGCATCCGAGACCGATACCGTCCATACATAAATACATCAGTGGATGAAGGGCCTGCTAAATAATGCATATTATAAACAGAGTCAAGGTCCTGTTAGCAGGAGAGGCCGTCAAAATAGCCAGCGTTACCGCCGCATTTTTATTCCATCACAATCAGTCTCCTTATGAAGAGTATAGGATCAATGATGTGACCGTAATCTACGGTGTCCAAGTGTATGACTGTACCCGAACTGTTTGTATTGCTGTCCAATAAAGTATTTAATCAATCAATTCCAGGGAAACTCAGGTCTCTGCTTAAAGATGGGGCCAACAAGAGGTCAAAACAAGAGAAGCATTAGATGGGATCTCCAATTTTCACGAGTTGCCCTGCTCAGCCACAAAACATTAAGATAAACAGAAAACAGCAGCTTATGTTTCAAGCAGTCTTTAAAAGTGTTTTCCCAACAGTTTTCATCGCTAACTTCACTTGAGTCCGGCCTCCCACAGTTCCAGATTTATATTGCATTCTAAGAAAGGTTACACGCCTCACTGATATTGTTTTGAACTATTCTTCTGAACTCTTTACCTCGCCGAGGCTTGATGGAGTGCAGCGCATGGACATCTTGACAGTGGTGAAGCCGTGCGGAGAAATCCCAATAATACATTCAACTCAACACGCAATTCCTCTACAGGAGAACAAACACAGGACAAGGTCAACACACCACGCCTCGGCAGGACGGGCAACACAACCCTGTGTTATTTTCAAGGGGAAAATGAAAATGGTGTCACTGAGCCTTTGAGGCTGACTTCGCAGTACGAGGGGGAGGAGGAGGGACTGTCGCAAAGAAAAGATATCACTTAGTTCACGGCAATAAAACGTTGGTGTTTAATCTCTGCATAACTATTTAAAACCGTTACGCTTACACTTACCAGAACAGTGCTTCTCTGCTGTCAGGGGGGTACTTTTGCTCAAGCTGTTGTGTTAGAAATAAGCTTTTTTTTAACAAGCTCATTAAAAAGCTCATTCCACAGCGAGTAGAGGACAACAACAGACATCACCTTACAAATCAATGCAGTAGGCTAATGATGATAGGATCATTCATTAAATTGATGGTGTCATTCACGGAAAATAGATGATTTACAAGCTCACAACAATAAATCAGGTATTTTGATGAGCAAAACCATTGGATTCACTTGCGGGAAGGGGATTTTTCTCTGGTGACACAAAGACAGTGGCAATTATGCAGTAAGAAAGGTATATCAGTTAACTCTGCAATTCTAGTAAACTGAAATCCACAATTCACAAGTGCGTATTGAACCTATAGTTGGTGAACTCTATGGTTCAACAACTCTAACACAGGCGCGCGCGCACGCACGCACGCACGCACGCACGCACGCACGCACGCACGCACGCACGCACGCACGCACGCACGCACACGCACACACACACACACACACACACACACACACACACACACACACACACACACACACACACACACACACACACACACACATAAAAATCATGGGAAAGTTTATTTTTCCCCATAGTAGGCTAATTCTAAGACATAAAGATATAATCCCATAATATTCTAGATAAAATAATCTAACAGAAATAAAATCTACAGTAGTTTTGATTTCATAGTTTTCATTTCTTGAGAAATGTTTAAGGTGTTCTTATGAGTTAGTCATCTCCATGTTATTTATAGCATTATACAAATGACAAAATCTATGTTTATAAAGGGAGCAATATAATATCGCACCTGGCCAGCAGAGGGCCAGAGGCAGAGGTCAACCTCCTGGTATCCAATTTGAGACCAATTAGTTCCACATAAGACTTTGACATTCACACAGAGGTAGTGATTTTCTCTCTCACCGACTGACTGACTCACTCACTCACTCACTCACTCACACAGTTGACTATAGGGCCAGCAGGGAGAAAGTTCTAATTAGCATTTAGACTGATGACCTGACAAACTAATAAGCTAAAGGTTGCTGTCTGCCTCTTGGTCATGAACACTCCTGCTGCCGACCAGGGGGCCTCCAACACATCCACTGCCTTGTTATTTTCCCCAAGCTCTAATGGCAGCGCTTTGAGCCCCATCGTCTCTGTGTATCTCAAATTAGTCCTGTTGGGGGCATCTTTACCCCTCAAATTCTGACCACCACAGACACAGTTAGGAGTGGAGGCTTACAGTAAATCATGATTTCATGCTTCAACTCTTTCAACAGCTATC
>NC_137817.1:13701356-13788856 GCF_963921795.1 Nannobrachium achirus
GAACAACCTGCTGGATCCCAACCAGTCAAGTTTTAAACCGGCCCATTCTACAGAAACGGCACTCCTAGCAGTCACAGAAGCACTCCATGTTGCCCAGGCTGCCTCCCACTCTGCAGTCCTGATTCTTCTGGATCTATCAGCGGCATTCGACACAGTGAATCACCAGCTGCTCCTGGACACCCTTGCTGACCTAGGCATCACCGGGACGGCACTAAAGTGGTTCTCCTCCTACCTGTCGGACCGGACCTATCAGGTCTCATGGAAAGGTTTGCTTTCATCCCCCCGAACCCTCCAAACGGGAGTCCCCCAGGGATCCGTACTTGGCCCTCTGCTTTTCTCCCTGTACACCAAATCCCTTGGTGCTGTAATCTCTGCTCACAATCTATCCTATCACTGCTATGCTGATGACACTCTACTGTTTTTGTCCTTCCCCCCTTCTGCCACCCAGGTGGAAGAACGCATTGCTGCATGTCTGGCCGACATCTCACAGTGGATGTCAGCCCACCACCTTAAGCTGAACCCGGACAAGACGGAGCAAATCTTCTTCCCAGCTAAGTCTTGCCCCATGCAAGATCTCACTATTTCCATAGATAATGCATTGGTGACTTCAGTTCCTACTGCTAGAAACCTTGGTGTGGTCCTGGACAGCCAGCTATCATTCAAGGCACACATTGCATCAGTCACCCGGTCCTGTAGGTTCACACTCTATAACATCCGTAAAATCAGACCCTTCCTCACCCAGGAGGCAGCCCAGCTCCTCATTCAGACATCTGTCATATCAAAGCTTGACTATTGTAACTCTCTCCTCACTGGTCTCCCGGCATGTGCACTTAAACCTCTCCAACTGATCCAAAATGCCGCGGCACGAATGGTCTTCAACCAGCCTAAGTTCTCACATGTCTCTCCCCTTCTCCGCAGCCTCCACTGGCTCCCGGTTGCGGCCCGCACTGAATACAAAACACTGATGCTGACCTTCAAAGCAGCCAAAGGTATGGCTCCTCCATACCTCCAAAACCTGATCAACCCCTACACCCCCACCCGTTCACTTAGATCAGCCAACACAGGGATGCTGACAGAACGCTCGATAAAAACTCCAGGGCAAAAATCCACTCGTCCGAGACAGTTTGCCCTCCTGGCCCCCAAGTTGTGGAATAAACTCCCTGTCGCACTTATAACAACGGACTCACTCGCTAGCTTTCGCCGTGGACTGAAGACTCATCTTTTCAGACTCCACCTAAAACCCTTAGCACTACAGAAAAAAATCAATGACCATACATGAAGCTAGTTAGCATTTGTTTTTGTTTTTAGGTTTTTAGAACTTTGATTATAGTGTGTTTTTTCTAGATAGATAGACATTTGCATTTGTTATATTGTTGATGATGTACTGACATATTATCTTGTTTATTATTGTGATGTTATCTGCTTATTGTAAGTCGCTTTGGATTAAAAGCGTCTGCTAAATGCCTAAACTAAACTGTAAACTGTCCTTAATATAGGCAAATAATATAAAGGGTAGCATAAATTAGGGCAAACATTTGTGTCTTATATCAAAATATGACTAGTATATTTCCAATAGTCACATCCAAGTCATGTGGTAGACTAAGACTAAGACTAAATCCTATACCCCATGCGGGATCTCACTATTTCCATAGACAACGCCCTGGTGATTTGGTTCCCATTGCTAAGAACCTTGGTGTCTTCCAGCATCGTTCAAGGCACACATTGCATCAGTCACCCGATCCTGTAGGTTCACACTCTATAACATCTGTAAGATCAGACCCTTCCTCACCCAGGAGTCACCCCAGCTTCTCATCCAGGCATCAGTCATATCAAAACTCGACTACTGCAACTCTCTCCTCACTGGCCTCTTGGCAAAGCCTCATTGAATCCTACAACCCGTGCACTCAGTTCAGCTAAAAACCCCAGGACAACGACCCACTCGCCCTCATGGCCCCCAAACTGTGGAATAAACTCCCAGTTGCACTTAGAACTGCAGACTCGCTCCCTAGCTTCCGCCGTGGTCTGAAGACTCACCTATTCAGACTCCACCTTAACCTATAGCACTTAACTCCTTAATGAACATACTGTACATGAAATTTATATAGCATTCTTGATTTTTTATGTTATAATTTGTTTTTAATGAATGGTGTTTGGTCTACCAGTGCTTGGTCTACCAGTTTTTCTTAGATTTGCCTACTATTTCTTTCCATTTGATGTATTGATGTAGCCTACTGATGTATTACCATGCTTATTGTAAATCCCTCTGGATTAAGAGCGTCTGCTAAATGCTTAAATTGTAAATTGTAAATTGCGGTAAGTACTGGGAGCCAATGCTATAGGTGTAGCATTACGTCCCCCAGAGGTCTAGCACATTGGCTAGCCTCTTCAACATACATTAGACCCCCACATGAAGTCGACTGTTGAGTCTGTTTGCAATAGGTAGTATTCACCATGCTGATGAAGATGATCACGAGCTGGATGACATCAGTGTAGGCAACCGAATAAAACCCTCCCATTAGTGTGTAGATGACGGCAACGGCTGCAGACACGATGATGGAGTAGGACGAAGGAAGATCAAGGATCACACTGACTGTCCCACCTGTAAAAATCAGTGTTTGAACGGTTGAATGTAACATTGTAAAGTCATGTATATAATTGTAACTCGTACAAATGTTCTCACAGTGTTTCATTCTAATGTGGGAAACAAGGTTAAAAAAGGTTATAGATTTTGGGCAGTTTGAGTTTTTTTTTTATATAATTTATTAGTTTTCAATAGAAAAAAAGTACAGTTTCATGACAGCACAAATCACTGGTAACAAGGTCAACTAAAAGGAGATCCTAGAAAGCTCTACGGCTTATTTCCACAGGAACCACACTTTATGCATCTCATACTGTATATGTGTATAACATTGAAAGACAGACGGATAGAACAGAGTACTTAGGATAACATCAATTTCAAAAGCAGAAAAAGCATAACATAAAATACAAAGGCAGAAAAAAGGGGGGTGGGAGCATGGGGGCTTAGTCTATTTACAAGTCACGAGTAGCAGCTGCCTGAAGGTGACTTTTCATACCAATTTTGAAGGAGGCTAGGGATTTGCTCTCCTTTAAGGCTTGCGGAAGGGCGTTCCACATGTTGGTGGTATAGCAGGAGAACGAATTAGAGCCTTGTTTAGTGTTAAATCTACGTTGAACATGATTGGTGGAGCTGGTGCTCCCTAAACACAGCCAATACTAATTCAGAGCTGTAACACCACCCAGTAGTGGTGTGTGCAAAATAAAGTTTGCGCTCAAATAAAGCATCGCCTAACTTGTTTGCCAAAATAGGGCAATCATGCAAAATGTAAATGATCAGAAGGTGTTACACTTCCTGTAGGCCTACTAAACCAATTCACCATGGACTGTCAATCCGCGAAGACACCCAAGGAGACCCTGAAAATCTTTGTGTGCGCGCTTCACGCGTCCCAGTAGTCCGGTTAGGGTTAGGGTACGAGTTAGTAGGGTTAATGTAACTTAGGATTGAGGCTTAGGGTTGGCATTCACCTAGTTAGCATTCACCTGCGTCGGCAGGTTTAGCCTTCACCAGCGTCGGAAGGTTAGTGTTCACTCGCGTCAGAACAACAGGACATCGAAATACCGATACACGCCCGGTTGGTAGTCGGAGTACACAAATGATCACTGACCCAAGGCCAACAGGATATAGGCCACCCAAAGCAGGTCACATATCAGAATGGGTATCAGAAGGATGGTGGTGATACAGTTTCCATAACGACGATGAAAAGGATCCATCATTGTCACAAACCTCTGTGACCTCATCTGCTTGGCAAAGAACAAGCCTCCTGTTGGGACAAAGCATGAGTAGAATAATAGAATGATTTTAAACACGGGTGCGCACACCAAACACAGTTTACACTTTAGGCATTTAGCAGAAGCTCTTAATCCAGAGCGACTTACTTGTAATACATACATCAATACAATAAGCAAGGTAATACAACAATACATCAATTGCATAGAAATATCAATCTAGAAAAAATAACGTAGGTAGACCAAGCACCTAATCAGTAAAAAACGTTACATAAAATCTAAAAATGCTATCTAGCTTTCATGTTTGGTCATTGAGGGTAGGCGAGTGCTATGGTAACTGCTATGGGCTTAGGTGGAGTCTGAAGAGGTGAGTCTTCAGGCCACGGCGGAAGCTAGGGAGTGAGACCTGCAATAGAAGATGTTTCCAACACCAGACAACAACAATGCCAGTGATGGGAGGATAATCCATGTTCATGGTCATGCTGGCAGAAAGACTAACATCGGAGGAGAACACCGCAGTCTTAAACGAAATGCACAGCCAAATTAAAACATGGTGTATCTATACATTATGTAATGTAATAACATTTTTTTTTTTTTTTATGGAAACAAATTACTGGAATTCCAGTTTTGTCTCTCGTCCGTAACATATTGATGGCAAAATGTACCTTAAGTCTTCAATACCCTTATTAACATAGGAGTGGACAAACATGCTTGCTTTATGCAAATGTATACTTATTTATTATTCGAAATCAAATATAAAACTAATTATGCTTGCGGACATAGAGAGCTGTCTTAAACTAATGTGTGTACATTTTAAGCACCAAGATCAATGATAATTTTGTGACCTCCAGCCACATGCCAGTTTGAATAAGATACGTCGTCAATATAGAATATATCAAATGTCAGGATGCTTTTCATTGAATTTGGAATGAACAGACATCATGTTTCTTACCTATGATGAAATTTAAGAAACAGGCAAGGGGTGCAAAGGCCCAGATAAGACCACGAGAGGGAGTGTAGGCAGCCTCAGCAGTTCCCAAAATGTAGCCTCCTCCAACCCAGGTAGCTGATCGCACACAGACGCACGCGCGCACACACACACACACACACACACACACACACACACACACACACACACACACACACACACACACACACACACACACACACACACACACACACACACACACACACACACACACACACACACACACACACACACACACACACACACACACACACACACACACACACACACACACACCTTAATTAGTTATTAGTAGAGGTGGTACCATAGTTTTGTACCTTTTGCGTACAAAAGCACACTGCTACAAATGCAGATGGAACAAATGACCAGGTGAATACCACCGATGGATATATGGTGAACTACAGTAAATATGCCCAAGCTGGTTTAGCTGGTTAAAGGACAACTTTGTTTTTTTTTTACAACAAGGCCTCATATTTTAGAAAGAATATAAAAGATGAGAGTTAAAATGTTTTCATTTACTCCTTTCTATCGTTTTAGAGATTTTAATGATTTAGATTTCAGTGGCTGAGGGCATGCGTACAAGTGGCTAAATATGTCTTTTTACACAGAATAAGCCCATTCCCAAGATGCACTGCAATCTTTCATGGACACATGTGACTTTTGGGGTTACTGTAAATAGCAATAAAGAAATTGCAGGCTTATTGTGTCTAAAAAGACATATTTAGCCACATGCCCCAATGCGTACGCATGACCCACGTTTTAGCACGCCAAACGTGCTAAAACGATAGAATAAAGTAAATGAAAACATTTTAACAATCTAAAATATGAATCTGTGCACAGTATATAAGGGATTGATGTAGGTGTCTCAGAAGTAATGGTGGAGATCCCAGACGTATCAGTGATGTCAGTCATCTCCAAATTTGGGCATTGTTTCAGCTTGCGTCTGTTACCATGGCGGAAAGCCTGCGCAGTACAGGCAGCGGCCAAATACATATCCACAAGTTTCCAACGTCCCATCGTGCATTGCTCAGAAGGTGTGCGGCAGTTCCGGCGTCGCAGCCGAGAGTGATCTACAAGCTCACAACGGTTGCATCGGCGACGCGACGTGAGCTTGTATGTCAGCTGTTCTCCGGATGTGTCCCACACATAATGCTACAGTAAATTCTCGCGGAAACAGGTGGATAATTTTGGGGGTCCTTGACATGATAAGGTTTGAGAACCACTGATATAAGCCGATTCTTCTAAATCCTAACAGTGTTCTGGAAAGAAAAAAACAAAAACAAAACACTGCTATATCAGTGGTTCTCATACTTTGTCACGTCAAGGACCTCCAAAATGATGTGTCATGGCACCCCGTCTTTATATATTTTAATCTATTATAATCGCCATCTCAGTCAGGATTTAATTCAATATTCTTAGGAATCTCATTCCGATCTCATTCAGATCACCATGGCATGTGCACAGGCAAACAAACACAACTTAGACTTCCTTACCTGTCATGGTGAAGACTCCAATCCAAAGGCTGATGTTGCGTCCCCCTAGTATGGTGACGTGAGTCCTGGAGCCCACACATTTCTTCTCCTCCTTTCTGGATTTCTTAGAGGCCCAGATGCCCATTGCCAGGATCAGAGCATAGAAGACCAACAGTCCTACCAACCCACCTATGTCTAGAGCCATTGTCACACTGTAGACAGAGACAGACAGACAGACAGACAGACAGACAGACAGACAGACAGACAGACAGACAGACAGACAGACAGACAGACAGACAGACAGACACTTTACTAGTTACTTTAACACTGCACAATGCCTATCAGATACACTACTTTGAAAGGTTCACGAGGGCATACACTTTAAAAAAAAAAATCTTCACAGCATACTCCGTATACCCGTGTGACAGGTAGAACACAGCACTGACACTGTGTGTGACTATAGGCTTGTCAAAACGATTACATTAGGGCCTCGTCAATAATATCTCATGATCGGGACAGAACTAGTTAGAAGTGAAGAATAAAACAAACTGATGTTGACCACAGTTCCCCTGGGTATTGTTTGATTATGCTGCAAAGACGTTGGCATATTTTAATACTTATTGGCACAATATGATATGATGTGTAAATACACACAGGCCCTAAGTGTTTATCTAAAGGCTTAAAGGTGTGGAGACACCTTTATGAAAAACATTTTTTATTGTTTATTTACCAAACAGCCTACAGGCTGTTTATTTACCAAACAGCCTACAGGAGAAAACGCTAACTTTTTAGAAAATACACTGAGACCCACACACACACACACACACACACACACACACACACACACACACACACACACACACACACACACACACACACACACACACACACACACACACACACACACACACACACACACACACACACACACACACACACACACACACACACACACACACACACACACACACGGCAACCGCAACAACCATTGCAGGCCCTGTCTTACTTGTGATATCCACAGGAATGATCCATGGCCTCTCATCTCTTAATCTTGTCAATGCAGGCTTTTTTCTTTCTTTATTTGCTTTTTTGATTCTTGCAACTAGGTTTTCCTCTTCTGCCCTCATTGAGATTCAGTGTTTCAATGTCAACAAAGTGGAGCTACTGTACACATTCTGGACATACATCATTGCAGAGTCTTTGGTATTGTCCTCACTGTTCTCTGTATCTCACCGCACATATGGCTAAAAGACTAATTCTCACCAGGGTAATATTCATCCATCACAACATAAACCCTCATAAGTTATGAGGGTTTATTATGTGCGCACACGCGCGCACACACACACCCGCGCACACACACCCGCGCACACACACATGCGCGCACACACACACGCGCACGCACACACACACACACACAAACACACACACACACACACACACACACACAAACACACAGATCTGATTTTTGTTTTAAGATATTTCATATGTGACAAACCTACCCTAACTAACATTATTAACATTATCATAATTGCTGTTTTGAAGAAAAATGCTAAATCTAGGAAATGGGTGTTGTGGTAAAGACAGACTGCCTTTCCCACTTGAGTTTTACTTGTTCCTTATTTCTGATTCCATCGCCATTACCTTAAGCCTAGCCGCAAATTGCAACACTAGATTTTTTTTTAATCTGATGAATCTAGGGTTGCAATACCTCCCATAGGCAATGTACGTTTTTTAGCTATCTGATTGTATTAAACGACGTCAAACTCACCAATATTGGGGCTGTATGGAAAGCTTGGAGTATCCTCTTTCTATCTGCAAAGTGTTTGTTTCATAAAAATCCGCCGTTGACAGTCGGTCCTATACGACGCAGAGCAACGCGACGCCGCCAGTGGAGCCCTGGCCTTATCGGCCAAAATGTATACCGTAAGTGGCTGGTATAGTGTGCCACCATGAGGCCAATTTGAAAAAGATAAACCCAGTATCACTTTAGCCTGTTAGCTGGCATATCATTTCGTTCTTCCTTGCCTGTCCTCGACTTCCTTTCAGTCCCCATAAGATGCCAGCGTCACCTCTACCAAAAGGGCAACTTTCACATCACCACCAACACACACACCACAGACCACACACGTACTGCAACCGCAGGCTGTTGGAAAAGACAACAAGTCACATTTCAGCACGCGCACAGCAGCACTATCTGCCACCGAACACCTGGCATGGAGATGGCAAGGTCGCCTTCCCCTTCACTTTATTGTCTCTTACACGAGATAGCACACTGTTGAGACAAAACTGTTGACGTTATCATCCAGGGGGTCAAAGACGAGCCCGGCAAGAGGACATGGAAGGAGAGAATGGGGGCGAGATTGAGGATGGGGAAAGGAGATGGGGAATATGAGACAGACTGATCCAGCAAAGCTTAAACAAATGAAATAGAAGGGGAGCAGGGGAAGAGTGAATCAGAGTAAACAAAATAAAGCTTTCCTTCTTCACTTTTCCTTTATCACTTGCCTCTCTGTCATCACAGAGTCAAGCCACAATGGGCAGAGTAAGCAGATTAGCTTGTTCCCCCATCAGAGAGGGGATTACATTTTGCCATTTCCTTCAGAGCTAAAAGACAAAGTTAAGTACATATAGATGAGAATGTGTCTGAGAGCGGAAGGCTTGTTTGTTTGTCTTTTTTCCCCCCACTCTTTGTGAGATCTGTGGGTGATTGACTTTCCAGAGGGAAGAGCAGAAGAAGCTTTGCCGTCATATCTACTCACTACAGAGTCAGAACGTGTTGACAGCCAACTTCAAATCCAAACCAAAGGGCACAATCTCAAATAAAGCATTACTTTTTTGTTTGATGCCTTATCTTTTTGCACACCTTTCTTATGAACCAACATTCTGGGGCAGAACAAAGGTTCCCTGTCAGTATAGTTATAGAGAATTATAATCATGCTTCCGATTCGACGTTCCTGTCAATGCCCTGGCCAGGATTGGCCGTGCCGTGCGTCTGAGGCTTTTCTACAAAAGTGCCATTCTACTCTGACAGCGGAGGGGGACAGACAACTTTTGAGCAGCAGAGGCTCAATTCCTCTTTCCCTCGAGCCCATGTAGCCTTTGTTTGCCTTAGTTTGTTTGCCTTGGCCCTTGGTTCACTTCAGTACGTTTGTGGTACATTTGTTTGCCTTGGCCCTTGGTTCACTTCAGTAAGTTTGTGGTACATTTAATTGCCTACAGTTATTATTTTGTTTGTTAGTTTGATTAAAGTTTTGACCTCAGTATTTCTTAGTTATTCTTCCAACTCTCCCAACCTCAGTTATTTACCTTATATTATTGTTATTCATTCATTATTATAGTTCACTCTTATTATTCCACCATGTAGTGGTGTTTGGTCATTTTGTTTTGGTTGCTCTTTTGTTCTTTTTGCAATGATTTAGTTTAGGTAAGTAGGGTTAGTCAATTGTATTTTATTTTCATTAGGGGTTTAGTTTAGGGATATTTTCATTTCAGTGTAGCAGTTCTTGTAAACCTGCACCCTGAAGTCTTGATCACTCTCATTCACAAAAACAAGAAAATGTGGAGATTGCCTCTGCTCTAAAATAAATAAATAAAATAAATTCATTTTTGAAAAGCTGTTGTCCTCCCTTTTATGTTGCGCTCCTCCGCCCTAGAGGAGAGGCGTTGTGTGTGTGTGTGTGTGTGTGTGTGTGTGTGTGTGTGTGTGTGTGTGTGTGTGTGCGTGTGCGTGTGTAAATACTAAAAAGAAAAAAAAATATACACACACACACACACACACACACACACACACACACACACACACACACACACACACACACACACACACACACACACACACACACACACACACACACACACACACACACACACACACACACACACACACACACAGGCTGGCAATGTTTTGAAAGGCACTACCAAATACCAATACATTTGTGATTCCACCTTTGGGAATTCATTTGATGTAACTGTATTTGCGAAATAATAAATGACAAGTTGAATTAAATAGGCCGGATAGAAATATAAAATGTATATACCAGAGCTTTATGTATTATTGAATTCTGTGCCTGCCTGATAAAAAAAAAGAAAACAGGCTCCCTTGCACTCGGAGATGCCCTGAAATCAGTTTGCAAACCCACAGTATTGGGGCTGTTAAGTATGACATCATTTTGTAGGCAGAGGAGAATTTCTGCCCCCAGTTTCCGTGAATCTTTTTACTATTTTTACTATTTACACATTTTCTTCTCTTTGTTGTTGAAAGGAAAGTGTTAGAATTATACTTTAATCGTTATTTTTGTCTCGGATCTGTTGAAATAGCGAGGGACAGAAAATGCTCTGGGGGCAGAGTTCTCCTCTGCCTACAAAATGATGTCACGGCTTAAAAGCCCCATAGATTCTTGGCTAGAGGTTTAGAGTCGTTTGCTTGTGTGAGATCAGGTACATACAGTATGGACTTTCCATGTAAAGACAAACGCTTGCTTTAATTGACCCACTTGGGTTTAGAAAACACTGAGTAATAAACCTCTGCTCTCTATGCCTTTGATCTGAACAAGCCTTGTTAATTGCATTGTGTGAACAGAGTTGGCTGCTGCATGTCTACAACTTGGCTCAAGCTGCACAGTAAAACCAAATGGACCCTTATGGCTCCATCATTGGTACAATCCAAGTTAAATTAATGGATTTTACTTTGTGGATTCCTGAAAGAGAAAAAAAAATAGACTGCACTCGAAGTGCCAACTTGAGGTTTGTGCACTCCTGGCCATATAATATATGGCCATATTATGGCCTACTTGTGCGCCAGCAGAGCGTGCAAGTACTACTTTCGATGGTGTTCGGTGCTGTATGTACTGTCGAGGTGCCAACTTGCTCCTTGCTAGTTATATCAGGTCGCACTTGTTGGTGGTGACGTCACAAAGAATGGTGCCCCCTCATTGGCTAAAGGCCCTGCCTTTGTACTGTCGACCGGAAACAGACCGAAAGTAGTACTTGCGCATAAATGTGTTATTCTCTCATTAGAAACAGTGACCTGCACACAGGTTCTTTGTTTTCATTCTCATTCTCCTGACATAATAGGCTTCGACTTCAGCGATTGTGAGCTATAAAGTGTCTGAGTTGTCAGTCTTGACGTGGTATAATGAAAAGTGACAACAATAAGTGAACTTGAAGACAAACTACAGTCACTGAAAAGGAGAAGATGAATGGGGGGGAGAGCTGTTGGACAAGAAATCTGACACATAGCCGACTATCTCTGAGATGAATTGACTTTATTAGCCCTTTGAAGAGGCCAGTAAAAACTTGAAGCTGTGGCGGAAGTAGAAAGAGTTTTTTTCACGGCCGGTAGCTTCAGTATGCCAACCACTTCTGAGTTACCACAACATGCCGTTATCTTACCTTGCACAGTAGCACACAGTTGAGAAGAAACACTTCTATTTGAACGGATTTACAAACTCATACTTCCAACGGAAAATGTGCACCGGATTTATGACAGATTTTCTAGCACAGAAAGAAGAATGGGACAATGTGCTTTCATGTGCAGAAAATAAAACATGTAAGCTGATGCTTATTTCAAAAGAAACAGCCTTCACTAGAAAGGGTGTGAATTGTTTTCTAGGATTTCTAGGATGTCTAAAGCTGTAACAATAACAATAATAATTTGTCAAGTTCAGGGATGAATACCGATAAGTTATTGTCAATTAATGTTTACCGTGTGTGTGTGTCAGACAATGCCAAATTATCTATCACACTTCATAGTCACACATCTTGCAAAAAGAGAGACACTTGATCGGCTGGGCGCACGCACGCACGCACGCACGCACGCACGCACGCACGCACAGTCGCACACACACACACGCGAACACACACACGCACGCACACACACACACACACACACACACACACACACACACACACACACACACACACACACACACACACACACACACACACACACACACACACACACACACACACACACACACACACACACACACACACACACACACACACACACACACACACACACACACAAAATCTGTCTCCTTCTGACGCTCCATCTCCCACAGCTTGACAGCAGGATGAGTGAGAGATGGCATGTCACAGCTAGCAGAGTAATGCTTAGAGAAACACGCATAAACCATCCTGCTAAATGAGACTCTAATGCCATAATTGGGACTGGGACGGGATTGAAAACAAATTAACAAGGATTAGATTGGATCTCCAGTAATGAAAGGCTTTTACAGTTATTCCTATAAAAACTCATTAGTATGAATCAGAAATTCATTGAGTTTTTGTGCGGTGCTAACCGCTCCTACATCTGGCTTTGTATGTACCGTATGTCCGTCCCGCAAAGCTGGGCATTGGCCAAGCTTCGAGGAACGTTTAATGAAATTAAATTATAAAAGGCACTGCTCACTTCACACCACCAACACCACCACCACCGTTTCACAATATGCACCAGGGGTGTGAAAAGTTTACCTGCTTGAGATCCCCAGTCATACAGAACAAAAAAAGCCCATAGAATATGAATATGGCCATATCCTGGATCTCCTAGAAGCTGCTATACTGTGCATTGGCAGAGGGGGCACTTTAAGTAAACTTGGAATGGTTCAGTTTTACTGAGTCTCGCCCACCTCAGCTGTAATCAGCTGTCAGTCAGATCCTTTTCTATTCTTCATTCACAGATTTGCTGATCATTACATCTCCCTGTCATAATCCAATCAGAGCTCACACTCAGTAAGGGAGACTCCTTTAAATACAGCTTGCATTCACTATAGCTCTGCTTGTCTTGATCCGAAGCTTTGGATCCACTGCTGCTTAGCTGCCTTCTCCACCCCAGCCTCCACCTTTTGATCAGAGTCTGGCATAGGCTCAAATACTTGTGATTTTATGTCTGCTGAGTGCTGATTCAAGCTACAGTAATATGTCAATGTATTGCTATTGCACTACTATGGTATCCCTATAGGGGGGTTTGCTTAGTGTTCCGTAATTAGACAGCTTGAACAAAATTCAGGGAACATCTCCGAACGCGGAGCCTTTTAACGCCAAGTTTAACTGTATTCCATTTGTTGCAATAGGTTAAATCTGCTTTGACGTGAGTGTTCCTGACTAAAAGAATTAACAGTGTGAGATGTTTAACACAACCCAAAATCCTTGCCTCCCCATTTCAGTCTTCTCTGTTTGGACTCTAAGATACATATTTCTGCAGAATTGACTGCTTTGTGTAAGACTGCCTAGTAGTGAAGAGGCAGAGCAAATGGAAAAATAGATGAGGAAAACCGAGGAATAAAACAAGAGGAGGGAGATGCTGGTGCATGTGTATAGCTGGGTTAAATTGGCTGCATCTCTGTCTGTGCATGTCTGCAGAAGGGTGCAGACAGGGACATTAATTCTGTTTTTGTTAACTTTCACGCTATGACAAGATACCTTGCAGCCATGTATGCAACACATAATACACACATTTGACACAGAAACATAAGAAACTAGAAGCAGTGCTCTTCCGAGCACAGGTCTCCACCAGGCCGTGCGTCCTGGTGGTGCTACTGTATAATAGGCCAATGTAAAAAGGGTGGCATATGTTCTTCACCTTAGATCTTTCATGGCAATCTGATGCTGCATGCATGATTTGAAGCATTGTGTTCCAAAAATGAGTTTTGCTAAAGTCTACCTGCTGGTGGCGCTATAACAGGCCAATGTGAAAAAGGTAGCATTTGTTTCTTGACCTAGTGGGAATATGTGTGGCAAATTTCACGGTAATCGCAAGCTGCATTGATGATTTGAGGCATTTTGTTCAAAAACTGAGCAATCCTGCAAGCTTTGGAAGCCAATATTAGCCAATCAGGATGGAATATGAAATACAGACGGATCGGACTTGATCACATGACTATAGAGATACTGTGTACCGATGTGCGTGATCTTTGGATAAAATCTCAAGGAGTAATATCCAAAAATGTGTTTTACATAAGTCGGCCCAAAGGTGGCGCTATAAAAGGCTGATGTGAAAAATGCAGGGCAAAGGTTTATCCTTAGCCTCTAGGGAATGCGCTTACAAAGTTTGAAACTGATCGGTGGAGTTATAGGTAAAACCACAAATCGGCCTGTTATAGCGCCACCATGAGGCTGATTTCAAAAACGTTAAGTGGCATTTCTTCTTCGACCTAGTGGGAACATTTGTGCGTGATTTCATGATAATTGCACTTTGCGTTTGGGATTTGAGGCATTTTGTTCCAAACGGCTCAATCCTACAAACTTTGGAAGCCAATCTTAGCCAATCAGGATGGAATATGAAAAATCGGACAGATCCGTGTCGATCACATGACTGTCGAGATACTGCCCACCGATTTGTAGGATTTTTGGACAAAATCTGTAAGAGTAGTGCACAGAAATGTGTCTTGCGAACATCGGCCACTAGGTGGCGCTAGAAAAAGCCCATTTGAAAAATTTAGGGCAGAGGTTCTAGATTGGCATCCAGGGAATGTGTGTGCTCACTTTGGCAGCGACCGGGCCAACGGCGACTGAGATTAGCTGCACACAAACTGCGAGGACGCACACACGGACACACGGACGGACGGACGGACACACGGACGGACGGAGGGGAAAACATACTCTCCCCCATGCCTTCGGCTGGTGTTGACAATGACTTACTGTACAAGAGCAATATAGTTAATGTAAAGGCGTGGATTCAGTGCAAAACACAAAATAACATTACTATATCTTCTCACATTCAGTAAAACTACTAGTAAAATTACACCAAGCCACTCAATATCCCATTACTCTACCTTAATTTCTTATTGTTCCTTTTTGTCACAGTATTGTTTTAGCTCTTGTCTCTCTTTTAACAAAATAGGTATAATGCGATTACCGTGAAATTTGCCACACATATTCCCACTAGGTCAAGGAACAAATGCCACCCACAATGCCTCAAATCATGCATGCAGCGTCCGATTGCCGTGAAAGGCCTAAGATTGGTGAAGAAGACATGCCACCCTTTTCACATTGGCCTATTATAGCGCCACCAGGACGCCTGCCCTGGCAGAGACCTGTGCTCGGAAGAGCACTGCTTCTAGTTCTGTGTATTTAGCCGTTTGTCTATTTTATTAATTCCCCCTGTTACTGTATATGCCCCTCACACCCACACAAACTCAAGCATGCGTGACCTCACATGCACTTTTGCTCTACTTTACACTCACACCTCATTACATCACACATCCTGCCAAATACAAATCATTTTAAAGGGGTCATGACATTAAAAAAAAATATATATATATATATTCTTTTTCATGTTTCCTGACCTCAATTACACCCAGTTTTTTGAATAATAAGGCTTAGAAAAGTGAGTTAATTTTCCTCTGGACTAACGCATCATCATCCAGGGGAGGATGTGGTTGTAGGGGAGGGTGTATCACCTTTGATGTTACTTTCCACTGTGTTTCGTTGGTGCATCGTTCCAATACACCATTTACCATTTACCAGTTCAGTTCACCCTCACTTACAACCACCTCCTCCCCTGGATGATGATGCGTTATAGCATTAGTCCAGAGGCAAATGAGCCCACTTTTCCGAGTATTCCAAAAACTACAGATTACAGAAAAACCACAGAATGTTGAATGTACTTTTTTTTTATTATTATTATTATTTTTTTAAATGTCATGACCCCTTTAAAAGACCCCAATGGAACCCAGCTTCTAGCTTTATTGCGTATTCATCCTTTTGACTGTGGTGCCTTAATGTATGTAACTTTTACATATGCTGCAAGGTCAATAAAGATGTGAAAAGCAAATCATTTCTCCAGAGGGGCGCTGCCCACCTACAGCCCCTCAAAAGACAGATAAAGACAGCGATGGCATAGAGAGAAAAGTATAAAGGTAGAGGAACATAACAAGGTGTTTATGGAAGATGTCTCAATGTTCCCATTGGCTCACATTTTAAACGTATAGGTTCCGGACGGAACCATGTTTATTTAATACCGGAGGACAAGGTCCCCCTATGGGATAACAGCGCCATCTGGCGCTGCAACAGAGTAAAACTCATAAGCTCCCGTACGAGAAATATCATTTGTCGGGAGGGCTGTCAATCACAAACGAGGGCACCGCCCCCGAGTGTATATAAGCCCTGTGGGCTATCATAACTTCCTCTAAAGCCGCACCTCTGCGCCCGCAACTAGCGAACCGAGGGGCTTTATTCGGGGGACCTTGTCCTCCGGTATTAAATAAACATGGTTCCGTCCGGAACCTATACGTTTATTGTCATACCTCCAGACAAGGTCCCCCTATGGGACTCATACACTCCCCGAGAAGCCATGAACCGACAAGACTGTCGTGCACACCAACCACACCCGGAAGGAGGTCCCGTCAACCGACGTGACCCCTTTCAGGACTGATCCGACCCAGACCCACAGGGCCTGGGCGTGTTCAGACAGAAAAAGACCCTGACAGACCGAGGCCTGCCTTATGCACTAAGGGCAGACACAGGTCCACCTTATAAAACTGCAGTAATATAAGGGAAAAACTCAGGGTCCCCCCCCATGTATCCTAGAGACAGTAGCATGCTGTCTCAGGAAGGGGAGAGAGCCGCCCCACTACATAGTAGGAAGGGCAGCAGCACCCAGAACCGTATGCGCCATAGCAGAAGGCGCAACGTCCAGGTGATAGTAGGTCGCAAAGGTGGACGGCGAAGACCAATTCGCCGCTGCACAAATCTCCTCAATGGAGACACCTTTGGACAAAGCCCAAGAGGTAGACACACCCCTAGTACTGTGGGCCTTAAGTGCTTCCGGCACTTCAGACCCAGACCGGGTGTAAGCCAACCTAATTGCATCCACAAGCCATCTCGACAGAGTGGGCTTGGACACCGCTTTTCGTTGACGGGCATTCATGACCACGAAAAGCTGAGAAGTAGACCTGCTGTCCACCGTCCTATCACAGTAGGCCTTCAGGGCCCTAACTGGACAAAGACAATGAAGACGCCTATCCTCCTCCGATGCAAAAGGAGGAGGATGGAAAGCCGTCAAAACAACAGGTTCCTTCGGGACCACACGGTTCTTAGGAATAAAACTCAAATGAGGTTTAAGAAGAACCTTGGAGTCATTATTGAGAAACCTCATACAATCAGGGCTCACAGAGAGCGCATGAAGGTCGCTCACACGCTTAGCCGTAGACAAGGCAAGCAAAAGAGCTGTTTTGAAACTTAAATGTTTCAAAGAGGTCCTCCCAATCGGTTCAAAGGGTGCCTTGCAAAGGCCCTCAAGAACCACTTGTAGATCCCAAGCAGGAAACAAGGCTCTGGTCACAGGTCTCAAATGGTCAACACCATGCATGAACTGGACCACCTCAGGGATTTTAGAAAGGCCTTTGCCTGCCACCCCCAGGTGGCAGGCATCAATAGCCGCTAAATAACCCCTCAGTGTAGAGAACGCCAGACCAAGGTCCAGGCGGTCCTGCAGGAAATCTAACACCCTCTGGGCCGAAGCTAAATGAGCCACCACAGGTGGCTCCTGTAGCTCACACCAGTCCAAAAAGGCATTCCACCTTCCATCATACACAGCCCTAGTAGAGGGGGCTCTAGCACTCTGAATAGTGGCTACAACCGTCGGTGAGAAGCCTGCTGCGAGCAGGTTCTCCCTCTCACGGGCCAAACCCACAGGTCTAGGCCCCGTGGGTCTGGATGGAAGATCTCGTCCCCTGCCTGGCGCAGCAGATCCCTGTGCAAGGGAAGCCGCCAAGGGGGTCGAGAGAGCAGTGGGGTGATCAGAGACCTCCACACTCCCCTGGATGGTGTCACCAGAAGAACCTCCTGGTTGGAACATCTGATCCTCTCCAGAGTGGGAAGGATCAGTTCCAGGGGTGGAAACGCGTAGAGAAGACCTTGTGGCCATTCGTAAGCAAACGCGTCCGTCCCCAGAGGAGAAGGTCCCCTCACTGAGAAGTAAAGGGGACACTTCGCGTTCTCCTGGGAGGCAAAGAGATCGACTCGAGGTTGACCGAACCTGGAGAAAATCTGCCTCACCACCGCAGGGTGGAGAGACCAATCCTCGTAACGAGGCTCCCCCCTGGACAACAGATCGGCGCCGCCGTTCTGAAGGCCCGGGACATGGGAGGCTCTGATGGACCTCAACCGAGGCAAGCACCAGAGGGTCATCTCGCGCGCCAGCTGATCCAGCGTACGCGAGGAGAGGCCGCCCTGTTTGTTGAGATAATACAGGGCCGCCGTGTTGTCCGTCCTGACCAGGACATGGCAACCCCGGAGAAATGGTTCGAAATGCTTGAGCGCCAAGTAGATCGCCATTAACTCCAGATAGTTGATGTGGTACTCCAACATGGCCTGGGTCCAAAGACCCCTGGCTGAGCGCCCCTCGTGGGTGGCGCCCCACCCTGAGCGGCTGGCGTCTGTGGTGATCACCTTGCGTGACACCACTTCGCCCATGGAGACCCCACTCGTCAACAACGCCTGGTCCCTCCATGGGACCAGAGCGTCCATGCAGACCTGGCTGACTGTCACCTTCCTGTACCCTTGAAGGGAAGGAATCCTGAGCGCCAGTGACCACCGCTGGAAGGGTCTCATATGAAACCTGCCCAGACGCAGAAGTTGCACCGCTGACGCCATCAGCCCAGTCAACTTCATGCACTCCTTGTACCTGACCACCTGGTTCAGTCGGAAGGAGCCGAGACAAGTCAGAAACCTGTCCACCCTCTCCGGGGAGAGGCGAGCGGACATGGTGGCCGAGTCCAGAGATATTCCTATAAAGGAAATCTGCTGGGAGGGTGACAACATGCTTTTGCCAAAATTGACGTTGAAACCCAAGGCCTTCAGGTGTGACAACACCAGATTGGTATGGCGCGCCGCTTCTGAGCAGGAGGCGGCGGAAATCATCCAATCGTCTATGTAGTTCGCCAGCCTGACTCCCTGATGCCTCAGTGGAGCAATGGCTGCCTCGGTCACTTTCACGAAAACCCGAGGGCTCAGGGAAAGACCGAAAGGGAGGACCTTGTACTCGTACAGGCGCCCCTCGAAGGCGAACCGCAGGAACTTCCTGTGTGGGGGATAAATGAGGATGTGCTGATAAGCGTCCCTCAGATCCACTGAACAGTGGAAATCCCCCTGTCTCACTGATTTCATCAGTGACTCTGACGTCAGCATCCTGAATTTGAACTTTTTCAAGTGCTTGTTCAGAGCACGTAAGTCCATAATCGGACGCAGCCCCCCTCCTTTTTTCTGAACCAGAAAATAACGGCTCCAGAAGCCTAAACGGCTCTGGTCGCGTGATAACTCCACTATAGCGCCCTTGCGCAATAGTGAGTCTATCTCCTCCCTCAAGGCATCCGCTTTCAAGCCGCGGGCTCGAGTGTAAATAACCTTGCTGGATAGGGAGGGTATTTCCGCGAACTGTAGTCTGTAGCCCCGTGTCACCGTCCGAAACACCCAGTGATTCGGATTGCAACGCTTCCATTGCTCTGCACACTGTGCTAACGTGTTGCTGAGCAACGGAGAAGCCTTGGGGTTGTACCGCCTGAGCGGGACTACTGGGCCGGGAGGGAGAGGTTCCGTATCCGGGCACGTATCCGTATCCGCTAGACGCCGGGCCGGAAGGCGCGGAGACACCGGCGGAAAGAGCGTTTCCGTTTCCGGTACGCTTATTTCCGTATCCGGTGGGAGACGGACATGTGACCTCCAAGAAGCCTCGCTTGTTAAAAATACAGGCGGCACATAGCGTGGAGCCCGGGGGACAGGGTTCATCGCATAAGTAACATAATCCCCGGCTCGGGGAATTGTATTTACGTTTACAACCTGTGCTAAGGCCTTTATATGCTTCCTTGCGGGAAGACGAGGCCGACCCTGGGTGATATGTGTTGGCTTCTTCCCTGACGCTAAGACCAAACTCCTGTCCTGAACTAGAGTCGGCATAACAGTGCCGCTCGGTGGAGACAGAGGGGTATTGCACACTAGTGAGACCATACCATTGTGAATAGGAATTAGCTTGTCTGGGAACATTTTGCAAAGAGAAATATTCTGCTTGTAACCTGTCTGCGTGACTGGAGGAAGCGATATTTTCTGAGTGGAAAGAAATTCCAGCCTGGACTTCTCTACACTGGCTAAATTCATGCAAAATGGGGTCGTCTGTACTAAAGCAGGTGGGTTTGAAATAAACAGGCATTGTTTTATCAACACACTTTTTAATACAGGCACTGGAGGAGAGCACAGAGGAGGAATAAACATTGATTTCTTGGCATAAGAAAATTTGTTCATATTGTCCAAACGTCTGCGCTTGCAAGGGGGGGTCCCCTGAATTTTCAGGGGGACCCCGCCAGAGTCCAGTGTCACTTTCGCGGCGGCTTCCCACGGGCTTTGTGGGAGCTGGCCGGTATCCCGTGCCTGGGAGGGTGGCGGGATTGGGAGCGGGCCTGAGCCCCCGCTGCAGTGCGAGGGGGTCCCGCGGAGGAAGAAGAGGGGGTCCTAGGGGGATTGTTCTGTTTCCCCTGCTTGGAGGAAGAGCGCCCCCTGTCAGCCTGACCAGGGGCCTTGCTCCGTCCCTGTCTCTTTTCCTTTCTGGGTACCTGGGGGTCCGTCGTGGCCTCCAGGAGCTCCAGAGTGATCTTCTTATCCGCCACCTCCTGGCGGAGAAGCTCCAGTCCACCGCCCATGAGGGAGGTAGGGTGGCCGGGGAGGTCTTGCAGGACCTTCTCGGTCTCCTCTCCGGAACTGCCAGGACACTTTACCTTATCAAGCCACCTGGCACGTTCCGCCTGGATGCAGTAATCCATGCCGTGTCCAAGCCACTCGATGGCGTGGACGTTCAGGTCCATCAGCATGCGCAGCGACTTGTCCATTTCCTCCACCATCACGTCAGGCACCTCCCGCATCTCGCTAAGGAGGCGCCTGGTGGAGAAAAGCAGCAGCTGGGTGGCGTTCATCGTCCTGGCTGCCAGCGCGGAGGCTCTGTAAGAGTTCCTAACCCTGGAAGACTGCTTGTCGTCAAAGGGGATGGCAAACCCAGGAGGCTTCTTCCCCACGGCCAGATTGAGGGGATTGCGGCCTCCAGGACCGGTCCGCTCATGACCTGACTTGAGGCTCCCGACAAGGGACTGCGCCATCAGCTTGTCCATGGGAGGGCACAAGGGGATTCCCGCCTTCTCTGCGTCGCGGCAGTCGACCAGGAAGGGGAGCTTGGGGGGGTCCTTGTGTGTAGTCCAGGTTGAATGCAGGGCCTCTGCAAAGCCTGGGACCAGTGGGAGCTTTTCCATTCGAAGCGGGGGAGAGGAATCCACATCCTGGCCAAGGAGGGGAACTCTAGCCCGTGGTCCGAGTGGCGCGTCTCCGAGCGGCAGCTCCAGGCCACAACGGATGGTAGCACGTTCCAGCACCGAGAGCTCGTCCATGGGGATGGAGTCTGGGTCTTGTGCCGCTGCCCCTCTCGCCCCAGCCGGCATGGAAGGGGGGAGAGAGGCAGAATGGGCTTGGGAGGACGCGGCGGAGGTGGAAGCCTCGGCATGAGGAACCACCCTGGCCGCGCCTCCGCCCTGTCCGGAGGGGAAAGTGGACTCGTCTTCCTCCGAGTACTCACCCTCCGTGTCCACCTCATCCATGTCGCAGTCCTCTAGCTCCGGTTCGTCTCCGTTGCTAGCGTGCCAGGAGACGGGGCTAGGTGGCCGCATAGCCCGTAGCTGGGGGACGGAGAAAGAGAGAGGAATGTCACCGACGACTAGAGGGTGGAATTCTTTGGGGGGGACGGTCCAGGTTGCAGCTGGCGGTGGAGCAACGTGGGCGGTCTTGCATGTTCTCTTCTTGGGCACGGCACCAGTCGAGCCCGTCGGAGAAACAGCAGGGATAGCAGGGGCCGCAGACCCGCTAGCATCGGGGCTACCGAAGCTAGCTGAGGGCGAGGCCGCTGGAGGCCTAACCACGTGGCGAGAAGCAGCGCTGTGGCGTACAGCGCTGTCCGGCACACGAGGAGAGGTGTCTGGGAGGGATCCGGCGGAGACCGTGGTGTGAAGGCCGTAACCAGCGCCAGCGATCTCACAGCGGGCCTCGAGGGCTGGAACATCATACTGGAGGCAGTCAGTACAGTTCACCCCCAAGGCCGGGGCCGGAGGGGACAGAGAGGCCAAGGCGTGTCCTACCCCCATGCAGACAATGCAGAACGGATGAGTATCTTCATTGGCGATGAGGCCTTTGCAGCTGGGAAGGCCGCACTTCTTCGGTACCCTGGCTAGCAGGCTGCTAACTGTGGGCCGACGAGCCGCCATCGTGAGCTAACCGAAGCTAAGCGAAGCTAAGCTAGGGCAGGGACACACGTGGCAGAACGTACAGAGAAGAAGTAAAAAGACTCAAAGCGAAAGTGAAGAAAAGACCGAACTGTAGGAAGAATAGAAGTAGAAAACGTACGGGAGATAATCTATAAAGGCCAGTGGCCGACTTCCTAGCCGTCGCTTTAGGCTAAACTTTACAGAATTAAAACTTATATGGCTGAGTTCGCGACACTCTAGTTGCAGGTAAGCAGAGGTGCGGAAGAGGAAGTTATGATAGCCCACAGGGCTTATATACACTCGGGGGCGGTGCCCTCATTTGTGATTGACAGCCCTCCCGACAAATGATATTTCTCGTACGGGAGCTTATGAGTTTTACTCTGTTGCAGCGCCAGATGGCGCTGTTATCCCATAGGGGGACCTTGTCTGGAGGTATGACAATAAACAACTGAGCACAGGGAAATGCCCCGCTGATAATGGCCATGTAACCACTATAATCACAGCCAATTTGCCTAGTTTAAGACGGTATGCTTTTAAAGTCCCTCAATGGTGCGTGTGCTGCTGAATACAAATTACCACCTACATAATGTTCACACTGACATGCTTGATATATGCTGTCAGAATGATGTCTTGTGATTATTGCTGCACCACACAGTAGATCTGCTGCTATTTTAACCTCAGCTCTTACTATATTGGCATTCACAATGCCTCATACCATTGCCATATATTCTAACCACTCACCCTAGCTAAGTACTGAACTGTATGCATGTCTTACTCTACTCATATATCAGGGGGAAGAGAGGGAGAGATCAATAAAAACTAACAAATTAACTGCATATTTACACATAGTACCGTATATCTGTCTGGTGTGGTAAGTATAGTACCATAAGGGTGTGTGAGCATAGTAGCAGATACTGTACATGATATGCATATATGGACAAAAAAAAAGTTGTAGGCTACTGTAGATGGGATTAATAAGGTATAAAGTGCTTATAAACACAATGCACTGTGAATCTGCTGTTGTGTGGCTCTTTAAGTGCTTTTACTTATACTGTAAATACTTTTACATTATCGTCCTTTTTAAGCCCCTATCTTGCACCAGACCTGTTGTACTGTACGTTTGAGTTTAGCTCAACTTAATGCCAGGAGCCCGGGTATGAAACCAGAAGCATTAGCGACCAGGCAGACACCCCCTCAATAATCTTCCTCCTTGCCATTTTGATTTTTTTTTTTTTTTTTGTAATTCTGACCATGTGCTTCTGCTGTCTAGTAGTGTGTGTGTGTGTGTGTGTGTGTGTGTGTGTGTGTGTGTGTGTGTGTGTGTGTGTGCGTGCGTGCGTGTGTGCGTGCGTGCGTGCGTGCGTGCGTGCGTGCGCACTGGAGCTGTTCCTGCCAATGTGACCACCTGCAAAAAATCACCTGTGCATTCAAGCTTGTCAGGATCCCTAAAGCCTCAGTTTCCCTCAAACCTTTGCCAAGCTCTCAACCCCTTTAGTCAAGCTAAATATTTTACTCTATTTTGAACTTAAGCTGTGTTTACAGTTACACATAGTTTGCCCTAAATATATTTCTTCCTTAAGATACCTATAGACAATTAACCTAGGAGCCCCAATCCCATCTCACACTGGGAGATCCACTGCAGAGCCTATTTTACACGCCCTTGTTCACCAAAGTCTTCATCAATAGTATATAGAAACCCGCAACCTCCATGTCCTCTTTCTCATGAATGCGTCTCGTTTCGTCATCTGATCTCTGCAGCCAGTGGTAATCAAACAGTTAGCAGTCAAGACAAGTAGGGGTGCAGTTAAAATATGATTATTTGGAGGGAGGGTCACAACTCATGGCCTGAGAAGCACCGTTGTAACCATTGTTGTCCACTGTATCTCTCAGTCCCAGGGCCACAGGTGTGTGTGTGAGGGTGTCTCAGTTAATTGTTTACAGGTTAGTTGAAGAGCAACCCGAGGCAGTGTTTGTGTGTTTTTAACAATACACACACAACTGTAATGTGTGTGTGTGTGTGTGTGTGTGTGTGTGTGTGTGTGTGTGTGTGTGTGTAAATCTTTCAACCTGGTGGCCCTATCTATCATAGATCTATCACACATTGTGAGCTTGTAGTTCATCTCGCTACGAATATAGGTGTGCCTCGAGGCGTTTACACAAATAGTTGTGCTTTGGAACACAAACAGTTTTGAAAGTGCTGCAACGGTGGATAAAGGGATGTGGTTTGATTGTGGTGTGTGTGCGCGCGCACGCATGCGTGCTGCTTGTGTTGTGTGCTGGCTTGTGACGTGTGTGAGCGCATGCATATAAACCATAAACAAACAAACGTGCACGTGTCAGAAGAGTGTGTCCCTTCTGGGCATGGTAGGATTCTGTGCACAATTACACAGAGTACTTTTGATGATTAACAGCTGAAGTGGTGGGCAGGGTGCGGCACATTGACATAGCTTTGTACAACTTTTAGATTCACTGGTGGAAAAGTAACTGAAGTACTGTATTTAAATTCAGTAAATGCATAAATGGTGTGCTTCCACAGAGGTAACATGGAGGACGTGTTTGATCTGATAAGGGAGCAGTCAGGAGTGTCCCTCCGTCCTGCTGGGTGTCACTGGTCTGGTTACAAAAGGCTCTCATCTGTCCCCCGATGAGATAAATACCTCCCCATCATCATCCTGTTCTTTACAAATGACATTAAATGATGACAAAAAATATTATTTAGTTCGAGCACCCGTCGAAATGTTTGGATGTGTGTGCAACCCTTGACCGCTGAACAAATGATCACCCTGCATGCATTCATCATTGCTTGGTTGATATGTAATGACCAATGCACATGTCATGATCTATGTCTATACAGTATCCAAATCAATTCGGCAGCTTTGTATAAAATGTATTTTCAGTATCACATAAACTCTTAGTTACTAGCCCAGCTTCTTCTGTAATGTACAGTATGTGTGTGTGTGTGTGTGTGTGTGTGTGTGTGTGTGTGTGTGTGTGTGTGTGTGTGTGTGTGTGCCAGTGAAAGCTGGTGGGAGCGTTACAGGCTTGTCCTGTGCAACACATCCAGTTCTAGTCCAATATAGGCTGACATTTAACTAGAAAGGGGTGCAGCCGACAGGATGCGAGGAAGCTGAAGGAGAAATATGATTTATACAACATAGAGTGCAATTTTACACGTCCCCTTTGGGCAGCATTGAGAGTGCTTTGGGAGATGTGCCCCTTCAACATGAAATTCCAATTTGGGCTTGAGTGCATATATCGCCCTCCCACAAATCTTGGCAGGTAACTATAGCCAATATGAATGGAATATTAATAATTTGAATTATACATTTGTAATACATGACTCCAGAGATTTGTGTGTTGTGAGTGTTGGACAAAATCTATTAAAAAATCACACTCGTGTGAACTGAGCGGTGGTGTGTGTGTGTGTGTGTGTGTGTGTGTGTGTGTGTGTGTGTGTGTGTGTGTGTGTGTGTGTGTGTGTGTGTGTGTGTGTATGTGTGTGTGTGTGTGTGTGTGTGTGTGTGTGTGTGTGTGTGTGTGCAACAGCGCCCCTCCCTTAACATGTGTGGTCAGAAAAGGTTACTGCAGGCTACAGACAGACAGACAGACACGGAGACAGACAGACAGACAGACCCACACACACGGCCACGTATAGGAGCGTTGTGACCACCGCTCAAAAAGCTAAATGTAAGATTGTCTATAGCAAGGCTGAAGGCTGTGGCCTATATGGTGAGTTGAATCATGATCCAAGGAATCCATGGAGTCATGGGATTGTACCTTAACAACTTGGGAGCCAAACTCGTTCAGGGACGAGTTATGGCCACTAGGTGTCCCCCTGCCAAAAGGAAGTTACCTCGTTCACAGACGAGGCAACAAACAGTTACTGTAACTCTATGAGCCTGCAGCTGCCCTTTGAATGACCTGAGTCCATTACGTCACCCAGTCAGTGCAGGCAGCCCCTCTGGGGAAGAAATCACGGAAGGACTTAACATTGCTTTAGATTCTACTTTGAAACATAAGAACGGCTTTATCTAAGAAAGAGATGAAAACAGCCCCAGGGAAGCAGAGAGCTGATTGTTTTCACGGCGACACTTTACCGCGATTTTACCGCGATTTTTGGATTTTAGTTTCGCGAGCGTTTGTAAACAAATGGATTATCCTCCTCAATCTTCTCTGGACACGCACGTGCACACGCACGAAGCTTGCGAGGCACGTCAAAACAAAGCGTAAGTCAATGGTGGCAGCAGCAACAGCTATAAATGTTAGAAACCTTGGCTTCCGTTGTGTTAAGTTAAGGCCAAAACATAAGCAGGCTGGTATAGTCCCACCATGAGGCAGATTTGAAGCATGTAGAGTGGAGGTACTTCCTTGGCCTACTGGGAGTGAAAAGGTTTGACGCTGATCCAATTGTTTCAGAGATTAGGTGTACGCACGCATGCACGCACGCACGCACGCACGCACGCGCACACGCACACGCACACGCACACACACACACTCAAATAATAAATAAACACACACACACACACTCACCCTGCCTGGCAAAGATAATGAGTGGCTGCATTTCAAAGCTGCCGTCGTCAACCCTTCTGAATTGGACGATTAGGGGCTTAGCATAGTCTGTAGAAAGGCTTTATGTTCAAGGCTGAGTGCGGGGCTTTGAATGGCCCAAAACTAGAGAAAATGTCCCCAGTTCAGTTTGTTGTTAGAGTGCTTTATGGTGTGGGACTGCAGAGACTGATTCATGAATGCTCTCTTTGAGAGAGACACCATAGATAGATGATGGCACATCCCATGGGACACAGCAAGATGTCTACCAGATTAACGCACACACAGTGGCGCACACACATACATACACACACACACACACACACACACACACACACACACACACACACACACACACACACACACACACACACACACACACACACACACACACACACACACACACACACACACACACACACACACACACACACACACACACACACACACACAGTTATTAAAAGCTCAGCAAAACAGTATGACAAGGTGTCTCATTTCACGGAACAATGACAAGCCATTGTAGAGCTCATCCCAGGGGACCAAGATGTACTGACAAAAATATCTTTGCGCACCTTCGCTGTTATTCTCCTCATGGTTGTGAGGTCTACAACTGTGCGTCTCAGAAAGTTCAAAGGAATGGGAGACACAGAGAGAGGAAGGATGGCAAGACAAGGCAAGGCGGTGTGATGATGCGATGCTAATATGAAACAAGGCACTTTTGTGGCAGCGGCACATTTATGGAGTGGAAGTGGATGAAAGGCATCAGCCTGCTGATCAGTCCTTTTCTCTCTTAAAACAAAAGAGAAAAAAATAGATGCGTAAAAAATAAAAGCTTTTCATCATAGGAGGGAGGAAGATACCATCATAATTATTGCCGGTCCGCATGGGAATAGTAGCGTGCTAAGCACTTGCGGCCTTCACTGTCAGGCACTAATTATACTGTACATCTGCTTTATTCTCAAACTCAAACCAGGTCATTCTCCGTTCATTAGTAACTTTACAAAAGGATAAAGCTGTCTTTGCCCTTTCAAATGAGGGAGAGAGAACAAGATAGGAACCATATTGGAACTATACATGTTGGGAATGATGCGAGTCGTTCCATTTATACAGCTGTGGCACAAATGTTCACAATCAGGGACTTACACTGGCTTAGTGGCAGTAATCTCCGGAAGGCACAGAAAATGTCTGCCTCTTTCTCAGCCTGTGGGCCTATAACTACAGATGTTCATGATTTTTCGGTTCTCGGAAACTGTTGTTCTGTCCGAATTGCCTAATTTCTCACATGGCCCTCTTCTTGCGCCATGAGGCTGATTCTTCCAAAACACATTTTTGGTCACTGCTCCTACAGATTTTGCCCTAAAATCACGCAAAGTGGTACACATTAGCTCTAAAGTCATGTCATCAACATGGATCAGTCCCATTTCCCATATTCCCTCCTGATTGGCTACCATTGCCTTCTGACGGTGACTGACTTATTGGTGTGAGACACACACCAAGTTTGAGATGATCGAACACTGTCACATGCATACACCACTTTGCGTAATTTTAGGGGAATAATCCGTAGGAGCAGTGTCCAAAAATGTGTTCGAAAAAATCAGCCTGATGGTGGCGCTAAATGGGACTGACGGTCGCAACTAGTCCTGTGCCCGGTGGTATGCACAGTATATGAGGGATTGAATGTCCCTGAGGAGTCTCAGAAGTAATGTTGGAGAACCCAGACTGGTGCCCGTTGGGCAGAACAGTCACAACTGACGTCCAGTTGTGCAATACCCATTGTATCAGTTTGTGATATCTCCAAATTTGGGCATTGTTTCAGCATGCGGCTGTTACCATGGTAGTGACACTGTTTAGTATCAGTGATGTCAGCATGCTCATCTCCAAATTTGGGCATTGTTTCAGCATACGGCTGTTACCATGGTAGTGACACTGTTTATATCAGTGATGTCAGCAAATTAATAGTTAGATATAGATATAGAAAAATATTTACAATATTGACAAATATTCTGGGATTTTCTCAGTGGTTTGCAATTAGCACGGAAACAGCTGGACACACAACTGCTCTTATAGATTGTTATCTATATTTTTATATGAGATACTTAAAGTGTGGTTCCTGTGGAAATAAGCCTCGGCTTTCTAGGATCTCTTTTTAGTTGACCTTGTACCAGTGATTTGTACTGTCATGAAACTGTACTTTTTTCTATTGCAAACTTCTAATAAATTCTTCAATCAATCAATCAATCAATCCCCCTAGAAGCCGAAGTCATAAAAAACTACTGCCGTCATTTGAAGCAACACCAAATCAGACGTCGCAGCACTGTGGCAGGTTCTGTCATATTTCATGAAAGATCATTTCAGGAGTTCCACAGATGACAGAGCATGGAAGAACCATACTGTAGCAGCAATATGTTGAAATAATACTTTTGCTCGGGTTGGGAAACGGCATGATTTGCTTCGTGTCAAGCGGAACAGGAAAGGGATAATTGTGTTTTCCCTGTCACTGCCTTGTTCCCATGGGCTGTTACAGAGCCTCTGCTGTATGTTATTGGAGGTGACAGGAACCTTGTCAGTTCTATGTATTATGTTTTAATGATGAGGCACCTCTGAGATTGGTGGATGTCCTGTAAGACTGAACACATTCACCCCAACTATCAGGTAATGCATAAAGATTACAACATGAACCATACAAACCCTGATTGTTTTATAGTCCCCCCCCCCCCAATCCTTGATTCCCAGGAGAACAATTATTTGATTCTGAAAGTTGAAAGTTAAAGGAGCTATAGTCAACTTTTTCTTGAAAAACGGATGCTAAAATAAAAATAATGTTTATTTTTTTATAAAATATTTTCAAAATATTATTTTTTAGCATCCGTTTTTCAAGAAAAAGTTGACTATAGCTCTTTTAATATTCCGCCATACTGTATATAAAAATGACCGTTTATATTCAATAACCAAATGAAAATCCTAAAATAGATACCATTCTAAAACATAGTGAAACCAGCGCTCCAGACTAACCTTTTTCACTACTGTCCACTATGACCACCAGGGGGTCAATTGGGTATGGCAGGGGTATGCAGCTGCCATACCTGGGTCCAGGGGGGGGGGGAAAGTTACTTCTAAATATAAATCCATGAATGTCTCTTTGTCTATCTGTTCTGGTTATTATGTTGTTCACTTACAGTAAAATAACTACAAATGCAACATTTAACAAAATGGTCACTTTAAGAAGGTATTATAATTATATTCTCCACACTTGTATTCTCCCCATCTTTTTTTTTTTAATATAATGTTTATCCCACGATTTTGTAACCCATTTTTCACCCAGTGCCAATTGCCTATGTAATCCAGGGCTCTGCTCTCCCTCTGCCGCGTCTGGGGAGACAACGGACACACCTCATGCTTCCTTCAATGCATGGGTAGTCCAAGTTGTTTCACCTGACAGGGGGGATTTCCCTGGGATGGACGTAGCATGTGGAAGGAACACGTTATTCCAACCAGTTCCTTTCCCCTCCATCAGGCGCCCTGGCTGGCCAGGGGGAGGCATTATTGCGACCAGGATTACTGCATGTTTTTGTGAGGGTATCAACCCTAGGAGACACGGGGAGAACATGCAAACTCCACACAGAAAGGCCCCATCACCAACCCCACCTAGGGTGTGGGCGCTGATGACGCGGAGGAGGTAACATGCCCCCAGCACCCACAGCGTCCCACGTCGGGAATCTAACCCAGGACCTTCTAGCTGTGAGGCGAAACGCTAACCACTGCGCCACCGTGCCCCCTGTATTCTCCCCATCTTAACAAAATGGTATATTCCCAGGTTCCGCAGGTCAGCTGCACAGGTATGCCAAGTTTAGCTTGAACAACCATTCCAGGCTGCCATATCCTGCCCAAGAAACCGTAGAAACGGGGAAAATAATATAATGTACTTTTTTTTTTTTTTTTTTTTTTGTGCTGGTCTAATCTTTTTCTTTTTTTATGACTCAATGTTTATTTTGTTTTTTATATATATTTCTTAAAATAAATGTATCATGCCTGTTGCTAAGGTATGGCAACATGACTGGTGTCTTGCGTGCGTGCAGGACACCAGTCATGTTGCCATACCTTAGCTTTTTTCTGAACTGACGCCACTGATGACCACTGGCTTTAGTGTTAAAAACAAAATCTCCTGAATTTGGGTAAGTTTATCATTGATACTCATTGTGATTTGATTGGACATTAAAACGGATGGATATGATATCCATAACATTGAAGTAGAGCGCAACAGCTTGTAGATCGGCAGTGTGTGTGTGTGTTGCACTCCGATTTCTCTTCTCCAAAAGATAAAAAAGAAAAGAAGAAAAGAAAAACACCTTGGTTATGATGGGTGGCAGTCGAATGTCCAAAAAATATGTTTTTCCACACAGGATTTTCCCACATATTGCATTCATTGGGGGATTATTAATATGCCTGGAGCTGAGAAATACCTTCCCACATTCCTCACAATCCTCTGCCAGCCGTTACTTCTCCAACTGCAAATAATACTGACTAAGGCGCCGTACAGACATTTGCGTGAAACATCTTCTCCGTATCGTCTGAGAATGGCCACTGGGGGCGCCGTACTAATGCATTGTCAATGGAAGGTTGTTTGGTGTTTTGTCGTTGCCGTGTCTCTTGGCCAAAAGACAGGCTGCGGTTGGGGCGTGTATGTGTCTCCCGTAGGAAGTGAGGCCGATCGCCCCCCGCTACCCCCGCCTCCCCGTTCTTTGCTCCCAGACCACGCCCCCGACCGTCGCGATTGGCCGGCTGTACTCTGCTGTACTTCCTGGCCATGCCATGTCCTGTTACTGTTGTTGTCGCGTCGCACTAGTGCTGTCACGCGTAGAAGGATGTTTGAGAGAGATGAGATTCAATTTATTGTCAGTGTACAGTACAAGTACAGTACAGTACAGCGAAAAGTATTTTCACATCTCATACGTGGAGACGTTTGAATACGCGGAGACGTTTGGACTTTTGGAAAAATGAAAATGCGCGTGATTTACAACGCTGCCGACCGACCGATGACAATATTGTTGTTGGACCGTCGCTAAATACCATCTAATGATGTAAAGTTCGATTACTGTACCACATGAATAGCGTGGCATTACTGCCCACAGAAAAGCAGTGTGACTGCAGGTTTGGGAAGAGAGGGAGAGGGGGAAAAACGTCTGGAGACTGATGCTTTAGTCTAAAGTAGCCAGCGTGGAATCAGACTATTTTGAGTTCATTTTATTATTGTTATTGTTATTATTATTATGTTTGGGAAGAGAGGGGGGGGGGGGGGAGTAGCCAGCGTGGAATCAGGCTATTTTGAGTTATTTTGTTATTATTATCATTATTATGAAGGACCGACTGTGGGGGGGGAAATAATAATAATTGCACACCATAGCCTAGTATATACATAGAGATGATTAATGAGGTGTTATAGTGATGCTAATTCTACACCACCTGAAAGGTAGATATATGAGCCATCAGAATTCCATCCATTCCTCCTCCTCCTACATTATTCTATAGGCCTATTGTCTGCATGACATCATTGTTAGTAGAGATGCTTGATGAGGCGTTACATTAGATCAGACAAATATACTTCAAAAGGTAAAGGTACATAATGTTCGAAAATAGCAGATCTACAAGCTCACAACGCGTCGTTGCAACCCCTGCTAAATACATAAATTGTACTGTGTGAAGTGCTCTCCTGAGTGATCACTTCATCAATGCAGTGGGAGCAGTGTGGGACTAAAAAGTACTAGAATAGTATACATTGTTTATATAGTATACAAACATAAATGAGGGGACATTAGTTCAGTTTTGATACACTTTAATGTAAAATTCACAGTAAAAATGAATGTGCAGTTACAACTGTTATATGTTTTTCCCCCTCTCCCTCTCTTCCCAAACCTGCAGTCACACTGCTTTTCTGTGGGCAGTAATGCCACGCTATTCATGTGGTACAGTAATCGAACTTTACATCATTAGATGGTATTTAGCGACGGTCCAACAACAATATTGTCATCGGTCGGTCGGCAGCGTTGTAAATCACGCGCATTTTCATTTTTCCAAAAGTCCAAACGTCTCCGCGTATTCAAACGTCTCCACGTATGAGATGTGAAAATACTTTTCGCTGTACTGTACTGTACTTGTACTGTACACTGACAATAAATTGAATCTCATCTCTCTCAAACATCCTTCTACGCGTGACAGCACTAGTGCGACGCGACAACAACAGTAACAGGACATGGCCAGGAAGTACAGCAGAGTACAGCCGGCCAATCGCGACGGTCGGGGGCGTGGTCTGGGAGCAAAGAACGGGGAGGCGGGGGTAGCGGGGGGCGATCGGCCTCACTTCCTACGGGAGACACATACACGCGCGGTTGGGCTAGAGACACGGCAACGACAAAAAACCAAACAACCTTCCATTGACAATGCATTAGTATGGCGCCCCCAGTGGCCATTCTCAGACGATACGGAGAAGATGTTTCACGCATATGTGTGAGTCCAGCCTAAGAGCTGAATCACACAAGTTAGACAAACACACCATGAGTATGTCTTCTGGGTCCTGCAGCCAGCCATTCTCTCTATCTTTCCTCTCCTTTCCCTTTCAACTTAGACAGATTGAGCATAATATTTCCAAGAGCCGGCCATCTAATTTCTTCTTTCAGGAAGATGAGAACATACAGTATATGGGTGTGGGGTTGGGTTGGGCAAAGGCAGTAAAATCATCAAGAGCCTATGACATCAAAATCAATGTTTACGCTTGTTTATGACATCATTCTTGTGCTGACCTCGTGCTATACCGTATGCAGTATCTGTCCCAAAAATGACACAAACTGTAATGGCTGTAATGAACTCTCATTACGTTTGGTTATAAACCAACAGTTTAGCTTCATAATTTGTTATCCTCACCGGAGGATATCATGCATGATAACGATACAAGTGTGATCTCTAAGGCACGGCCTCCAGGCAGAAACATCTGTTTTCTTTTTTATCACGTAGATAAAACAAGTCATAATGTAGAATCAAATATGATGATTTTCCTGATGAAGCTACAGTATTGCCCTCCAAAGATGGTGTTTATAGTAAACGACATGGACTCTTACATGCTAACAGTCATGGCCTCTGAATGACCTCACAAGTGTGGCTATTAACCCATTCAGGCTAGAGTTCTCAAATTCTGCCCGAACCCGACCATACCCGAACCCGACCGACATTTAGGGTAGGGTAGGGCCTAAAATGTATGCTAATTAGTCGGGCCGGGTAGGGCTCGGGCTCAATGAAAAAATTAAATACTTGTTTTTATTATTTTATTACTATTATTATATGATAGACCCGACAATACCCGACCCGACCCGATGTTTTCGGGCCGGGTAGGGCCTAAAATGTATGCTGACTAGTAGGGCCGGGTAGGGCCTCGGGCCTGCCCAGTTAGGGCCCAGTTAGGGCCCAGTTAGGGCCGGGCCTTAATTTTCAGGCCCGTTGAGAACTCTAATTCAGGCCTAGAATTATTGAATGCTTTAACCAGTGAAAAATAGCAGATATACAAGCTCACAGCGCGGCACCGAGTGCCGCGCTGCGAGCTTGTAGATCTGCTATTTTTGAAAATGTGTGCAAATATTTTAATTTATGTATTTTCAAAGCGAACGTTTGCAACTAAAATGTTGCTTCTGGGTGGTTCCTGGAACTAGATATTTTGAGATGGGGGTCCGTGGCCAAATACATATCATTTTGGGGGTCCTTCACATGAAAAGTTTTGAGAACCACTGACATAGTAGTCTCTCAGGAACAGAACTGAGCTCCAGTTAAGTGAAAAGGACCTTTTCTTTGACGATGGCTGGCCAGATTGCTGACATAGAAACATAGGTTTTACAAAAAACAGAAGGATTCAAAAGACACTTATAGAATCAGGACAAAATTCTAATTTTCATGATTTTTCAAAAATAGCAGATCTACAAGCTCGCAACGCGCTGTGAGCTTGTATATCTGCTATTTTTTTTAGTTAAAGCATAAAATAATAATACACTATAATGTGTACCCTTAAGCTGCTTGACCCCCAGCCTGCCAATATGGCATGGATTATGGATTATGCCATTGCAAAACATTATGCTGAAGCGAATCATGGTTCACCCTCCTCATTAAGATTCACTGGGATAGAGAGAATCGTGATGCCCACCAGAGGGGGTGATATCTTAAAGAAACTGGCACAAAGAGAGATGCATTGGATATACACACTAAACACAATGACACCCAATGGACTTAATGATGATTACAGCCTAAAGTGCTTTTTGGGTTAAGACTGACTTTGAATCATTGTTGTTTGGCTGTGTAATGATGATTTAATTTATTTAATCAACCAGTGTCTGTGATTGGACACTGGTGATTAATCTGTGAATTCAGCTGTATGTGAACACTGACCTTCCCTATAAAGTGAGTTGACTTTATGTAATGTGAATGCTCTGACGAAGGCTCTTAGCCGAAACGCGTAAGCGTTCCTTTTTGGTGTGTGCCAATAAATAAGTGGAAATGTGAGTACTTTGTCCTCCTGATTTAAACATTGGGGATGTGCTACCTTTTTGGAATTTAATTCCTATTTTTTACCTGCCAATATGGCCTTTACCCCCCCCCCCCCCCCCCCCATCTTCTGTGGCATCATTTCAGGTTGTCTGCTAATCACACGGGTAGATTTAAGGCAGAGAGATCAATGTTGTAAAAAGGGACACTAACTGTAAGTTGATGGATCAATACAATTTGCCGATCTTCTTCAGAGAGGAGTCTACCTCATCCTGTGACATCACCTCACCAATCGTCCATAACTCTCACTGATAAAATGATAAAATCCAAGGTTTCAGTAACAGAGTATACTGCACTGTACAAAATGACATACTATCATAATAAAATACAGTACTAAATGCTATCATACTGATGTACAGGACAGCATATACTACCATACTCAAATATATAAATCATATAGGCCCAGGTCTATATTTCAAATACATTTCACTATATGTTTAAATTGTGATATATAAATTGTAAACAACACTGTAAAAAGTTGGGAAAACTCAAAATATTAAGGCAACAAACTTCAGAAAACTTTTAAGTTTAGGGCAACTTAGAATTTTAAGTTAAGCAAAAATTATAAAAGCTGAGGCAACTAAAAATGTTAAGATAAACCAACTAAACTAATTTAAGCCAAACTTAAAGTTTTATGTTTGATTGTCTAACTTAAAAGTTTTCTGAAGTTTGTTGCCTTAAAATTTTGAGTTTTCCCAACTTTCATTTTTTACAGTGAAGCAACAGATTGCCTGCCACCCAATTCAATTCAATTTTATTAAAGTGTAAACCCAAACAAACGCACCACCGGCCCAACCACACACACATGGCTGTGTTCCAATGATGCCAATGAGCCAGACAGTTTCCCCTGGCAGCCACTGCTACTGGCACCATCAGTGGAACAGTTGGGTGTACTGCCAGTAAAGCTACTTATAGTGTGATGAAAGCAAGGGTGAGAAGTTGTTGATTGTCAGTTCAGATCTACATTTGAATATAGGTCAGCTAAAGGGATATTCCACTTTCAAAACAACTTTTGGTCATTTTATCGTCTAATCAGGCCTTTCTGAACACCCTGAACAGTTTTTAATTTGCTTGATTCAATATTTAGATATTTTATGTTAATGTTATCAGGCCCTCCAGGCCCAGGGCCTCTCCCTATACACACCCATTTTAACTTCAAACTCCATTTCAACCATGATAGATTCATTAAAAACACCCATTATTTTTCTCTGGTGACTCATACCACCCTGCTAATACGTGAGCAGGCCGTGTTTTTTCAATAACCTTTTTCATTTATTAAAAAATATATATATTTGGGAAATGGAAAAAATAAATACAATACAAAGATTTTACACACACACACACACACACACACACACACACACACACACACACACACACACACACACACACACACACACACACACACACACACACACACACACACACACACACACACACACAGACACACACACACACACACACACACACACACACACACACACACACACGTTTATGGTGACAGTCTTGTCCATAAAGTCCAGAGATGTAGCACACAGGGTGACAGAGCTCTGTAAAAAACAAGTGCCTAATCTCCAGCTTCCAGCTTAAATCCTCCATGCTATTAAATGCCCTGTCTCTTTTCATGCTGCCATTGCATTAACTATTTGTCCAAAAGGTGACACTGAGCGGAGGGAGGGAGGGAAAAAGAAAGAATTTCATAACCCGCACGCACGCACTGTGATAGCGTGAAACTTTTATCCAGTCCATAAAAAGGTTTCAAATTTGTGGCGAGCAATAAAGCATTGTGCTGAACACAATTCATCTCTGCATTAACAGCAGACACACCGATAGGCCGGGGGAGAGAAAATATGGGAGAGAATAATGAAAATGAAAAAGTTTGTATGGGTGTGTGTGTGTGTGTGTGTGTGTGTGTGTGTGTGTGTGTGTGTGTGTGTGTGTGTGTGTGTGTGTGTGTGTGTGTGTGTGTGTGTGTGTGTGCGCGCGTGCGCGCGTGCGTGCGTGTGTGTGTGTGTGAGAGATTCAAGATTATTTATTTTATTAGGTCCCGAGGGAAAAATTTGTCTTGGACATGCAGGCTGCTACATAAACAAAAAAACAGAAAGAAAGAATGTTAAAAAGAATAGTGCAAACCACACAGTGCTGACATACAGTTAAAGTGCATACATTACATTAAGGATGACTATTCCTCAGTTGGCATTGGTACACATAGATAGATAGATACCTTTATTATCCCAAGGGGGAAATTCAGTAAATTCATGAGCCTTGTAGTCTCACATCAGAATTTGGTTGATTCATTGAGTTGAGTTGTATCTGTATGTCTGCCTGCGTCCCTTTTAAATTGATTGATTATCAGTATATGGGCATGCCCATATATAGGCTTATCGGCAGCAAGGGAGGAGGACACTCTGGGAGCTCGCCCTTCCTCCTTATCGGGGGGAACTGTGGTTCTGGAAAGCCCTTGCGCACATAGACATAGAAAGGTAGACGCCTCCTCTGGCTCTGGGGCATTGGTAAAAAAGGATAGGCAATCTTTACGTAATTCTTCCACGTGTGTCACAGAAACGGAAGTTTGGTAGACCAATCAGTCACAGCGGCACTTTCTTTGGCAATGTAAACGTTTGTCTTCTCATGCCAATAAAGCTCCTAGTGTTGTAGTACTCGAGTCATTGACTTGTCAGGAGTCAGGACTCGAGTCCAAATTTTCATTGACTCGGTCTCGTCTCGGTCTCGCCCTTAATTTGACTTGGACTCGACTCGGTCTCGGACCAAGAGACTCGGGACTCGCCCCCCACCGAGTCCACTCAAGTCGAGTCACTACAATACAATGGAATAAATGTATTATCCATATGAGAGTAACGGAGCGTATCTGCCGCGCATCTGATAAGCACACGCAAGCACACAGGCACACAGCACAGGCACACACACACACAGAGCCCTGTGTGTGTGTGTGTGTGTGTGTGTGCCAACAAGCCCAACAACAGAGACAACACACTGAACTCAGTCCTCTCTCCTTCCCTCCTACCTGTAGGATATCCTCGTGTTCCAAATAAATAGGTACTAATCAGGAATCAGTAAAAAAAAAAAAAAAAAAAGACCTCGGTTCGAAGTGAAGCGGTGAACTTTTATTCCATGTGTTCTAGAGCTATGAACTCTGTGATCTATACATTCTTCCGATTCTGAATGAATGAATGATTTTATCTGGAGGGCCGAATTGTCATGTGAAGCTTGACCAATCCTCAAAGTATGGTCTCATTGGACATTTTCAATCATCCAATCATCAGACCGGGACGGACGTTACACACATATTCTGGATGTACGGGACAGATAAAACCTGTTCATTCTGGACTGGAATGACCATATATGGACATGAACGGGACACACACGGGACACACATGCTGGGACAGAAAAAACCTGTTCATTCTGGACTGGAATGACCATATATGGACATGAACGGGACACACAAAGCCACTCGGCTTTCACCGCTTCAAAAAACATAGCCTAAACATTGCCAATCAGGAAGAAGCAAAATTATTACGCTCAACATAGCCAATCAGGAAGCAGCATTCTCTGTGAGGTCACCATTATATACTTTCTTGATCATCATGCTATCCCCATACAGGTATTTGTCAAGAATACAGCCCAAATGGGTAATCTCTTCCTTGCTAGAGATTACTGTATCATCAACTTTGACCTTGAAATCGTTTACATTTATCTCACTTAGAGAATGTCTGGTCCAAAAAAGAATGGATTCTGTTTTACCAAGGTGTAGTGACAGTTTGTTATCTGTAAGCCAAGTACGAATTTTGGTGACTTCTGAGCTGAGAGCTTCCTCAATCTTTGTCACCAGCGAACAGGAACAGTTTGCAGTTCATTCATGTCGTTAGCGTCCAGTGTGGAGTCACTACCTTCCGCTTCTATTGAGAACATTATTTTTTAAAATCTTTTTCCTTGTCACACTGTTTACACTGGAAAGGTATGGACACGGTGGTGATTCTTCAGGGTACTTAACACACTGAAACTCTTGTCACACTGTTTACACACAAAGGGTTTTTCTCCAGTGTGGATATGCTGGTGATTCTTCAGAGTCCCTAACACACTGAAACCCTTGTTGCACTGTTTACACACAAAGGGTTTTTCTCCAGTGTGAACACGCTGATGTGCAATCAGGTTACTTAACACACTGAAACCCTTGTCACACTCTTTACACACAAAGGGTTTTTCTCCAGTGTGGACACGCTGGTGCTTCTTCAGGTCACCTGTCTGACTGAAACCCTTGTCACACTGTTTACACACAAAGGGTTTCTCTCCAGTATGGACGAACTGGTGTGTCTTCAGGTGACCTAACTGATTGAAACCCTTGTCACACTGTTTACACACAAAGGGTTTTTCTCCAGTGTGGACAAACTGGTGTGTCTTCAGGGTACTTAACCGACTGAAACCCTTGTCACAGTGTTTACACTGGAAAGGTTTTTCTTTGGTGTGGACATGCTGGACACGCTGTGTCGATACCTCAATGAAACTCTTATCACATAAGAGGTTTTCTTTCCTGGGTAGGTCATCAAATGTTTCTTTACTTCTCCCGGCTGCGTTGAAGTCCTCACAAGATCTCGGTTTGTCTGTGTCTCCTTGCTGCTGGACGGTTACACAGCTGGTGATCGTCGGACAGGAAGATGAGGGCAGCTGTCCATTGCTCATCATTTGACAGCAGAGGTTGTTGTGGCTTCTCTTCATGTTTTCATGGAAGGTGACCCGAGATGTGAAGGCGTATGGACAATCCTAACAGGACACCTGTGTCTTGGAAGATTGGTTCATGGACACCGCTACTGTTACTTGGACTGTAAATTTGAAGGCGTTCCTTTGTCTCTTGCAGGTTGGAAAGACTAATATATTCTCTTTGTCTCTATATGTCCCTTACTCACTGATTTTCACAGCACACTTTAAAAAACTTCTCACTGTCGTACTCAGACTAAATGTGACATTTAGAAAGTGCGTCACATCTTATTCAGGTTGACCAGAGCTATGGTCTGACGTCACACAACACAACCATTGACATCATTCCTAATAACACCGATTTGCACATCTGACAGTTGAACTTACGCAGCATAATGTTAAGCAAGCCTCATCCGAAAGTTTAACACTGCACACTGAAACCCCACTGCAAGCACCTTCATCCTTTGCTACTCCTGGTATAGTTATGCTCTTGAAGAGAGATTTACACCAGGAGATGTTTGATCATAGTAGATGTGACCAACCGCCTTTGCGTGTTAGTATGACTAGGATTTTGCTAAAACAACACTTTTGCACTTTGTCAGCTCGACATTGCCACGCTGAAGTGTTCACTGCCTCTGATCTGAGATCTGTGGGCGTTACTCCACTTCCCACTCACTCCTGTAGGTGACATCACCACAGTCACTTGCAATGCACTGCAGTAAACAGGTGCACATGAAGGAAGCAGAGCACAGAGGAAGCAGCAGCACAGAGCAGTGAAAAGTCTGGGAATCGTTAGTGGGAACAGTTCCAATTTCCATTAAAAGGCCCTCTGTTACTAAACAGATTGTAAATTAAAATCGCACCTGTGTGGGGAGTGAGCGATATTAAACACGACACACGTGCATATCTCCTTGGGCCGTTCTGTCCGTGACATCAATTATCTCCAATTCTCCACACATGGAGTTCCGTGCTCATACGGATGACTCAGACACAACTATAAAGAAACCGATAAGCCCATACATAGCCTATGTATATATGGATATCTGGTTGTGCAGCAGAGCCACAGATCCGACCACTATGCCCTTATACTGTACCGACCGACTTCAAACTAGGCACGCACATCGGCAAGGACTTGAGCAGTGCAGACAGAGCCCTCTGCCGACTCATTTGGCTATGCGTTTGCCAGGGACCGCCGATCCGACCAATAAGTCCATATATTGACATGAATATCCAGTTCTCCAGAACCACCAATCCAACCAATATGCCCATATACGGGGATGCCAATATACAGGGTATGAGCATATAGCCTACTAATGACATGATATGGGCATAACAAGGGACATAGTAGACAGATACAGATTCATAATATGGCAAGGGACACAGCCAGACATGTACAACATCACTCCGACAAACACTGGTGTGCGGGCTGCATAGCTGCCCAAACTCTAGAAGATGATTGCTCCGCAGCGCCCCGAACCTTCAGTTTCTTAAACTACTCACAATATGAACAGATATAAAAAAAAATGTGCATCTCCACACTCAGTTAACCATGCCACCATAATCAGCCAAACTCTCTCACACTAAATATAAATAACTTCCAGCATGACAACTCACTACAAAAAGCCCTCTGTGTATCACTTGTGCTTCAAATAACAACTTCAAGAATCAGAATCAAGTTTATGATTACAGGTGTAAAATTGCATTTAGAATGTGTAAGAGAAAATAAGGTGAATCAGTGCTGCTGTTTGAATATGAATTGTGTAAATCTAACCTCAGTTTCCTTCTGCCTCCCATCAATCCACTTTTGCAATTGCAGCCTAGCTCCGGGTTCAATTTCAACCTGTCAGTCAATCTACCACCTCTCCCCTGTCCTTATCCCTCCAGCTCTCCTCTTTTTCTCCTCATCATTGTCATTTCCATAAGTGTTGTGCATCTGCATATGAACCACAGCCTTCCTGTGTCAGGAATGTGATTATGATGTGGATTCATGAACCACGGCTCCCTGAGAGACTGTACGGATGAGAGCTCCAACACCACTGGAAAATTACCAAAACCCACAGTGGGGAACTGATGCACACTACAAGCACACACATAAGTACACACATATACAGGTATTTGAACAGAGAAAATTGCAAGCCCATGCTCACACAAAAGAACACACGACACATGAACAGTGCACTCACTCACTCACTCACTCACTCACTCACTCACTCACTAACTCTCTCTCTCTCTCTCCAGAGTGAGTGACGTCCCAGTGACATTGTGGTAGGGAGGGAAGGAGGGGTGGAGGACAGATCTGCACGGAGGGCAAAGAGGGACAGATCCTAAACTAAATGAGCTGCAGCTCCTCTCTGCTGGCATGTTTAATGAATGAACACACACCCTTAATGACTCCAACAACTATTAGTAGCTGTGTGTGTGTGTGTGTGTGTGTGTGTGTGTGTGTGTGTGTGTGTGTGTGTGTGTGTGTGTGTGTGTGTGTTGAATTCAACTAGAAGTCAAATGACATTTGTAGCATTCCACTGTCCTTCATCCAACCTGTGGCATTTCCATAACAAGCTGTGATCTCAGCAGTGAACAGAAGATCGATAGAGAGTGTGAATAATAGAGACAGACAGTAGCATAATTTGTATGCACATTGAAGTTGGATGTAAAATCCAATAAAACTGTGCCAATCAATGTACTGTAGCAAACAGACAACTCACATGTCTGAACAGCTGTTTCTTTGTAACTGTACTAAACGGCAGCAGAAACGTTGTTCAGGGGTCTGCCATGAAAATAGTTACACAAAAAAAAAAAATCATTTGCACACATACAGTATGGGTGCATACAGCAGTGTTTAACACGTGAAATATAGCCTAGCTCAGCTAGACTATCTACCATTGCTAAAACAAGGCAGCAGAACAGATAGGGTCTAGGGCTGCTCAGCTCTGTACATTTTTCTCAGAACCCAAGTGGTGAGGAGCCAACCAGGGCCCAGTATGCAATTGTAGGGCGGGCTTTGTGCTACTCTGATTGGTTGTAGGGGAGGGTGTATCACCTTTGCTGTTAACACTGTGTTTGTATTGTTCCAAAGTGGGTTTCCGGGGTCTACTCTGTGGGTTGTAGGTTGTAGAGTCCCGATCCTGACTACATTTGCTTCATGTCACTCCCCATCTCTCTCCCCATTAACTGTCAGTCTACTGTCCTAAGTATCAATAAAGACCTAAGTCAGTGACAGTCATTGCTCTGATCAGTGCAATATAGGGCTGGATTTGAAGGCAGCGCTGTGGCCTGAAAATCTAGAGTAGTTGGTAAGACCTGGGAAGGAAGGAAGGAAGGAAGGAAGGAAGGAAGGAAGGAAGGAAGAAAGGAGGGAAGTGAGGGAGGGAGGGAGGGAGGGAGGGAGGAAGGAAGGGAAGAAAGGAAGGAAGGAAGGAAGGAAGGGAAGGAAGGGAAGGAAGGGAAGAAAGGAAGGAAGGAAGGAAGGAAGGAAGGAAGGAAGGAAGGAAAGGAAGGAGGGAAGGAAAGGAAGGAGGGAAGGAAAGGAAGGAAGGAAGGAAGGAAGGAAGGAAGGAAGGAAGGAAGGAAGGAAGGAAGGAAGGAAGGAAGGAAGGGAGGGAGGGAGGGAAGGAAGGAAGGAAGGAAGGAAGGAAGGAAGGGTGCATACAGCAGTGTTTAACACGTGAAATATAGCCTAGCTCAGCTAGACTCTATCTACCATTGCTAAAACAAGGCAGCAGAACAGATAGGGTCTAGGGCTGCTCAGCTCTGTACATTTTTCTCAGAACCCAAGTGGTGAGGAGCCAACCAGGGCCCAGTATGCAATTGTAGGGCGGGCGTATCACCTTTGTGCTACTCTGATTGGTTGTAGGAGAGGGTGTATCACCTTTGCTGTTAACACTGTGTTTGTATCGTTCCAAAGTGGGTTTCCGGGGTCTACTCTGTGGGTTGTAGGTTGTAGAGTCCCGATCCTGACTACATTTGCTGCATGTCACTCCCCATCTCTCTCCCCATTAACTGTCAGTCTACTGTCCTAAGTATCAATAAAGACCTAAGTCAGTGACAGTCATTGCTCTGATCAGTGCAATATAGGGCTGGATTTGAAGGCAGCGCTGTGGCCTGAAAATCTAGAGTGGTAAGGAAGGAAGGAAGGAAGGAAGGAAGGAAGGAAGGAAGGAAGGAAGGGAAGGAAGGGAAGGAAGGGAAGAAAGGAAGGAAGGAAGGAAGGAAGGAAGGAAGGGAGGAAAGGAAGGAAGGAAGGAAGGAGGGAAGGAAGGGAGGGAAGGAAGGAAGGAAGGAAGGAAGGGAGGGAGGGAGGGAGGGAGGGAGGAAGGAAGGAAGGAAGGAAGGAAGGAAGGACGGACGAGGGAGGGAGGGAGGGAGGGAGGGAGGAAGGAAGGAAGGAAGGAAGGAAGGAGGGAAGGGAGGAAGGAAGGAAGGAAGGAAGGGAAGGAAGGGAAGGAAGGGAAGGAAGGGAAGAAAGGAAGGAAGGAAGGAAGGAAGGAAGGAAGGGAGGAAAGGAAGGAGGGAAGGAAAGGAAGGAAGGAAGGAAGGAAGGAAGGAAGGAAGGAAGGGAGGGAGGGAGGGAGGGAGGAAGGAAGGAAGGAAGGAAGGAAGGAAGGAAGGAAGGACGGACGGACGGACGGACGGACGGAAGGAAGGAAGGAGATGGACTCTAGTGGTGACTAGTTGCCGGTCTGATCTATAAGGATAAGACGATGGGATGAAGCGAACCAGGGGAAATACACAGCCACGTCCGTAATTTAACTCTGGACCCGCAGGTCCATTTGCACACTCTCAGTTAAATTAACACATGGGCTTTGTGGCCGTGAGGACAGCCACAGCACTCGCCACAATGTGCCATTGCATGCACCAACACTAAATCCCACAAACAGCTGACAGGTATTCCCTCCGCTCATCCACCCTGTGCTCTGTTTGTCTCATGGCTCAGTCTCTCTCTCTCTCCACACTTCCTACAGTAAATTATGAATGCTTTCCCCCTTTCATAACATTTTATCTTTCTCTGTCTGTCTGTCACAAGCCCTCTCTCTCTTCTGATGGCTGTGCTGTTAGCCATCTTTGTGCAGTGGTTCTCAATGTGGTATCCTATCGATTATTCCTTCAGCAGAGCACTGGTTGTCTGTTGTGAGCTGCTGTTGTACACAAGGAGGCAATGAGCTACCAAAGTATGAGAAGTTCTGCGGGTCTTTCTCGGAAAGTATTCGAGGTCCAGGCAGGCGTCAATGGATGTCCAAACAGCTTTATTGACAGGCAGAGTTGAGGATTTACAGCATTCTTGCGGCTCAGAGGCCTCAGTCCACAACACCAGACCCACACCACAGCATCTCTCCCACTCGTCCACCCCTCAGGTTCCTCTCCCCACTCGCACACCACCCCACTAGCACCCACAGCCCCTTCCCAAAATCTCCTGACCCTCAGGTCCCACTAGCACACAGAAGCTCTCTCAACACATGCATTTTATACATTACAAGAGCCCTCCCATCTTCTCCTGTTGGTAATTCTCACCCCCATGTCCTCTTCTGCCATTGGTCTACAAGGGACCCTCAGAACACCTTAGTGCATCCCCCTGCAGCCCTCAGCTGTTCGGTCTCCCCTGGGGAGACTAGCTTAAATGGAAAGTTTAGCTTTTAACAACCAACTATTGTCTAGATTGAAGTCCTATGTTAGTATATGGTTCTAACAGGTTATGTTATAATTGTGTCATCATGTTAATCAACAGAGTTAAGATTAATGCTGAAAAGAATAAACCCTTAAAGGAAACCTTTGAGTAACTGTCAGTCAGTAAAGGTGGTCTCTTGAATACCACAGTACCTGGCAGACAGAGGGACACTAGAAGCTATAATTAACTCTGCCACCAATGCGTGCTCCCCACCTTATGCCTGGGGTCACTTTATGGCTCCTTCTTTGTGGCCCTCTGTTACTGTCCACAGGGGTCATTCTTGACCCAAAAGATAAGATAATCAAACCAGAGGAATGTTGAGTCCCTGTTGTGGTTTGTCTAAATTAAGATAAAAGACAGTAGACAGATGGCTGCTACCCTTAAGGTTTTAAAGTCCGAATTGCCCCAAATGTGAGTCTGTAACGACTCACTGTTTGATTGTGATCTAATAAACCCAGCAGGTTGTAGCCTTTGACTGTCGGGACAGTCAAAGACAACAAAGCCACTATGGTCTAGAATAAGATAAGAGACAGCTGGCTCTTAAACGTGGTGGCTTGAGTAAACGACCTTTAACCCTCTTGTATTCAACTGTGTGAGCCTGCTTGTATAAAATATTCTAAATATGATGTTTATGCTGTAGGCCCGATACCACATCAACCTGTGGGTCAGGACCCCCAAAATAATTTTGGGGGGTCCCCAGAGGTTTAGCTAAATGTTAACAGTGTTTTCTCACTCAACAGTAAACAAACCAACATACATTTTAAGTTTATAGAGGGTATCTGCACATTTCTTTTTTTTTGTTATAATTTTTATCCCACGATTTTGCAACCCCTTTTTCACCCAGTGCCAATTGCCTATGTAATCCTGGGCTCTGCTCTCCCTCTGCCGCGCCTGGGGAGACAACGGACTGACCTCATGCTTCCTTCAATGCATGAGTAGTCCAAGTTGTTTCTTTTCACCTGACAGGGGGGATTTCCCTGGGATGGACGTAGCGCGTGGAAGGAACACGTTATTCCAACCAGTTCCTTTCCCCTCCATCAAGCGCCCCGGCTGGCCAGGGGGAGGCATTATTGAGACCAGGATTACTGCATGTTTTTGTGAGGGTATCAACCCTAGGAGACACGGGGAGAACATGCAAACTCCACACAGAAAGGCCCTATCGCCGACCCCACCTAAGGTGTGGGCGCTGATGACGCGGAGGGAGAAACACGCCCCCAGCTCCCACAGCGTCCCCCGGCGGGAATCGAACCCAGGACCTTCTAGCTGTGAGGCGAAGCGCTAACCACTGCGCCACCGTGCCCCGTATCTGCACATTTCTAAAGTGACAATGTAAGGACTTTTTAATACCTCTAAAATGGCAAATTGGCCAAATTGTCAAATATTAGAGGCAGAAATTGTGAAAATAGCAGATCTACACAACTGACCATGTAGATCTGCTATTTTCACAATAGAACCGTAGTATACAAAATGTAATGCCTCGACTCTTAGTGCTTGCCAGGGTGGGGGCTCCCCAGTTCAAATATGATTATTTTGGGGGGGGTCACGGCCTGAAAAGGTTGAGAAGGTTAGAGAGAGGGGAAGAAGAGGAGAAGGCAGGAGAACATGGATGTCTCCCAAAAACACACAGGGACAAATGAGGCCCTGAGCCTCCTGTTAAAAATGAAGAGCCCCTGCAGAGGGTTCAAGTCCCCTGGGCTCCGACACACACACACACACACAGACACGCACACACACACACACGTGCACACACGCACACCGTTGAGGTATGCAATTACAGGGCTTTGTGCAACACCATGGGGAAATAGGACGCAGCATGACAGTGGGGAGACGAGGGGTTTGCAGTGTGCTTGTGTGTGTACTGTGTAGTCAGTGACCCAGTTACAGCAACGGGATAAAACTGCAACAGTTGTGACGAGCCTTCTACACAAGGTCCCACCTGTTCCATTCTAACCCCCACACAGCTGTGTGTTAGTGTGTGTGTGAGAGAGAGAGAGAGAGAGAGAGAGAGAGAAATATTTTGGAGTGAAGGACAGACACATTTCAAGTGAGGGCCACTGCTGCACTGCAACTCATAGACCTCAGCATAGCACGCACACACGCACGCACACACACACACACACACACACACACACACACACACACACACACACACACACACACACACACACACACACACACACACACACACACACACACACACACACACACACACACACACACACACACACACACACACACACACACACACACACACACACACACACACACACACACACACACACACACACACACACACACACACACACACACAGAACTGTAGGAAAGTATCAATGAGCCCAGGATTCATGGACCCTTGTGATTTCTCTAGCAGGTTGAAAATATGATGGAGCAGGCAGACCGTAAGGGAGTCACTGGTCACAACTCAATACACTGACCTCATACTGTAGGAAGTGTTCACGACATGCTTTATGATGCTGGGCTGCCTGTCCCTGCTACTAGACAGAACCCTGTTAATCATCATACTGGCAGAGAAATGCACCTCTAGTACAAAAAAATACATAATTATTAAGAAATCAAATCGGTGCGCTAGGTATCGAAATCATATCGGGAGGTAAGTGTATCGTCCCACCCCTATAGTTTTACTACTAAGAATTTAAAGGCATATTTCACTTTCCCCCCCAAAAATTGGGTCATGTTATCGTCTACTCAGGCTTTTTGGAGCACCCGGACAGTTTTTAAGTTGCTTGATTCAGTACTTCGATATTTGATACATCAAATATATACATACAACTACAAACTCCATTTTAACCATGATAGATAATTAAATAATTGAAACATGTTAGGAGGGCAGTATGAGTCACCAGACTCAAGTTTTCGATTAATCTAACATGGTTAAAATGAAGTTTGAAGTTACTATGGGGTTTCATAGGGAGGGGGCGTGTCTGATCAAATTTATATCAAATATCTAAATATGGAATCGAGCGACTTAAAAACTGTCGGGCGTGTTCACAAAAGCCTGAGTAGATGATAAATGTAAATTTGAAAGTGAACTATCCCTTTAAACCAAAATGCTAAATCCAGACTTTCCACTTCTATTCCCCAGACCCCAAGTCTTAAGATTTTAAACAATCTATTTTCCTCTACAATCACTTTCACACAGAGTTAAATAATCCAATGTTGCCGCTCCATGTAAAAGCTGTATGCATGCTGAGGTGTGAGCTGTGTGGTTCCTCACTGAGATGCTCTACCGTCCATCTGCCAGTCATCAATCACTCTGGCAGCCAATCATTACTATGACAGGCTGTCAGATCACATGGCTAGAACACACCAGTAAGTATGCAGGCACAGATGTATATGAAAATTCATGAACACACACGCAGAGAAACATGCTTAAATATTCACTGTGAACATGCACACAAAGACACAGTCACACACACACACACACACACACACACACACACACACACACACACACACACACACACACACACACACACACACACACACACACACACACACACACACACACACACACACACACACACACACACACACACACACACACACACACACAAATATATTATGCATATCCATTCAAAAACAAGTTGGTATAAACAGAAGCAAACTGCAGTTTGATTTCAGCACAACGGACAGCTCCTCATGGTGTGCTGTGTGCCATTGTCATCTCTCAGCACCATGGACAGAGACATGCTTTTACGTTGCCTGTCTGAGGAAACCCCTGCATCACTGTTCCGCAAACAGTGGGTCGGGAGCCATGTCGCGGACACATTTTTATGAGTCGCAAGTCACTTTTGCCATTTTCATTTCCTACCTAAATAATAACTAGTAAGACGCCTCAGGGCGTCATGCGACCTGGGCGAGGTCACGCAAATTATTTGCCATCTGGCCATTGATGTATGTCAGACCAATTACCCATATGGAGACCCCTGGTACCCATATATGGAGATCCATGTACTGTATATGGAGATATGCTGAGAGAGCCCAGCTTACTCAGTTATTGGTTATGTGAAAATCCTATGATGTCTATGACATCTGACATCATCCTTTTATGCCCATACATGGAGATCCCTGTCTGTAGAACCAGCCACACAGATATGGGCTTTCTTGGCCATATGGATTCTGTTAGTGTGATATGTGGCCGATGTGGCCTCCATATATGAGCATTCCCATGAAGTCCTTAGATATGGGCTTGATATTGATGACATCAGGGAACTCCATATATGGGCATAAAAGGGATTCCGTTAGTGTGCCATCACAGTGAAGCCAGAGCGTGATGTCAGAGCCGCATCTGCCCTTGCCAGAAATCATACTGTTTTCACGTACCTTTGAAAAATCATAGAATATTCATGTGTCACGCCGATCCGCCCGCGGGTGGTCTCAAAAGACCCACGGGAGTCTCCCAATGTCAGGGGATAGAAATTGGAGAATTGTCGTGCAACTTATATCTGGTGTTTCTGTCTTCAGAAATACGTGATGATGAGTCAGATTTCAGTAAGTGGAGATACAGTAGCTGTGATAGCTGTGGCCTAATAACGTATGGGGAGATAAGACAGGTGTAGCACAGAGAGAGCTCCTCTCCTATCACTTGCAGACCATCATTAGCATCTCAGCTGGGTGACAGACGCTGCAGCATCTGCTGGCAGGCTGGACCCACGCCAGGGCCACTGAAACTCACCACCACCGGATATAAAGAACACACATAGCTAAAAAGATGGTGGGTGCCCTTGTCCTCTTCTCCCCTGCAGGCTATGAGGGTGTGTGCGTGCGTGTGTGTGTGTGTGTGTGTGCTCAGGTACATCAGCATCTATGCTGACAGCTCTTGTTCGGGTTGTAAGTGGAGAACATATGGGATGACAACTGTTGCCTTCATGGGGAAATGGACAGATTAATTGAAATTGAGAACAGATAGGAGAACAGACACACAAAGAGATGAGCATTTAACACAATCGAGACAAATCTTGGATAACCAACATCGTCTCACTCTCAAGCTGTACTCTAGGGCATGGGACATTATCTGAGCAAACAGCAATGTTTGACGTTTGCCGTGACCAATTTTTCAAAGTCATGAGTGGCAGATCTCAATTTACAGTTTTTACCGCAAATGGCTGTGATCTGGTTAATAGGGATATTTCTCTTAGAATTGTAAACCATCATGTCCCCCCATCAGCATTCAATGTGGCAGGTTCCCGAAATGTCAAACAGGTTATGGTCAAATCCATCCCCAGCCGTCACCTGTTTGATATACTCAACCTAGCAAAGCATTGCTAACAACTATACTGCAATATCAACCAAACTATCTTACAGAAGCTCCTCGAGCCGAGCCTTTAATCCAATCATCTCTGCTCTTCTCTCCATCTCTCTCTCGTCGTGTTTACACTTTACAGGGCAGATCAATGAGCCTTGACCGTCTGGACATCACCTGCCAAGTATGGTCTGCCATGACCAGTCAGGAGAAGAAGACAAGGGAGACGCCCATCCTCTTTCTGCTCCAGTCAACTCAGTGAACCACCTGAACTACACACTAACACTATCTGACCTCACGCCCACATCTCCCCAATTCCCTCATGTCTTGAAGAAGGTTGAGACTGAAGTACATGAGCATGAAAAAAGCAGAGGAGCAATTCGAGAAAAAGAGCAGTTGAAAGTGTAGGCTACGCCGGAATACGAATGTCTTAGATAAGCACATTACAACAGCATCTGATAGCTGCTTTCAGGGACTACGTTCTTTTTTTCAATACCACCCGCTTCGTAGGGAAAGTATAATAACTAAAGGCAGAAACTTCCAAGTTGCACTCCCATACAACTGAAAACTGAAAATGAAAGGATGAGGTGGATATAAATAATTCAAGACCTCACACACACACACACACACACACACACACACACACACACACACACACACACACACACACACACACACACACACACACACACACACACACACACACACACACACACACACACACACACACACACACACACACACACACACACACACACACACACACACACACACACACACACACACACACAGTTTTAACCTTGGTCTCAGCAGGCCTATGTGGGATCTACAGCCCTTTCTCCTCTTCCACCTGCCTTAACACACGTAGTCAGACAGAGTTTTAGAGTTCTATCTCTGGACAGTGTTAGGATCAGTGACCTGGCATTCTCCCATACCTGCAGCCCCTGAATCCACAATGATCCATGTTATCTATGAGCTGTACAGGGATCAGCCTCTCTCCATACTGTACCTCCATCGCACTGAGAGCAGTCAGGCTTTGAGGCTGAAGATGGAGCAGTGTTCTAGGGGGCAAGTAAGGCTCCCTGGTCCCAGCGGCCTCGATTTAAGCCATACAATGATTTATGTACTAGCGCTCCCATAATACACTTCGCCTCTCCGGATGGGAGACATAAAAATGTGCCTCTTGTTTTTGTCACACCACTTTTTTGATTTGCAGACGGAGTCCAACGCACGCACGCACGCACGCACGCGCGCGCACACACACACACACACACACACACACACACACACACACACACACACACACACACACACACACACACACACACACACACACACACACACACACACACACACACACACACACACACACACACACACACACACACACACACACACACACACACACACACACACACACACACACACACACACACACACACACACACACACACACACACACACACACACACACCTTAAGGGCAATGACAACACATCCAACAAATCTTCAGTGGCAGGTTTCACAATTCAGTGAAAATAGTCTGTATGCACTGTTCCTACTCTACAGTAAATCTCCTTACCAAGTAAAGCCTGTTCTATAGCCTGAAAATTGCATTCAACTAGGTAGATAAAAAAAAAGGGAATATCAGTATGGTGTTTATCAGGAGAATTATAAAGCTGCCCAAGATTCTACCCACAAAGTGCCTCAGCGGGAAACCAAATTAGAATACATTGCAGAGGTAATGAGCTATCTAAATTCAGAGTTCATATTGCTTAGAATTAAACAAATAACTGAGCTCTGAGCTGTACTGGCTGGGAAAGAAAAGAAAAGAAAAAAAGACCTCTTCTGCTTCTCGCCAAAAGAATCCCCCTGTCGAGACACAGACACTCTCCTGTGCTGGGGGAAAGGGTTTAAGCCTCAGTGTTTATCTGCTAATACAATAATAGCTTAATAGGCATTTGGTGATGCCTTGCCAATTTCTGCATACTTGACAGCTGTCAACATGTCAGCTGTACTTCAGTGGAGTTCAGGATGCTTCTAGCACTATCTAGTCCAGAGGTCTTCAACAGGGGGTCCGGGACCCCTAGGGGGTCCTCAGAGATACTACAGGGGGGACGCCAAATCTTTGTGTGATAGGATCATGTTTTTTACATTAACCATTTGAACCCTAGCATCCCTATTGTGAGTGGAACGTTACCCAGAAATAGCCGATCTACAAGCTTATACAACGCCGTTGTAATCGGCTATTTTTGTCAAAGAAGAGCAGACTAAAGTATTTGATGGTTCAATTAGTTAAATGTCTGAAAATACACATCACTCCAACATGATGACAGTGCTGTCAAACAAGTCTAAGCTGTCTAAGAAATCTATGAAAATCTTTCTTCTGCAACAACTGTACACAATATGTTGTGGGGGTCCCTGCTTCATCTCTCTCTCAGCTAAGGGGTCCCTGGCCTGAAAACGTTGAAGACCCCTGATCTAGTCTACACATACATTTCACAATGATTATAGGAAGTTGGTACACCATGGTTCCCTAGAACGAAACAGTAGTTAAACAGCAAATGACAGAAGTAACAGTGCTTCAAAGTCATCTAGAATCCTCTCTGTCATTACACAAGACAAGGATGCACCATACCCTGTTGTACTGAGGGGCAGGTGTCTGGATATATAACACGAAAATAAAGGGATAGACAACACGGTCCATTGTTGAAACAGGTAGAAGACAGGCCTGCCTGAGACAGCAGACTTCTTATTTTCCCCTGAACGTAGCCCTGCTGTACTGTGGCCCAGGGGACCCAATTAGAGGCATGGTGTGCTTGTGTTTTCCACCGCCATTGACTCAGCAGTAATTTGTTTACTTCACAGTGACGGTTCTGGATAGAAGAATGTTTCCTGCGAGTGCAGCTACAGTACCATGCTACAGTTACAGTACCTGATGCAGTTGTATGGTGTGTACATGTGCTAGACATCATCAAAGACTATGTAGCTGAATCCTCGACTCCCTGACCCAAGTCAGGTGGTGCTGATGGGAACAATGACTCATAGCCCTATCATCGTACAGTCTGGGGTATCACCGCGGTGTAGTCTTTTAAAGTAAGAAAACTACAACATTATGTCATTCGCCACGGTGAAGAGCTATCACCGTGAACCCCGCCATCTCTCCTCTGTTTTTACCTTCAGACATCTCCCCATCACCCCGTTCACTGATTGGTCGATCTTGACCAATCAGTGTGCCCCCTGGTTTCAGAGGCACAGTGATAGGACTTCACCGTGAGTCCGTGACTATGATGGCCTCCATTTGATATCTCATTTTTTGGTGATAACTTATCACCTAAAAGTTGAGGATGATAGCTCTTCACCTCGGACTATGATAAGGCCTTTATGCCCCCGACCCTCACATACACTCTGTACATTCTGTAGACCAATATAGGCACGCTAGATATTGCTTCTAAATTCTACACCAGACTGTAAAAACAGTCTACACCAGATTATGGTCACACTCATACTTTACTTGTGCTGTCATTTACTCACCGATTGATGATTATTCCAAACATGTTCTTTTGACCTTGCTGAAATCCAACGAAGCAGGTCGTTCATTGCAGGTTCAGGAGTCGTGTACGTCAAATGTTTAAAATAAAAGGTAAAAAAACAAAACAATGGGCAAACAAAACAAGAACAGGCTCCTAAACTAATGGCTTAAAGGTTTCAAAACAAAAATACAAAAAAAATCGATTTGTGAATTTGTACAGAGGTCGTCACGTCAGGTCGGAAAAACATATGTTGCCTATCCACAGGTGTCCTGTGTCCCATGAGCCCCTGCGTGAAAGGTGGGCATCATTTCCTGTTCCTCTTAGCAGTTTCATTCTGACTGGTTGCTGTTGCTGTTGTGAGCCCGTCACACCTGAATCTCTGCATGGTGATTACTTGGTGCTTTGTTAAGTGATTTGAATCAGCTGTGGAGTCGAGAACAAATTAACACACCCCCTTTTCCTCAGTAAACTCACTGGGAAACGTGTGGATATTGCTATGTTTCTCTTCTCTGGCTATAGCTGCCACTCACACCTGTTGCTTGATTAATGTAAACTAGGATGCAATTCTCCAAGGCGACCAGTAGGGTTAGTAATACATTAAAATGTTAAATTAAATGGCTCAAACTCAAACACACACAAGCACGCACGCAAGCACGCGCAAGCACCCCCCCCCCCCCCCCCACACACACACACTGTATAGGCCCATATAATAAATTAATAAATGACTGATATGAAACCATAGTAGCTACTAGGCTACTATACAGTATATGAATTCCCATAAGATATCTTCATAATGAAGTCCCAATACAAATAATGACATAATAAAACGCCATTAAAACAATACTTACTGCGCCCCAGGGCACTCATAAACTAGGAAGCTACAATACACAGGCTTAATGATGTGGATGCACCATGGTAGATTTTCTAGTAGAACTTCTACTTTGGTGGACTCGTATTCTTCCATTGTGCCACCAGAGCACCTCAAAATGTCATTTCAATCTCCCTACACCATATTTTTGTTTTAAACTTCATAGGTTGGTGTTGTCAAGATTTCATCCAACTGTGATCTTATTTTCTTTCTTAATAGTAACATTTTATTTAAAGGCAAAACCTACAAAAAAACGTGGCGTTTTGATGCAACGCTTTCAAAAAACATCTGAAGCGTGGAGTTCAACACTGGTGAACTTTGACCAGATGGCAACCGATAGGAAAGATGTGCCATTGACCCCACTTGGTACAGGCATAAGGTTGGAGGGACAGCGGATCTCGCCTCTCCTGGTTGTACAATTAAAATGTCTCTACTAGATTATTTGGCTCATGACACAACTCCCCATTTATGCACGCACGCACGCACGCACGCACGCACGCGCGCGCGCGCACACACACACACACACACACACACACACACACACACACACACACACACACACACACACACACACACACACACACACACACACACACACACACACACACACACACACACACACACACACACACACACACACACACACACACAGAACAAGGTTCACGGCTGAATTTCTAAAACAAGTCTTTATTGGCCAATTTACAGAAAGTGCTGTAGTGACCATTCCAAAGGAAAACAGACCAAAGAGTCCAGAAAACCCCAAATAAAAAAATCTTTTTTTGTATACATTTTACAAGGTTTTCATATTTATTTTTTTCCCATTCTCCTGCTCCTCTTCTTCTGCTTCCTCTAAAAATAAACGTGGGGACAACAGTAATGGTCGTCCACCAAAGGTTCCTGTGGTAAAAGGGGGGAAGGAGATGCAAATATAGGGAGGTGACGTCACAAGACTAGGTGTCACAGTAGATGAGGGAAAACGTCTAAACAACATATGCGATCCTTACATGAAACACAGAACTATACACAGATGCTGTGGGGTCACTTGGCTATGGGGACAAGCAGGGGCGTCACAAGGGGTAGGAAAGTGGGACTGAGTTACTGGGGCCCAAGGTGGAGGGGCCCTAATAACTTTATCTATTGAAAAATAGCAGATATACAAGCTCACAGCGCGGCACCGAGTGCCGCGCTGCGAGCTTGTAGATCTGCTATTTTTGAAAAGTTGTGAAAATGTGTGAAATTTCGCTTCTGGGGTCCCTGCAACTAAATATTTTGAGATTGGGGTCTGTGGCCAAATATATACAGTATCATCTTGGGGGTCCTTGACATAGGTTTCTTGCACACATTTTCACGATTTTTCAAAAATAGCAGATATACAAGCTTGCAGCGCGGCACTCGGTGCCGCGCTGTGAGCTGGTATATCTGCTATTTTTCAATAGTTAACATTCATGGGGGGCCCGCAGTGAATCCTTGTACCCAGGGCCCAGAATTTGGTGTGACGCCCCTGGGGACAAGGCAGAGGTTGGCTTTGTGATATGAGCAAGACCTGACTGTACCTGGTAGCTTACCAATGGTGCACACAACTCCAATCATCACTTGCTCTTCAGACAGATTCAATTATCATGTCGAGTGTTGGGAGTGAATTGGACTCGGGGTGACCACAACCAGAGTTAATAATGCCCTTTCACCTGAAGTGAAGACACTTTAGATTGTGTTAGATTGAGTAGTGATATTTACTGTGCTGCAGCATACTTTTTGTGGAAAAGAGGTCATCAGAACAAAAGGATATAACTGCAGAGAAAACAAATGAGCACATACCCATGCCCAAGTTCTTTTTGGCACCTCCAAGAATGTTTCCACATCACTACAGAACACACCAATGTGTACATTGTGTGTGACTTTGTCAGATATTCATACATAACACTGAATGTAGGGGGAGGTGGGTCTTAACTAAAGTAACATTCAGCACTCAAAGTAGAGCCAGATCAGTTATATAAAACATTGTCCGTAGATCAGTTTTTAGTAAGCAGGGGGGAAAAAACAGTAAAAAGTATGCTGCAACCTCTTACCACTACTAATGTAGTCCCCTCTGTTTCTGGTTTTCTCTACCGCCTGGTCAGTGTGGAGACAGTGACATCTGATCCAACCAACTCACACAGTCAACAGGAAGATGGGGGACATTAACATATACAGAGGACCAGGCTTTAGAAGGAAGTGACTTCTGTACAGACTATAAAAAGGGTGGGTGGCGGGGGATTAGGGGCGTGTTCATGCAGATGAGGATGGATGGGTGGGGATGGAGTATGTGATGGATACAGGTAGAGAACAGGAGTGGCCTTGTTGGGCTGGGGGTGGAGTTTGGAAGGGGGGGGGACGGTGGGGGTTGGGGGCTGCTCTGGGGAGTCACCTACTATACTCTATACTCAGTATTTACTGGCGAGGAGCATTTACAAATGTACAATAATTCTCCTCTATCCACAAAAAAAGATCCACAGCTCAAACCCCTTAAAGGATGAACATGACATCTGCAACAGCCCACTCCTCTAAACTACACATGTAAATCACCTGGAATTCAGTGTTCAAACCGTGACAAAGAATTGCAAATAATATATAAAAAATAACTAATAATAATAATTATGTTCCTGCAGCTAAATAAATGCTCTTTTCAATTTACATGAGAGTTCAGAAATCTGGTCCCATAATCGATGTTGCAGACAGAATGAATGGTACATGATTGTGTTTTTTCCACAAAGGGCCTCCCTGTATCTTTTACCCCATCATAGACAGTTATGGGACCATTGAGAAAGAGATGCAGAAACAAAATGTGATGAAGTATCCCTTTAAGACTCAGTTAAAGGAGAATAGTTTTGATTGATGAGTAGTTTGACTGTCGTGACAGTGGTACATCTTTATTAGAGGCTCAGTACAGTATATGACTGTAAGTTCTCTGGAGAAGTGACAGTTAAATGTTTAATGATATGGTACATGAAAACCTTAAATATGGGTATTGTGGTTAATTATTTTCTCAATACCTAACTACACACAAGATATGCAGATATGACGATACAAACTGGCTTTTCTCCCCTCAAACAAAGCTAGCTTTCTCATAATATTGACACGATTTTCTAATTTACTTTGTCACAATATTAGATTCTTGTTTTCAGGACACCCTCACCCTCGTCGCTCTGCCCGACCCTCATGCACCTTCACTCGAACTCATCTCCATCAATGCTAACCTCTCCTGGCCGCCTCACTTGCAAACCTCCAGGGGACCATGCTCTCAGTGGGCGATGTTGTGAAAACCAAAAGAACTAGGTCTTTACGAAGAGAAATACGCTTGTGTTTTGTCGGGAACATTATTTCATTATCTCGACATTACAAAAGAGAAAATGAAAAGTCATTGCATGTCTCAGAGGACGTCTAAAGCCTCTGTCATAGTCCAAGGTGAAGAGCTATCACCTCACCGCGGTGTAGTTTTCTAGCTATCACCTAGGGTTTGTTATACATTTTTAGGTCATAGCTAGAAAACTACACCGCGGTGAGGTGATAGCTCGTCACCTTTGACTATGATAGAGGCTTTACACACCAACCAAAGGACGTATTTGTGTGAACAAGAACCAAGGCAAGGGCGAGTGTGTGCATGTGCCTCTATGAAAATGTGTTAATGAATGTTGAATGAGCAATGACTAGTGTGTCTTCTGTATGACCAGTAGGGGGAGATATTACCTCAATCTTTAGAGCCACAACATCAACAGCACATTGTACAGTCTTTTTGTTTCCACCATCTGAACAGAGGGTCCTTTATGGAGGGGTGTCGGGAACTGTTCTTTTGTTTTGTTTTTTTAATGTGTGTGTGTGTTGTGTGTGTGTGTGTGCGTTTAGTAAGATATTGTCGCTTCATCCCAATTCTGGCCTTTCTTGCTGGGGTGTTGCATCGTGGGTAACTGGACATCCACGTCCTCCTCGCTGTCGTCCGATTCGGCACTGGTGATGTCATCATCCTCCTCCTCCTCGTCTTCATCTTCATAGTCATCTTCCTCTTCCTCCTCTTCCTCACTCGCTTCCTCCTCCTCCTCTACGGCCTGGGGCTCCTCGAGGGTCTGTGGCGACAATGAGAGGGTTTTGACTTTCACATCTTTGTGGGCATATCTCTGCTCTTCACATACATTTATACCTGACCCAATGATTTTAGTCAAATGAAATACCAAAGATCACACCCAGTGTGAAGTGAGTGGTGCCAGTTATGAGTTTGTTTCATTAAGCATCCAGCAATTAAGCTTGGCCAACGTGACCCTGGTGCGTACAACAAGATGTAGGCCAGATGTAGGTCACGGCTTCGTGTCCCAGACAAAGACAGATGTCGGAGCTTAACTCCTTCTAGGAGCACCGCTCAAAAATAAACACCATCCTCCTTTCCTTCAACCTCTCACCCACCTCTGCTTATTCTCTCTCACCCCCTTTCTTTTAACCCATTTAGGCCTATAATTATGTAATGCTTTAACTATTGAAAAATAGCAGATATACAAGTCTTTAAATATATTGATTCTGGGGGGGCCCTGGAACAACATATTTGGAGATGGGGGTCTGCGGCCAAATACAATGTAATTTTGGTGGTCCTTGACATGAAAAAGTTTGAGAACCACTGATTTAGAAGAAGGATTTAGAAGGCATTTATAGAATCAGGTCAAAAACATTCATGATTTTTTTTCAAAAATAGCAGATCTACAAGCTTGCAGTGCTTATAGATCTTCTGTTATTCAATAGTTAAAGCTATACTGTGTAAGTTCAACTAGTGGTCAGTAGCGGTATTGCTTTTTTCGGCCGTTTTTCGGCCGGAGTCGTCGCGGACCACCGCCGTGGACCACCGGAGCGGCGCCGCAAACCACCGCGACCGATAGTAATCCGTGGAGGGGTAGAACGCATGGTAGAACGTAATTTTCTGGCCAGGATTTGTGGATTAAGAGGTTAAAATCCTTCACCATGGTAAACACTGTAGCCAAGCGGAGGCGCTTCCTGGAGACCAGAGCAGATAAGCTGTGATTGGCCGGTAGTGTACCATGTGTGCATGATCGGCGATGTGATTGGGCAACGTATACACAACGTATACAGATGATGCAGATTACGTCATTTTGGCGCGAAATCCGGTCCACGGCCAGGATCATAGAAAACATATAAAGAGAAGGCTTCAGAAGCTGAAAATAACGGAGTGGGTGTTCTAAAACTTTAGCGATTTAACAGTTAGGACAATTTTAAGATTTGTTTTATAAAAAAAGTTACATGGTACAACTTTAAAGCATCAAATAATGTTTAAAGTGGTTCAAATATAAAGTGACACATGCAGATATGCGTTCAAGTCTAAATGGTGTAATCTCTGCATCCAACCTGACCACCACCCCTCCCCCATTCTCCCCCCCTGCCCCCCTGCCCAAGTCTGTCACCTCCATGGGGTTGACGGTGATGGTGAGCGCGGACTCGTCCCAGGCCTGGTCCGTGTCCTTGGTCGTCTGCACTACTTTCATCTCCTGCTGGTGGGTGAGGTGGATGCGGTAGATGCCCACCACCACCACCACCACTAGGGCGGCGATACACGTCACGATCACCACAGTAGCTGCACTGGGCACACCTGGGGGGGACGGGGACGTGAAAGAATATGATTATTATTGCGACCGTAGGTTGCAGATTCGCATGTGAACGGTCACAGCTTGTCCGTATGTATCTCTGTCTGTCTGTCACGCCTGACACTGTGGTTCTATGGGTTTGTCACTCTGACATCATGCTCTGATGTCACTGTGATGTCAGGGAAACCACTCTAACAGAATGGGATTGCTGCTCTGACATCACGCTCTGTCTTCTGACAATATACACCTGTATTATATTACTGCTTGAAATCCTCTTGAGCTAAAGTACTCAAAAAATAATTTAAAAGTTTTCATTGAAGTTGAAGATTGACATGTAAACTTATCACCGCCGCGTTTCCTGGAAGTGAGCGTTCATGAATAAAGCAAAGATAATTTATTCTGAACGTCAGAACACGTGTTGGTTTGTTCCTCTGGGTGCCCGAACGTATGGAAATGTAATAAGACATAGTTTGTCTTCTGGGCTTGTGCATACAGTAGCTCAACAAAAAAGAAAGAAAAAAAGAAAAACCCCAACCCAACTCTATTTAGCACTGTAATTACAGTGCACATAGTGATAGGCTGTTCTTGGTCTTACAGTAAGTTCATCTCTCGGCTTCTCATTTATAATAAAGAAGAACATGACTCAGTGCCTGTTCTTTCTTCTCCACTGGTGTGTGTGCACACATGCGCGCGCGCACACACACACACACACACACACACACACACACACACACACACACACACACACACACACACACACACACACACACACCAGCGTGTGTTTAACAAGTGTGACTTACAGAGTTACTTAATTGATCATTTCATTCACTCCAGTTCCCCAGATTTTCACACCAAATCCACCGCCTTTGATCTTCTTCAGAGAGAATCTCCATGGGACCCTGTACTCTACAGCAACATCCTATGTCTCCCTTAGAAGTACTGTATTTAATTTTTTATTAGGCAGTAAAAGAGAGACTGCAAAACAAGTGCGGAGACAAAGGTCATATTGGAACCTACCGATGACACGCACACACGCACGCACGCACACACACACACACACACACACACACACACACACACACACACACACACACACACACACACACACACACACACACACACACACACACACACACACACACACACACACACACACACACACACACAGTGGTGTAAAGTAACTAAGTACATTTACGTAAGTACTGTACTTAAGTACAATTTAAGGTATTTGTACTTAACTTGAGTTCCAATTTCCAATACTTTTACTTCTACTCCACTACATCCCGGATCCTAATATTGTACTTTTATTCCATTACATGTATTTGAAAACTTTGGTTACTAGTTACTTTGTATATACATTATAATATTATAAAACATACATAAACCACTTTAGCCCTATTTTATACCTAGGCTATTTGCTTGTAGATCTGCTATTTTCAAACATTTTGTACTTTTACTTTTGGCGCTTTAAGTACATTTTGATGCCAATACTTTCTTACTTTTACTCAAGTACATTTTGAATTCCGGACTTTTACTTGTAACTACATTCTACATTGCAGTATTGATACTTTTATCCACCACTGCACACACGCACACGCACACACACACACACACACACACACACACACACACACACACACACACACACACACACACACACACACACGCGCAAACACGCACACACAGATGTGCTCATGGCAAGAACAACATACACCTCATCAGTCTTCAAATGCAGCACACCCAACCCTTATTTCTCCTCTCCTCTCCCTAGACTTGTTAACAGAGTAGCAGAGTAGTCCACAGAGCTCTCCAGGATTCTAAGTAGAATCCATTAGAGCCAGATGAATAATTAAGGCCCGTGTGTGCTGGATTAAGACCAGCAGGCTCCCTCTACCTCTCACCACCGAGGGGTGGAGAAGCCTTCTTCACCCTTTGAGAATGTCAGTGTCTTATCAATGGAAGCTGGTGTCTAGCCAGGAGAGACGTTCAAAGAACGTGCATGGTAGTTTTCAGTGTGGGGGCAGTATATATGTCACCTAGTGGGTCACTACGACCACAAATTGGGTCACCACATGTTCTGGCATTGTCACAGACAAAAGAACAAAACTTTTGCAGAAGAATATTTAAATGTTAATGCATTCAGCCCTGACTATAAGTTCAGGTTCCAGTTCGAAAATGAGAGAGTCCCAGCTGAAATCACTGGTCTATATGTGAACCTATTTTGATAGTTGCTTTGAAAGCAGTACCTCTTTATAATAACGCTGTGTATATTATATAATACTAAATCATATATATATGGTACATAAAATTGTAGTTCTATGAAAAAGAAAACCAGAACTCCTTTTGAGTGTAGGATTTCTTTTTCAAAGAAGTTCGAACCGTGCACCCGAGATACAACATTGAGTCAAACGTTGATGAGTGCCCCTCTTCCTCTTTCTTCAACATAAAATTGTAGACCTAAGACACAATAGTGCCAATGAGAACATCAGATCTAGAGGGTGTAGTTGTGTGTTAGTTACCTGAGTTGTGGCTAGGGTAGAGGCCGTGGATCATGGATGGATGATGTTCCATCTGCATGTACTGGGGCGGGGCCACCATGTGATTGACATGCTCCCCAGCCACTGAGCTGTGAAGTATACTGACCTGAATACAGACAGAATAGCAGCAGGGGGGAAAGCTTTTAGAAGACAAAAGCATCACAACAATGTTCTACAGTCTTGTTCATTCTTGTCTCGTTTTAAACCAAATCCTGATTTTTCAATTATGAAACACGATGAGATATAACACTGGTTGTTTTGAACAGAGGACTGTAGAACTCAGAGAGCTTTAGTTCCAACACAGCACAGTAAGGTGATAGGTAGAAACTAAATCATGAATTTAATGTTAGTATGGAAGCCAAGCACTCAGCTCCCATGTGTGTCCTGAGGAAACCTGGAAGGTGGAAGGTCAAATGTACAGTAAAAGTATCAGCACAGCTTAAAAACAAAAACTGTGTGGTGAAAAATATTCCCTTTCCTTCCCCATGTCATATGAGCTCCAGGCTAACCGCTTTGGTAGACTGTACGTTCACAATAAATAGATTGTTATTATGTCAATATTATCACTGTCGGGCAGAAACCTTGTATCTCCAAGTTTCAAATTCATACGTCTTTTCGTAACCTAAAGCCCTGCTTCATCATATAAGACTGTCGCACAAAACTAGTGAAAATAGCAGACCTACAAGAACACCTACAGCGCCTCGCGGTGTGAGCCGCTGTGTGCTTGTAGATCAGTTATTTTCACTATTTCAAACTATTTTAAAATTATGAATACAAAACAAGCGGTTTTGGACATACAAGGTTTCCACCCGACAACAACGAGTTGCTGGCACTGACCTCAAGGTTGAACTCATTGCTGGTGTATCGTCCGTTGAGCTCAGAGCAGGTGAGGCGGAACCTCCTCTCCTCCAGCTGGCCAGGATGCCAGTTATGGTAGCGGACCTGTCTGATCACCTGCTCATAGTTGGACATGGAGTCCACACCTGGGAGGAGGGGGCGGGGTTCATGGTTGACAAAGTATTCTTAATGGTTACCAGATGAAGATTAAGCTCAGGCGAAGATGCTGAAGAACATTACTTTTTTTGTGTGTTTTACACTGATAGTATAACAGGAATTAAGTGATGTAGTCTAGCATGGGGATTCAAAGCCAGTGTCTCACTCTCAACTGAAGATGACGTTCAACACGATACAAGGATGTTTCCGCGAGAATCGCAAGAAGTCGAAGAGATACAGGCTCTGCTATTCAACATGGGCATTAGAAGTCATGTTCTATTGAAAGTTCAGAATCCTGCTACAGAACCCAGCAGAGAATGTTCTTAGAATGCATGTTGCGATCTGAAACTTTAGTCATTTAGAAAAGGCCTCATTACTGGCACTAGCCAGCATCTGCTGAAAGCCACTAGCTCACTGAGATGTGTGGTAGGCACAGTATTCACTGCTGGAGTAGATATTAAAGCTCCCCTATCCTCAGAAACATGTCTTACTTTTATCATCAAGTCATTTTCGAGACATGACTTGATGATGTTTTTCACAGTCTCCTACTGAGCAGTTTCTCTGTACTCCCCCGACACAGAGCATAGATCCATCAGAGGAGAAAGAGTGGATGTCCTTCCAGACAATGTTCATGTGTGAAAAAAACATGTTAAAGAAAATATCAATCAGAGCAGAGTATTTTTACATGACAAAGTGTGGAAGGGAAATGTGGGATTGGATGTGCGTGTTCTTCTTCTTTTTTTAACCTACCATATATTGACATCCCAGAGGTAGAGTTGGTGGCGTCCAGGTGTTTCCCCAGCAGAGCGCTGTGTGGCAGCTGGAGAGACTCCTGCTCTGGCCTCAGCTCATCACCCAGCACCAGGATGTCACAGTAGTCCAGATTATGGATAATCTCCTCTAACACACCAGGCCGACGGGCTGCACACGTACGCACAGAGACAAAAAAAAACACACGCTCAACTGCAAACCACAAGCGTTTGGATTCCTGTGCGCCACCTACTCCTCCTCATACGCACTCCAATTATTCTGTAAACTCTCCAAACTACTGTGTGTGCTGCAGCAGAGTCAACACACCCCCTCAGACAGCTCCCATCACAGCTCTGCCTGCCTGACAGGCTGCTAAGCCTCAGCCACTGCCACACTCTCACTCTGCCACCCAGCCTTCTCCCCTGCCTCACATGCAGTCCCCTGAGCCTGTGCCGTCCGTGCCCACTTAACAGCCTCCCCACAGAGACAGAGAGAGACTCTCTGGAGGAATGGACGAGAGGAGGAAGAGAAGAAGACAGAGAGAGAGAGAGAGAGAGAGAGAGAGAGAGAGTGAGTGAGAGAGAGAGAGAGAGAGGATGGCAACAACTAAAGCATACACACACACAACTTTCTACTGAATCTACAGTAGGTGTTGTTGACGGTAAAGCTGGACTCCTGGCAGAAAAAGGTGTTGTGTGAGAAAGTCAAGAACATGTCTGACGCTGATCAGATATCTGGGGACAGGGCGCACGGTGGCACAGTTGGTAGCACTGTCGCCTCACAGCTAGAAGATCCTGGGTTCGATTCCCACCGGGGGACGCTGTGGGTTCTGGGGGTGCGTTCTCTCCTCTGCGTGACTGATCAGTGCCCACACCCTAGGTGCGGTTGTCGAAAGGACCTTTCTGTGTGGAGTTTGCATGTTCTCCCCGGGCCTCCTAGGGTAGCTACCCTCACAAAAACATGCAATAATCCTGTTCTCTATAATGCCTCCCCATGGCCAGCCGGGGCGCCTGCATGAGGGTCTGCTCACTCCTCATGCATTGAAGGAAGCATGATCTCAGTTCGGGGCTCTCCCCAGGTTTGGCAGAGGGAGAGCAGCGTCCAGGATTACAGCTTAGGCAATTGGCACTGTGTGAAAAATGGAAGGTGTGACGAGGGAAGGGAACAGAGACTGGTGGTCGCAGAGGAATAATGAAGCGACAAATGACAAAAGACGAGAGAAAAGTGCTCGCCAATGCTTGAAAGAATGACATCAAAGATAGAATGACGTCAAAGAAACAGAGCAGACGTTTTATTGGGAAACAAAATGGGAACCAAGACACGACAAAGACGGAGAGGGAGCATTAGAACGATTAGCCCCAAAAACACAGAACAAAAGAGAGAGAGAGAGAGAGAGAGAGAGAGAGAGAGAGAGAGAGAGAGAGAGAGAGAGAGAGAGAGAGAGAGAGAGAGAGAGAGAGAGAGAGAGAGAGGCAGGCCAGTGCTGGGTAGAGACACGGCTAAATAGAAAGACAAATGACAAAGGGAGACAGAGGACAGGGAGGCTGATTAATGGGGTCCAACAGAGAGGTGTCACACGGCCTGCAACAGAACCATGTGATTTGTGCTGAATCTGTTAAGGTTCAGCCTCCAGAGAACATTAAATCTGCTCATTATGAAACTTCATCACATCTCCCCCACACACATTCTGTCTTTCTCAGTCTGTCATTCTAGCATCCCTTGTCTGTCCGTCCGTCCGTCCGTCTGTCTGTCTGTCCAGCCCTCCCTCCCTCCCTCCATCTCCCTCTCTCTCTCTCTGTAGTGCTCCCGCTCATTTAGCTCCCTCTCCCTCTCTGTCTTTCTTTTCCAGCTAATCTGTTCCCTGCAGCTGCAGTCTCCATTTCAGTGGCAGAAATTGACTTTCCAGTTTTGAAAGTGATGCGTCGCGTTCTCTTTTCTTCTGTGGGCGCATTACACACAATGTTCCGCTTATCTGCTCCTAATTGGCACCGAGGCAGTGCCGAGCTGTGCCGTGCTGTGCCGTGTCATACGGCTCCAGCATTGCTGACCAGATACTGTATCAGAGACCAGACCAAAGGCAGCAGGATTTAAATGTCATATCCATTTGCTAGGAGGTCAAGCCAGGCGACCCGAGGAATCAATTGTCTGCTAGCAGAGGCCTTGCTCAGCAGGGGTGTGTGGTTTCACACAAAGAGGTAGGAGGACAGGACAGCAGCGGTGGTGGTGGGGGGAGAGGGTTTAATTCCAGCAGACCAATGTGATAGGGGTTAGTCTACTGTATACAGTATGTTCCCTGGGCTAGCAGAGAATTACGTACCAAGGGAATCTTGCTAACACAGCGGGATTAGTGCTGGTGAATAGCTGCACTCACAGTGAACTGTCCATGGTACTGATAGTGTGTTAGGGCATACTGTATGGGATATCGACGTTCACAAAGAGACAGATCAGCACACACAAACTTAAGAAGCCCAATATAGCCTTCCTTTTAATTAGTGCAGCACACAGACAAAAGTTCAACATAGTCTGTTTCCTTTCTCTGGAGGCAGTATGAAATGTTAAGCCTTCTCTGATGGGGCTTTTTGATAGTGGGACATATACTGGGGGAGTTAGCATTCATGAAACACATTATTCACATGAATGGCCTGCTCAAATATTCACTGTCTCCCTTTCAGCTACGAGGAAGCATTTCATTTGGGAATGTGACGCAGCCCAAGACTGGAGAAATTGCAGTTAAAAAAAGAAAAGAAAAAAAAAACACTTTCCTTTGCCAAGGAAGCCACTAGACTCCAAGTTGGCCTCATGGTGGCGCTATACCAGCCCACTTCACAAGTTGACCTATAACTCTTGAAACGTTTGTATAATCCCTATTAATTGGATTCCTTAGATCACAACGCAACTCCTTACATACAGTAGGCCACCCCTGCAGAACTACATTTGCTGCCACACCTTTTCAGTCCTCATTACACATTAACTCTGGAATCATGTGATGTGATGTGATGTGATGTGATGTGATGTGATGTGATGTGCATACTCTTTTTTTAATATTCCATAACAATTGCGTTTGAAGAAAAAAAAAAAAAGCTCACTTAGATCCATAGAGGGTGCCACACATGCAACAAATATCAATATCAATTCTGACTCAATTTCTTTCATATTTACTCTATTTTGATTTTGTAGAGAAAAAGTAAGAGAAGTCAACTCCGGATGCACGAAATGCGGTGTCCATAGACTCAGAGGGAAACACAGGAACTATTAAAAACCCTTGGATGATACAGGTAGCATGCTTCCAACTTCTTCTATTGTTCAGACTTACAATATAGTAACATTATAGTACAATCTGAAACTGTATTTATTGTGTATTATAAAAGTGAGTTATAAGCAGTATACAGTATACAGAATAATAAGAGTTTTTCACTATTTTTCAATCAACTCTATGTGATGAAATGTGCTCCATACCTGTGTGGTGTGTGGCTGCATCCGTCCTGGTCACAGTGCTGATGATGTGGAGGTCCTGGAACAGGGCCAGGCCTTCTGCTGACCTCAGGTCAGAGGCCGGCCTGCTCAGCCTCTCCACCCCTGCTATGGTGATCCTGGGCTCACTGGGCTGCAGCACCATCACCACTGCATCCATGTCCGGGATGGTGATGCATGTGTCCTCCCCAAAACACCTGAGAGACACAGAGACAGGGAAGGCCAGCAGACCCTGAAACGCCTGGTGTGAAATCTAAACTAGGCTTTGTATTCAGCTAGCATGATTGGTCAGAACTTGGTCAAGGACATTCAAGGCAGGAGTGATAGATTTATTTGTATTTTTTTTTGCGCATTCTGCCCCAAGGCTACATTCTGCCAGCAGTGAAAGCAATGATAGTTTTGAAGAGAAATTGGCTGAGGAGAGCAGGTGCGTAGCGTTGTTCCGACACGCATTACTCCGACGTCGCGTTCGTCCGACTCTCCCCACTACTAACCCTATATATCTAACCCTAAAGCCCTTTGCACACAGGAGCGTTTATCCGCACGGATAAAACGGACAATGTCATTTTTTTAAAAGAAAACAATGATTCTCTACGACCTCATGCACACCGGATCCGAATTAGCTGTGCGACGAGTGGCTGCGGCCGTGCGTTATTTTCTCGATCGAAACCAGTTCGATTTGTGCGTCTTGTCGCATGCGGTAAAAAACTCATCACTCCTTTTATGACTCCTTTTGGGATCCGCAGCGCAGATTCCGCACAGCATTGCACACCAAATCCAATGCGTTTTATTCATACAGCAAACGGAAGAAACGCAACTGTCCTGTGTGCAAAGGGCTTAACCGTATGTGTAGCCATGTATTCAAAGTAATGAGACATTAGACGTTCATATTCCTTCCGAGGAGAGCTTCCAGTCTCACAAGCCAACCTCCAGGAGGTACAAACACCTCTCTCAAGTGAGTCGTGACCATGCATAAACACAACCTGTGGCCAGTATTAACCTAAGCCATACTGTAACAGGACAGGTAGACAGGTACACACTAAGGCGCCGTTTACACGACAAAATAAATTATCGGATGTGCCGTCCGTTTAGGCGACTGGTCTATCTGGCAGTGCGTCACTGCCACCTGGCTACCTGGCATGCACACTACAGCGCTTTCACTGTTGAGTGTCTGTGTAAACGCAGAATAAAAAGTGAGAGCGCCACGGGACGTTGCCGTTTTCTCTAGAGACCGTCCTCGTCTAAACGTGGCCTAAATCTTGTTCATCATCATCATCTTTTGGTTTTCTAAAATATGTTTTATATATTTGGGAAAATGTTTGTCAAAGGTCCACACTGTGCTTTCAACTAAATGTTTGCCTATTTTTATTTTGAACTATAAACCATGTGAAATTCAACATTGCACTAGAATACATTGAAAAATAGACATACATGTACAGCATAAGCCTGTACAGGATAAGCCTCGAACAAACAAACATCATGGCTTCCTTCAGTTCCCCACACGCTGTGTAAAAGGCAGCATGCACACATTTAAATGCAGAGTGACAACTGGCATGCATGAATAGGCGACGCGTTTGTGTGCACTGTAGGACCTGGTTCTCCCCCAACAGCACCGCGCAGCGAGAACACTGACAGACCGGGGAGAAGCATACCGCACGTATGTGCACATATTGATGCAGACACCCGACAAACACGCACAGCATAAAGAATGCGGATTAGGCATCAATCACACAGAGAGCAAACAGACGTCAAACAGTGTGTGGGAGAGACAGAGCGAAACAGGAAGAGAGAGTGAATGACGGGGAGCCGAGAGGAAGAGAAATGACAGGCAGCGAATGTTCTGTGAAAGTGAGCAGAGGAATGCTTTTACATTTCACTGTAGGCCTTTCAAACATACTAACATCTGTCTGTGGGAGGGACATCAATGCTTTCTCTCTCTTCCTCTACTGGAGTTCGGAGCGAGAGAGAGAGAGAGAGAAAACATTGACGTCAGGCATTTTTCGCGCGCAGGATCCGGGGTTGTAATCACCGCTGAATAAGATAAGATTGCGCCGCGTGCGTAATTTCATATCTTTTCGCCCCCACATGTCACTGTAAACTTTTTTATATAACGGATAACGCTGACAAGGAGTCTTTCCTCTTCCGCACAGTGATTTTCCATCTCCGTCGCCTCTGTCTGCCTGTCATTATGACTCCCTTTCTCTCTCTCTCTCTCTCTCTCTCTCTCTCTCTCTCTCTCTCTCTCTCTCTCTCTCTCTCTCTCTCTCTCTCTCATTTGAGGCCAACACATTTTCGGTTGTAATCTCGTCCTTCTCTGCAGAGGTGCTGGTGATGGCCAGCAGTGTGTCTGTGTGTGTGTGTGTGTGTGTGTGTGTGTGTGTGTGTGTGTGTGTGTGTGTGTGTGTGTGTGTGTGTGCGTGCGTGCGTGCGTGCGTGCGTGCGTGCGTGCGTGCGTGCGTGCGTGCGTGCGTGCGTGTGTGTGTGTGTGCGTGTGCATGTGTGCGTGTGTTCTCTGCTCTCTGCTTTGTGTGTGCACCAAGCCACTGCTATGAGCAGAGCCCGAGAAAAACTGCAAGGAGGGAGCTGATGCCCCGTGAACAGAGGAAAAAAAATTAAATAAAAAATAAATAAAGAAATGGATGCCGTCCAATTCCATTATAAAGAAATATTATGAGCAAGGCGGAAACAAATGCCCCTACAAAGATTAGCGCTGGTTACTCTGTATTAAGGCATGAATGGTGTTTAATTGTGTTTTGAGGAGTTAATTAACTTTTTTTTGTGTTTATATTGGGACTAACGGCGAAAAGGAACATCATGCTTGTTGGTTGACATGCTTTGGTAGGAGGCTGTGTTTTAGCGCAGTGGTTCTCAACCTGTGGGTCGGGACCCCCAGGGGGGTCTCCGAAATATTTTGGGGGGTCCTCAGATGATTAACTTAATGTGCAACATTGTTTCTCACTCAACAGTAAACAAACCAACATACAGTTTACGTGTATAGAGTATCTGCACGTTTCTAGAGTGACAATTTCAGGACTTTTTAATACCTATAAAATTACAAATTGTCAAATATTAGAGGCAGAAATTGTGAAAATAGCCGATCTATATGCTCACAACGCCTCGCGACGCGAGGCGTTGTGAGCATATAGATCGGCTACTGTTTTAGCGGAACAGAAGAACAGGCAGCACAGAGTCAAACTGACTCCGGATGTCCTTTCAAAGCAATAAAACATGATTAAAGAAGGCTGCCGTGGAAGTTGGGAGGATGATTAACTCATAGAATGCTGTTGGAGAAATTGTGTGTTCATTCTAGTGGATGAGGATGCAGAGCAGATTCATTCAGCTCATTCAGTCTCTGGAACCATTTGTCCGATTGACAAAAATCTTTTTGCCACTGAATCACAACGACTATGTCTGTTTCTGTGATCGATCAGTGGACCCCGCCAATTATTTTTTTCATGAAACAGTAAATAAAAACATACAAAATCTTGGCACCTGGACCTTGGAGCCATTTTTGCCTGTGGCATGCTGTGAGTTAATGTATCGGCATCACCGATAGGTTGGTTCTCTTCCTCTCTCGCTCTCTATCCTTCACATACAAATGCAAGCAGACATGCATGCGCGCGTGCACACACACGCACGCATGCATGCACACGTGCACACACGCGCACGCACACACACCCAGTTTTCTATCTCAGGAGGCCTGCGATAGAAAACTTTCATATAACAGCATTTAACAACAAGACAACTTTGGGGGTAATTATAATAATGAATTCCTCAATAATCGCTGTGCCTCAAGCCAAGATGACTCTCCCCATAAACTCACAGAAACACAGACACACTCTCACAGATCCAGAGACGTTCCTCCTGCTGTTAGTTGAAGTTACGGGGCCCGCGGCAGAGCGAGGACCCTAACAGGGGGTGAGACTGGACCCCTAGGGCCGCGCTGCAAGGAGGGAGGCTTATTTAACAGTATCATGAATATTAAAGAACACACACCAGGGGAGGCACTCACACAATACCAGCCAGTCTCTCTCTCTCTTTCTCTCTTTCTCTCCTCGCACTCTTGCTCTGTGGTGTAATCCAGACAGAATTATTAATATGCGGTACATAAAATGTAAAATTTGGCCCCAGGTGGCAGGGAACAGGGAACAGGGGACCGAAAATGGTGGATTAAAGAACAGGTAAAGTGATGACAGAATAAGTGGAGGAGGAGGGAGAAAGGGAGAGAGAACATGAATGTAAGTGACACTGATATTGAAAGAGAGAGGAGCCAGGACTGTGTTAAGCCCCTATCATAGTAGGCACCGTGGTGATAAGCTATCCACCGTGGTGTAGTCTTAAAACCTTAAATTAAGTCATAAAACTACAACATTACGTCATTACTCGCGGTGAAGAGCTATCCACCGCGAACCCCGACGCATCTCTCTCTTTTTACTTTCAGACAGATCGGCCCATCACCCCGTTCACTGATTGGTCGATCTAGACCAGTCAGTCACAGTGATATGACTTCACCGTGGCGTGACTGACTATGATGGCCTCCACTTGTTTTCTCACTTTAGGTGGATTGTAAATGTGCGGTGGTAGGCTCTTCACCGCAGACTCTGATAGGGGCTTTAGTCTTCGCACATGGAGAGAAGTGTAAATACAGATTCAACTCCTCCTGCGTCACAGCTGGATGAGAGGAAGAGAACATCAGGAAGGAAATAAGAGAAGGAAAACAGAGAGGAAATGAGATGGGAGAGCATCCTCTCTGGCACAGAGGACAGCACAACACAAGGCCAACGCTGACATTTACTGTGACACATCTTTGTGTTTGTTTAATTGCCAATAATAATGTATACCGGTACGTGCACAGGTACAAATGAGTTGTTAAAAAACATGTCATCCATCCTCAGAATCAATAAAATAAGAATCAAAGTGTGTATGCGTGCCCAACTGCCCATAAACATGCTGGTAGTGGATATTTCTAGATCTTTCTTCAAACTACGGTTTGATATCATTCAGACATGTGGCTTCTACAGGAATAAAGCATCATTTGGATGGTTACAACGTTAGGGCTAATAATAAAATCCACAAAAATCCACTTATCCACTAGAATAATGGGATTTTTCTGCCAGAAACTCCATGGTGAGATCTATAATGTTAGGTTTCTTATTGTACAGGTTGTGTTGATGCATGGTTGGTCACTAAAAGAGGCTACTAGGCTCTCGAGACTCCTCTACTACGGCTGGTGCTTTCACTGCTGGAAGAATAAAGCCTTGGACTGAATGCGGAAACATAAAATAAATATATCATGCCCACCTTGAACGTCTGACCAACTTCTCACCAATTGCTCTTGCTGAATTTTCTTTCGGATAGTCAGGACATCTCTGAGGTGCAAGACAGGCCAAAATAAGTTCAGAGAGACCAATCCAAAGTTCTGAATGGTTGTCTTTTTTTTAATGTATCCAGTAATACTCGGAAGGAGCATGTACCTTTAACACTTGGGATGCCAATATCTTTGTAATTATTTGGCTACAGAGTGCCGCCATTCACTGCGCTTTAATTTGAAGAGCCCCGGAAGCCACGATCGTGTCCATGTTGTGGAAATTGACAATGTTGTAATGACGATCAGTATGTTTACTTTCACACAGAAATGAAAAATTCTAACCGCGGCTGACCGCCGCGGCCTATGTGTCGCCGTGAAAAAAAAAAACGGTTCTTGGCGATTGAAGCATTTTTTGAAGTAGATAAAGCTGTTTCTTTGCAGCAGCAATGAATAGGAGATTACACGCTTCCTGATGATGGCTGCCAATTTGCCTTATGGGATATGACGTTTTTTTTCGCTCACCGCAGCGCCTGTTTACCTGGTAACCATGGTAACCAGGTAACACGTCCCTGGTGCAGAGCTTGGCGCCGCACCGCCGTAATTCCTATCACATTCCTGGACGTAATTGGCTCCGGAAGTGTCGTTCAGACCAAAACACATATAGGGTTAAATCTGCCTTTTATCATACCCCTTCATACCTGCTTTAGTCGATTTTTTTCATTGCTGCCCCTGTTGCTAGATTTCGGTTGCCCCTGTTGCTAGATTTTGCAGGCCCTCTCATAACTAACAGAGTAGATAGACTTTATTCTAGTGCGGTTATTTCTTTAGCTTCAAAGTTAGTATTTTCTTATTGGATTGTGTTTACACAATGTCCTGAGACCAACCAAACCGCTGTTTTGACCTCACAGGCACCCTTACTTGTCAAACGGCTTCTGCTCTGCACCAGAGCAGGGAGAGGAGAGCCTAGAAAGGGAGGGGATCTTCTCGTCTGTTTGACAAGTAAGGGTGCCTGTGAGGTCAAAACAACGGTTTGGTTGGTCTCAGGACGTTGTGTAAACATAATCCAATAAAAAAATACTAACTTTGAAGCTAAAGAAATAACCGCACTAGAATAAAGTCTATCTACTCTGTTAGTTATGAGAGGGCCCGCAAAATCTAGCAACAGGGGCAACCGAAATCTAGCAACAGGGGCAGCTATGAAAAAAATCGACTAAAGCAGGTATGAAGGGGTATGATAAAAGGCAGATTTAACCCTATATGTGTTTTGGTCTGAACGACTCCTTTAAGAGGCAAGGGTGACATAATAAAGCTATAATGCTAGGTTTCTTACTGTACTGCAGTGGAGATGTGCAGGTGTCTGATGCCAGGTGTAGGAAACTGACGAGAATTGATGTAGGACACCTTCCTCAGAGCAGCGTTCATGTTATCCAAGTCCTCACCCTCCATCACCAGGATGGACTGGGCAGGGTTAAAATGGAACTGAGGGAGAGAGGGAGATGGGTAGAGAGAGGAGAATGGAGAGAGCAAGAGAGAGGGGGGGATAGAGACATATTGAGGCACAGAAAGCTGAGACAATAAACGTATTAGCCTCATAATAATGTACATGTAAAGCAATAATAACACTGATCAGTTGGAACAATGAAGCATAATGGCAGAGAAGCCAAAAGAAATGATATACGGTATGATTCATTTAGTCTTTTTTTTTTTTTTACAATGAACTACTTTGTATTTTCTTTAGTGCTGTCATTTCTTTCATCGCAAGTGATTTTCCATAGCTAATTGTGATTAATTACAAATAAATCACCTTTTTAATCCATTAAAATGTAATCTTAAAGCCATACTGTGTAAGTTGCCCAACTAGTGGTCATTAGCCCTATAGCAAACCGCGGTCGCGTCCGCGTCTTTCGTCCGTTTTTCGTACCTTCAGACCCCCGCGTCTGCCTCCACCTCGCTGAGATCTATCTTTTAAGGGGTCCCTTGTTCCTGTGCGTTCAGTAATTCCAGAGATACGGACTCCTTCACCCTGCCTGGTAGGCGAAATTACCTAGAGAAGGGATGGTACAAACGGGCGACAACAAATATGGCTGCCATAGCGACCCCACTTCAAGATGCGCTGTGATTGGCCGGCAGTTGTATAACCCTCGCTGTGATTGGCCGGTAGTGTGATGACGCAATTTTGGCGCGAGATCCGGTCCACGGCAAGGATCTCAGTTTACATATAGAGAAGGCTTTACAGGCTGAAATTCACGGCGCGGATCTTCTAAAACTTTTGTGATTTAATAGTTAGGAGAATTTTAAGATTTGTTTTATAAAAAAAGTTACATAGTACAACTTTAAAGAGATATTGTGTTTTACATTGACTGAATGTACACCATATGTATTACAAGGCGATACAGCTCCAGTACGGAAGCCATGCATGTGTCGTATCCCATACCATATGCATATTGTTTGCTGGGTCAGCCTGAGTCTAATAATGCACTTGGACAATGGACATCTGCCTTTATCAACCTGGGGTAATGTATTTTTTTCTGCTAATCAACTGACTTCCAACAATGAATATGAAATATTGTCCAGAAACTGAAACAGATCGGCATACTGACCTGCTAAATGTTATATTACATTATAATTAACATTACTATTCATTTGAGTACCAAGCCTACTGACATAATGTAGTGTCCAAATTATAAATGTTCACTAAACATCCAATGTTTCAAAGAGGCCTTCTATCAGAGGATCTGTGTGGCTATCCGAAGCTAATCTTGCTAATCAAAATGTCACTATACTAACGTTGAATCCCACTATTTTTGTTACTGTACTGTAGGTAAACTGTACATTCTATACTGAAATATAATGAAATAGGGCTTGGATTCTCAGAATTTGCTGAAACCTTGTCAATGCATGGATAAGGATGTCATAAATACGTCATGTAGGCTACTGCCGTTATATACTGGCCACATGAAGGATGAGATCCACCTGAAGCCATGGCCTTATTGGACCCAGTCTTTTTTCCTCTCTCTCTCTTCCCTCCCTGAGGGAGTCTTCCCCCTGCTCTGCTAAAACGTTGTCCTTTAAGCCACCCGGAGGGCTAACACTGCAACGCTCTCAGACGATAAACTGTGAGTGGCCCTGAGGAGCTTTACCTCCTCTTCTCTCTCTCTCTCTCTCTCTCTCTCTCCTCTCAATTTCTCCCTCAATCCTCCCCTCCTTCATCCCATCCTCTGTTCAGCCCATCCCTCCTCTTTGTCATCAAAGGCCAGCAGGAGCTGATCTGTGTGTTACAGTATGGACAGATCAGTGAGGGGAGCAGCAGAGGACAAAGAGGCAGAGAGAGAGAGAGAGAAAGCCTTGGGGTCTAAATACACCTCCATCCATCGTCCGTGTCCTCTAGAGTGCGCAGAGATTGATGAGCTGAGCCAATGGGATGAGAGAGAGAGCAGAGAGAGACTCTTTGGCAGGAGCTGATTGGTGATTTATTTAAGGAAGCTTTCCCAAAATGCCATCCATCCTCGCTGTCAATTGTGATATGGATTAAAGTTGTGTGTGTGTGTGTGTGTGTGTGTGTGTGTGTGTGTGTGTGTGTGTGTGTGTGTGTGTGTGTGTGTGTGTGTGTGTGTGTGTGTGTGTGTGTGTGTGTGTGTGTTCAAAATGTATGTCAATAAATAATATTGTATACAGTACTTGCACATACAGGTATATGAGTTGTTAAAAAAATTGCATCCCTCCTTAGAATCAATAAATAAGATTCAAAGCATGTGTGTGTGTGTGCGCGCATGTGTCTGTGTGTGCAAGCGAGCATGCCTGCCCATAAACATGCCAGTAGTACAGTATATGCATGTGTGTACTTTTGAGCGTATGTAACTGTACTGTCCGGGTAATTTAGTTAAGAAAAAGCTCCAGAGCCTACAATCAATAGAATACAGATTAAAGTGTTTTATGGGTATGTGTGTGTGTGTGTGTCTGTGTGTGTGTGTGTGTGTGCGTGCATGCGTGCGTGCGTGCGTGCGTGTGTGCGTGCGTGCGTGCGTGCGTGCGTGTGTGCTTGCGCATATGTGCCCACCTTGATGTTCTTGTCCAGGCTCTCCAGTGAGTTGATGTCCAGGCCCTCCTTGCAGGCCTGCAGACAGGAGATGACCTTCTGACTCTCTATCTTCCCTGGACGGATGGTCAGACCTGACAGGCTGCCTCGGAAGTACTGTGTGAACCGCGGTTTGGTCACCTCTCCACCTACACACGCACACGCACACGCACACGCACGCACACACACACACACATACACGCACACGCACACACACAATTCTGAAATTTACTTCCAGCCTGCATCTACAGTACCATGATGTGAAAATGTAATTCATGAACATTGGTCCTTTATTTTTGTACGAATCTAGAGTAAAACATTTTGATGCCCCGTGGGCTTGATTTTGACATTTCAACACATTTATATTTCAAAATCCCTTTTGTGGAAGACAGTCAGAAGATGCCTGTTTGGCATCGATTGAGCAAAACATGAAGGATTTCATACAGTAATTAATTTATGCGCACTACATTTTGATGGCTCTACATTTTGGTGGAAGTCGCAAAGTGATAGCACGTACGACTGATTTGCTGTGCATTTTCAAAGTGTCAAAATGTAGAGAGATACTTTAGTGCCACCATCAGTTTTAGACTATTACCCCACAATGCCAGTTGAATGTGTTATGAATATGGTATGCAGATTTTCTGATTAAGGAGAGGGGAGGAGAGGAATACGACTGAGACACTGTGGAGTGATGATTATGATGTGACTTATAAAACTGCTGATTGCTCCACTTTACAGAGGCTAGTTTTCACCCAGTGTCAGCTCTTTCTGCCCTCTGTGTCCCTCCCTGTCTTCTCCACACCCCTCTTTTTCTCTGCTCTTCCTCCATCTTCCTCTCTTCGTCTGCAAGTATTAATTTGCGTGTGTGTATATGCATTTCTGCATTTGCCGTTACACAGTATCTACATTTCAGCTTACACTGTACGTTTTGTGCACACACGCACGCACAACCATGCGCGTGCATGTGGGCAGTGGTGTAAAGTAACCAAGTACATTTACTTAAGTACTGTACTTAACACCCAAGGGGCCAAACTCGTTCAGTAACGAGATAAGGCCACTAGGGGTCACTCTGTCAAAAGGAGTTGTCTCGTTCCTGAACGAGACAACAAGGGGTTAACTTGTACAGCTCTACGTGCAAGCTGCGTGCCCTATGAATGACCCTAGTCCATACGTCACCCCGTAGCTCAGAGAGAAAGAGAAAATGGCGCGAGCTGGTTGCATTGATTTCCATTCTAGGCTGAAACATAAAAAGGGCTTTATCTATGAATGAGGTGAAAAGAACGTCAGGGAAGCAGAGATCTGATTGTTTTCACGGCGACACTTTACCGCGATGGTCGGCCGCGGTTTGGATTTTAGTTTCGCGAGCGTTTGTAAACAAATGGATTTTCTTCCTCAATCGTCAGTGGACACTCACGTGCACACGCACGAAGCTTCCGAGGCTCTTCAAAATAAAGCGTGAGTGAATGGCGGCAGCAGCAACAGCTAGAAATGTTAGAAACCTTTACTTCCCATGTGTTAAGTACAGTTTTGAGGTATTCAAGGGTTGCATTTGTAGTCCTACACCAGCCATTTTGAGGACCAACACAGGTGTTTTGATTAATGTAGAACATTGTATCGATACCAATCAGACAAATTGAACACCTGTGTTGGTCCTCACTATGGCCGGTTTAGGACTATAAATGCAACCCATGAATTTGTACTTTACTTGAGTAGTTCCAGTTTTCAGTACTTTTACTTCTACTCCACTACATCTCAGAGGTAAATACTGTACTTTTACTCCACTACATTTATTTGAAAACTTTAGTTACTACTTTGCAGAGGCTATAAATAATAGTATAAAACATACATAGGCTAAACCACTTTAGCCCTATTGTATACCTTGGCTATTTGAGAATAGCCGATCTACAAGCTCTACAAGCTGTGAGCTTGTAGATCTGCTATTTTCAAACATTTTGTACTTTCACTTTTGGTACTTTAAGTACATTTTGATGACAATACTTTTACTCAAGTACATTTTGAATTCTGGACTTTGGGTGCCCACACACCAACATACCTAGAGTGGAATCCGCCAATGCATTTCAATGAGAATGGAGCGTTTTTTGCAGAAATCCTCTACTGGCAAAAAAAAGCTCAATTCTCATTGAAATGCATTGGCGGATTCCACTCTAGGTATTTTGGTGTGAGGGCACCCTTTTACTTGTAGAGTAATTTTACATTGCAGTATTGATACTTTTACTTGATGCTTTTTACTTATTTGAGTACTTTTTCCACCACTGCATGTAGGTGCGTGTGTGTGTGTGTGTGTGTGTGTGTGTGTGTGTGTGTGTGTGTGTGTGTGTGTGTGTGTGTGTGTGTGTGTGTGTGTGTGCTAAATGCCCACACACTGTCCTCTATCTTTACAACTATGTTTCAATGTGTGGGCAGGGAGGAAAGACCAAGAGATGCTGAGCTGCAGTGTGTGCTAGTGATGGAGGAAGGCAAGAGGAGAACTAAAATTAAAGGAGAAAGTGTCACTATTTCACTGGGCGGCCCATCGCTCTCCGGCTGTTACTCACTTCACAGTAGCACTCAACACATACAGGTCAGGGGGTAAACACAGGCTGACTGCTGGAAAACAGCACAGCGAGCACATTATTCCCCTGAGGGCGACGAGCAGCCAATGCAGGCCAACCTTTCGATCAGAAAATCGGGAGAACAGTAAACAAACACACACACTTCCAGTGCCTAGAGGATTCAGTTGGGCGATGTGCCAACAACAACACAAAAAAGTACAGTAGCTACACAGCGACAGCTCAGAAATGGCTGATTTTAAACCACATTGTGTTCTCTCTCTCGTGTCCCTGCAGCCCACTCAACTGTCAATTCCATCTTTTTAATATTTGATGTAAAGTCTGAAACGCAGGAGGCGTTTCCTTCATTCCTTGGAAAGCAGTCAAAGAATTAAGTTCTCCAGAGGGCTGAAGAGACTTTCGGCAAAAGAAAGAACTCAATCTTTGCAGCATGCTAGCGACCACCGTGCCACTGCACCACAGCCTTATGAATAGGCAATCTGCTAGGGCTAATGGCTGTGTAAAGATATGAGGATGGTCTTTATAACTCTTTATTGAGGCTTAGCCTCCCTGTTAGAGGAGGAGTAATAGCCTCTGAACTCTCTCTTCTATGCAGGGCTCTTCTAATCCTCTGATGGGCTCGGTGCACTCAGTGAAAGAGAAAGAAAAGCGGGGGGCGGAAAGATCATTGCAGATGAAAGGGACACCAAATGACCCTCCTCTGCCCCTGTAGAAAAGATATATGTTGAGCCCGTATCTAAAACCCAAGCATCATTGAGCCTATTCATTGTGACCTTTTGGCTTTCAAAGCACCAGCATGGTGTAAGTAAGGTGTGTAAGTGTTTTTTCCTATATACTGTATTCTTCCTGTTTCAATTGCCTATACATTTAGACAGCTTATTTGCTCAGACTGGATCCATGACTGGATCCATTCAAATCCACATTAGAGCTGGGATCGGGCCCATTTTTTCTGTCCATTCCGAAACGTGTCCGACAGTTTTTTTGTCCGCCCCGAATCGACGTCCAAGCATTAATCATTAAAATGCGTCCGACCACGCTGACCCTTATATTTCCCACCGCTTTTTCCCCTACTTCTTTTTCTTTGAGGAAGCCGCGGATTACACTGACTATTGTCTAGCATTAGCACATGTATTCTTATGTTCAGAGCATGCAGCTTGCCTGCTTGTTACCCTTAATATGAAAGTATGTGAAAGTGTTTTAAATAGTATGTACTAGATTATTAAATAATATAAATAGTAATGTGCGCTGCACATCTGGTCTGACTACAGTGACTCGCTGCAGTGCAAAGCCTATGTGCACAGCACACTCATTCTGCAAGTTTCTCTGTCAGAAAAATAGCCGATATGCAAGCTCACAACGCGTCGCGGATGCGAAGCGTTTAGTCCTGAAACATGACGGTCGTTGAGAGCTTGTAGACTTAAAGATAACTTTGTTATACTATGCACCCGCCCCGAGCCCGAACCCTCGGGTACCGACGGGTCCCGCAGGTTTTCGATCGGGTATCCCAGCTCTAATCCACATACTGTACATTCACAGAACACATCTGAGAGACAGCCGCTGATCGGACTGTCCGTCCGGACGGAGCAAGCAGACACGGACGGGGACTGAGCGGGAGCTGATGTGTGAGCGGGAGCTGATGTGTGAGGACGGGCTGTGAGCGTGAGCGGGAGCTGATGTTTGAGGATGGACGGACGTTCGCTCGGTTGGACGGACGCTCGGCAGACGGACGGATGGACGGACGCTCGGACGGACGGACGGACAGACGGACGCTCGGACGGACGGACGGACGCTCTGACACATCTACAGTGATTCATTAAAATCACAGCACAGAGCTAAAAAGTGCCTGTCCACCACCGCGGAGGTTGTGGGTTCCAATCCACCGCGGTGCATCCGGCTTTGTCGGGCGTCTACACGAACACAAATGGTCTGTGTCCGGGTAGAGGGAAGCCGGGCAGGGAGGGTGATAACGGTCACTGCACGTATCCTACGGGCTGGGGCGGCGCCTGTCAGTATAGGGAGTGTTGAGCGGGAGGAGTAGGACAAAGGCTCTATGACTACGTCCTCCCGGTGGGGGCTCCTCACTAGCCCAGCTCAGCTAGACTCTCTGCCATATCTGCCATTGCTAACACAAGGCAGCAGATAGGGTCTAGGGCTGCTCAGCTCTGTAAATCTCAGCACCCAAGTCGTGAGGAACCAACCAGGGCCCAGTATGCAATTGTAGGGCGGGCGCATCACCTTTGCGCTACTCTGATTGGTTGTATCACCTTCGCTGTTTCCACTGTGTTTGTATCGTTCCAAAGTGTGTTTTCTGGTGCTACTCTACGTTGTAGGTCTAACCAATAGAGTCTATTTGAATAGTTTATGTAACCGCCCCTGGAAAACCTTTTGAAGACTACTATATATCCACCAGACAACTGTATATCCAAGCAGTGTGATATTATCTGGCTATGCGAGGCTAGCTCCTCACTGGCAGGTGAGTCATAAAATGACAACAGCAAGTGTGTGGGAAGGAATTAAATGAATTGAGGAGAAGAACAAATATATATATTGTATATATATATATATATATACATAATGCTCTTAAATAATGGCCATTGCCATGCGTCATACTCAAAGTCGTCATGAATACTCTTCATTATCCTGCCCTTCATCATCGTCTTCACCTTCACAAGCATCATCATTAGCAGCACTGTTAAGAAGCTCCATCTTACATCCATCCATGGGCGGCGGGTAGGGGAGGCCAGGGGAGGCTATGCCTTCCCAAATGCTCTGCTGGGTATTTTAAAATTATATATAAATAGGCTATATTTGCGCAGCATTACTCTGCTTTGCAGTGCGACGCTCGCAGCGTGCGTCCGCACTATACTCAGTAGAGTATAGCACGGGTCCATAAAATGGGATCCGAGCCGAAATGGAACCGAGGAGATTTGGACCGATCCGAACCGACGTTTGACAGAGCGCAGCAGCGCAGTGAGCGACGGCTGAAGAGCTCGCCCGCCTCTCTGAACAGGCGAGCCATCCAAGTGAGCCATCAGCGGGGAGTTGTGACGCGTGCCGTGCGTGGAAATCTTGAACTGAATAGCACTGAATAGCCGCCGCTCCGAGGACCGAGAGGTGAAAGCCATTGCGGTGCGCCGTGCGTCATGTAGAACAGTTAGATTTTCAGCTCAGCCTCAGTCCCAAACTGAACAATCACAGTGTTATCCAATCCACAACAAACACCAACATGTCCAGTACTGTAGTGTAGCCTACGTGTGTGAGAGTGTTACTGTCCTGTCCCGTTTAGTGTCCACGACACCACAGCTCATCACAAAAAGTTCCTCCTGCGCGCAGCGCTCGGCTGACGGCTGCCCGTGTGTGTGTGTGTGTGTGTGTGTGTGTGTGTGTGTGTGTGCGCGCGCGCGGCTGCGCCGTCACCGTGCGTAATTTGGTTGCATAAGATGTGATGTGTGTGCATACTGTTGTCTATTGTGTACAGATTGTTGTCATTGTGTCAGATAGGTCTGTAACTGTTTGGGTCGCTGTATTCTTGTATATAAATGGCATAAAGGCAGTGTCTGACACAGCCGGTGGAGGCCCCCCCCCCCCCCCTCGGTGGAGGGGGGGGGGGGGGGGGGGGTAGCCTCGCCAAACGTTTGGCTCACCCGCCGCCTATGCATCCATCCTCCTTATTCGCCTTATTATCATTATGTCATCATCATCCTCATTTTTATCATGATCACCATCATCACCACCACCATCATCATCATCATCATCATCACCTTGCCAGCAGGCCCCCACTGTCAGCTGTACATCAATCTCGGAGGGGTGTATGGGCCAGTCGTCAGTCACCAGGTAGGGGTCGTAGGTCACACCGTCCACATAGAGTGTCACCACTGGAAACTCCACGTTGATGACGTAGTAATGCCACTCCTTATCACAGATCTGACAGAGTGAGAAAGGGGGGGATAAGGTGACATTATTAGTGTGGTTGCTATAGGCAAAACACTAAATAGTATTCGGCCAGAGAATTGTTTGCCAGCAAAGTGAAGCTGATATTATCCGGGTTGTTAGGCTGGATATCTTGGACAATATAATGTGATTGGTCATGTTCACTTGACATCACAATATATGATTCGTTGTTAACCTTTTCTGACCTCTGATTGGACATTATATTGTCCAAGATATCCAGTCTTACAACCCGGATAACATCACTCAAAATGTTTACAAGTTTACAAGACAGGAGTGGCATCCGAAGACGAAGAAGAAGTGACATCATAATTGCGACCGAAGGTCGCAGTTTACCATGAGAAATGTTACAGCTTGTCTCAGTGTGTGTACACATTTTTACAGTCTATGGGTTGGTTCCCTTGACACATCACTGTGACATCACAGGTGACATCACCTACCGGTATGAAAAAAAGTCCATATATGTGTATTCCCCAGAATCCCTTTTATGCCCATATATGAAGATCCCTGATGTCATCAATATATGTATCACTGGCCCAGATGGCCAAGACATGGCCCACATCTGTGTGGCTGGTTCAGATAGGGATCTCCATGTATGTGCATAAAATATTATATTGTATGTTGTGATGTCATGGGAACCACTCTAACATAATCCCTTTATGCCCATAAATGGAGATCCCTGATGTCATCAATATTAAGCCCATATCTAACAGGACTTCATATGGGAATGCCCATATATGGAGGAAGACAGCCCATATATGTGCGGCTAGTTCAGACAGGGATCTCCATGTATGGGCATAAAAGGGATGTACTATATACCGTACATGGATCTCCATATATGGGTAACTGGTCCGATATACATCACTGGCCAGATGGCCAAGAATTGGCGCGACTAGGGCGAGGCCGCATGTCGCCCTGAGGCCTCTTACTAGTTAATTGCCTCTGTCTCGTGTGGCTTTGTTCCCAGTCAGTGCAACCACACTTGCAATTCATTTCCCAGAATTGCACCTTTCTAGTTATTATTGTATGCATGCTATTTTTGTTGGGCCTCTCCTACAATATACGTATAGCGTTGTTGTCTCTCTCCATTTCCAGAGAGTAGAGAGAGACAGACCAAACACCCGCGCACCCCCATCCAGCACACACGCACACAGGACTACCTTGCAGTCATATATACAGTACTGTATTTTGTAGTCTCCACTCTGTTACTGCCCCAGGGGTTCGGCCAGGCAAGAGCAGAACTGTCCTGTCAACAGGGCAGGAATTTCATGGAGGCCATGGCTGTCGTTGCCCCTCAGTTTGGCCTTGTGCCCCTCCAAAAAATGCCTTGTCCTGAGGCCACAGTGGCCTTAATGCCCCAGCAGCTGGCTGTACCACTTTCACCTCTGTCTCTTTCTTGTCATGTAGACACCAGTGTCTTTTGTTGAGATTCTGAAATCTTAACTCCCCCGAGTCCCCATCTTTAAACCAGTCCAGTTACTTTGATTGGTGCAGGACTGAGCATGGATAGAGAAATACCATCATTTATCTATTTCACTTTAGGTTAGGTTATCATCCCTAAAATCAACAAATCTTTTTAATGGACTAAAATCTTGTTTTATTTGATGCCCTTGCAATTGGCCTTTGTGCCCTCAAAAAATGGACAACCCCATAGGCCAAGTGGCCTTGCCCCTAAAACGATGAAATCACAGGCCTGCCTGTCAACCTTCCTCCCCCTCCTCTCTTTAACGCCTTCACTCTTTCTCATTTGAAATACATTTACATGCTTTGGTCTGTGACTCAAGACAGCAGCACACTGAAACCGGTTTAACTTGTGTTACAGTACTAGTATCCTTATGTTATGCTTGGCCAGCCGCACAGCCATTTTTCTACCCTCTCTCTGGCATGTCTCTTTCTTTTCTTTCTTTTCTTTTAAACTAAGCTTTACTTTAGCAGTCCCATGTCTAGCTACTAAAGGTGGCTCGGGGTCTGTCTCTCGGCTGTCTCCTGAAACCTGGGCTTGCCTTGAACCGTTCTCTGTCTAATGACTGCTGCTCCAGTGCTGCACTGCTGCAGCAGATGGGAGCTCTTATCCATCCAGTTCATTTCCTCTGCTATTGAGGTGTTAGATACACAATCTGGCGTATTGGTAATCACACCACACAGCTGCTAGACGCATAATAAACAATGTTGATCTGCTGAGAGGTCCACCCAAGGTTTCGGTGGTATATGCCGGCAATATAAATATCATATAGTAATCATAATAGCAATTAATAATAATAATAATCATCATCATCATCATCATCATCATCGTTGTTATGAATATATTGAATAATTAACACAATTTTACAATATATGTACATTTAAAACTGTTATAATACATATACTGTAGTGTACACACACACGCGCACGCACGCACGCACGCACGCACGCACGCACACACACACACACACACACACACACACACACACACACACACACACACACACACACACACACACACACACACACACACACACACACACACACACACACACACACACACACACACACACACACACACACACACACACACAGTACGAGCATACATTGACTG